>NC_064627.1:310046522-310378744 GCF_023864275.1 Schistocerca cancellata | reverse complement strand
AGTGCTAGTGACCCACAACCAATATACATGAAGCCGTGGTCAATGCATACCAAGTAGTGCGTAAGTTTGTGCCTGGAGTTCTCAAGCGAGCCGAAATATTTTCCCTAATGCCTTTTCCATTTTAATATTTTATTTGTTTTTTTAGAGGTTGTCTAATCAAGTCTTAAGACCCACTGTCACGTATGTTAAGTCTCTTTAAGGTTTATTTGTGCAGCGTAGAATTAAAGGTTTATTGGTAATTGGTTGGGTTAATATCCTTGTGTATCTGTTTCGTCAGAATGTTATCTGTCGCTGATGCGTTTATGTTTCAGATAATTGGCTGTGGTTGACGCGGAGTATCACGGAGGAAGAGTGAAAATTAAAGAGCTGGATCTGTGTTTAAGGTTACGTTGTTAACGTGCGGTAATTCCATCTTGCCGGTGGAGCATTGTGGGATTCCTCAAGCTTACTTGTAGATCAAAGTTTATTTTTATTTCACCTTCTGGTCCTTGCATCTCCTGTATCTGTTACAACCTTTCGGTTTGCACGCGACCATTGCCAATTTATCGGCGATTTCATATGTTATTATTATATTGAATGAATTACAGTTCTGTTAAGTCGTCAGAAATTTTAAGATCAATTGTGGAAAAATCTGAGCTTATTGGACTTAAGTGGATTATTGTTCTTAGCTGGGTTCTGAGTTACATGAAAACCAGTTTCTATGTTAGTTGAAGTATGTTTGAGATTTGATTAATTGTGGTTTTATGAATGTTGTTTTAATTAATGAAAATTGGCTAAGCAAATTTTGAAAGATCGTATTTGTTGGGCTTAATGTCCCCCCCCCCCCCCCCCCATTAGTTGTGGAAGTAGTTTTTGATGTGAATTGTACGAAAAACAGTTTCAGTGTAAGTTATGAAGGTTGTGATGTTTAGCTATGGCATTAATAATGGTTTTATAGATATTGATTTATTTAATGAAAATTGGTTAAGCAAAGATCTGAGATTTTTGGACTTAATGCATTCTTTAGCTGTTGGAAATAGTCAGAGTTTTGATGTGAGTCATGTGAAAAACAGTTTCGTCTAAGTCATGAAATTTGTGTGATTTAGTTCACTCAGTCATAATGATTTTTATCAACATCATTTTAATTGATGAAATTTGGTTAAGACAATTTTGAAAAATATGTGGTTATATGAGGCAAGACCCTTTTTGTAATTGTTGCTACTGTTAATTTGATAAGAGCAGTACGTTTCTAATAAAGAAGTGTGTGGAAATTATAAACTGGTTATGTGTTTAATTTCGATGTGGCGAAAGAGTTCCACACACCACTTCTTTCCTAATTTTCTTGCTCCTATGGATAAGACGATTTACCATCTTTCCATCACAGCCGTATTTTACTGCTGTCTGTTTAATAATGAAAGTATCTTAAAGTAAACCACATGCAATCGAATAAATATATCTACAAATACTACTAAAAATTGTAACTAGACGAAATACACTTTAAATATATTGAAGAGTTTATTCAAAGTGACTGATGACATGGCACCCACAAAACACTGGGCTTAACGAAACGTAGTTTTAGACTTTGCTTAAGTAAACGTTCATCGACTGCAAAGCATATTGCAACCCTAGTTGAGAGATAGATAAAAAGATGAAAGTAAATTGGATGATTGCATGCTGAGGCGTTTCGACAGCGAATATCGTCTGTCGTAGTTGGGTCTTCATGATATACTGCACCTTTCAGTTCTCCCCACTGAAAGAAATCAAGAATGTCAAATGAAGAGACTTGCCCAGCCTTTGTACTGCAGCATTCCGTCCTATCTAACGTTCAGGAAATCTTTCATTCAGCATTTGCAACACAGAAAGAGTGAGCTGGGCAGCCGTCGTGTTGGAACCACATACAGCGTGGGTTACCCAATAGTACCTCTACTAGAAGAGCAGATAGTATGTTCATAAGAAAGTGTGTATACGTATTTCCATATAACACCCCTGGGATGAACTAAGGTCGCGCAGTAGAATTTCCCGTGTGCCCCACCACAGATTTACGCTTCGCGGTCATTGTCGTTGTACCTGACGAGGATAGTACTAGCTGCCTAGCATTGCATGTTAGGTAAATTTACATTACCGTGGTTTAAACGCTGCTCCGTCGGTAAAGCGCGCACGCCGGTAAAACGTAGTGTCAACTCTGAAGCAATGCAGAGACAGCTACCAAAATACTGTACGGCTTTCGAGAAAACGTCCTCCGAGTGCATGACATGCGCTAAATGATAAGGGTTGAAATCATACCGATGCAAGATGCAAATGCCTCAATTCTACTTGATCCCACATTTCTTGGCAATACGTCTCGTCCCACCACTCACCGTTTGAAAGTAACATGTATAACTCCTTCTTATTGGCGGACGTGACGGCATACAAGGAATGTTGAAACGTAAATCAGCTGCAAGCAGACGACACAGTTCCTGCTAGTTCTGCAGAGCAGACAAGTAAACAGTCGAAAGGCTTAATACAGTGACGTAGCCTGGCATTGTGTTCACATGCAGTAGCAGACTCAGTCCTACTTGACATTCAATTTCAGAATATGTCTCGGATTTTTTGAAAAAAGTTTCAACCTCATCATTAACAAGCTTTATTCCCCATGAACCATGGACCATGGACCTTGCCGTTGGTGGCGAGGCTTCCGTGGCTCAGCGATACAGATAGCAGTACCGTAGGTGCAACCACAACAGATGGGTATCTTTTGAGAGGCCAGACAAACGTGTGGTTCCTGAAGAGAGGCAGCAGCCTTTTCAGTAAGTGCAGGGGCAACAGTCTGGATGATTGACTGATCTGGCCTTGTAACACTAACCAAAACGGCCTTGCTGTGCTGGTACTGCGAATGGGTGAAAGCAAGGGGAAACTGCAGCCATAATTTTTCCCGAAGGCATGTAGTTTTACTGTATGGTTAAATGACGATGGCGTCCTCTTGGGTGAAATATTCCGGAGGTAAAATAGTGCCCCATTCGGGCCTTCGGGCGGGGACTACTCAGGAGGACGTTGTTATCAAGAGAAAGTAAACTGGCGTTCTACGGATCGGAGCGTGGAATGTCAGATCCCTTAATCTGGCAGGTAGGCTAGAAAATTTAGAAATGGAAATGGATAGGTTAAAGTTAGATATAGTGGAAATTAGTGAAGTTCGGTGGCAGGAGGAACACGAGTTCTGGTCAGGTGAAAACAGGGCTATAAATACAAAATCAAATAGGGGTAACACAGGAGTAGGTTTAATAATGAATAGGAAAACAGGAATGCGGGTAAGCTACTACAAACAGCATAGTGAACGCATTATTGTGGCCAGGATATATACGAAGCCCACGCCTACCACAGTAGTACAAGTTTATATGCCAACTAGCTTCGCAGATGACGAAGAGACTGATGAAATGTATCATGAGACAAAAGAAATTATTCACATAGTGAAGGGAGACGAAAATTTAATTGTCATGGGTGACTGGAACTCGATAGTAGGAAAAGGGAGAGAAGGAAACATAGTGGGTGAATATGGAATGGGAGTAAGGAATGAAAGAGGAAGCCGCCTGGTAGAATTTTGCACGGAACATGACTTAATCATAGCCAAAACTTGGTTCAAGAACCATGAAGGAAGGTTGTATACATGGAAGAAGCCTGGAGATAGTGGAAGGTTTCAGACAGATTATATAATGGTAAGACAGAGATTCAGGACCCAGGTTTTAAATTGCAAGACATTTCCAGGGGCAGACGTGGACTCTGACCACAATCAATTGGTTATGAACTGTAGATTAAAACTGAAAAAACTGCAAAAAGGTGGGAATTTGAGGAGATGGGACCTGGATAAACTGAAAGAACCAGAGGTTGTAGAGAGTTTCAGGGAGAGCATTAGGGAACGATTGACAAGAATGGGGGAAAGAAATACAGTAGAAGAAGAATGGGTAGCTTTGAGAGATGAAATAGTGAAGACAGCAGAGGATCAAGTAGATAAAAAGACGAGGACTAATAGAAATCATTAGGTAACAGAAGAGATATTGAATTTAATCGATGAAATGAGAAAATACAAAAATGCAGTAAATGAAGGAGGCAAAAAGGAATACAAACTTCTCAAAAATGAGATAGACAGGAAGTGCAAAATGGCTAAGCAAGGATGGCTAGAGTACAAATGTAAGGATGTTCAGGCGCATATCACTAGGGGTAAGATAGATACTGCCTACAGGAAAACTGAAGAGACCTTTAGAGAAAAGAGAACCACTTGCATGAATGTCAAGAGCTCAGATGGAAACCCAGTGCTAAGCAAAGAAGGGGAAGCAGAAATGTGGAAGGAGTATATGGAGGGTCTATACAAGGGCGATGTTTTTGAGGACAATATTATGGAAATGGAAGATAATGTAGATGTAGACGAAATAGGAGATATGATACTGCATGAAGTGTTTGACAAAGCACTGAAAGATCTAAGTCGAAACAAGGTCCCAAAAGTAGACAACATTCCATTAGAACTACTGACAACCTTGGGAGAGCCAGACCGAATAAAACTCTACCATATAGTGAGCAAGATGTATGAGACAGGCGAAATACCCTCAGACTTCAATAAAAATATACTAATTCCATTTCCAAAGAAAGCAGGTGTTGACAGATGTAAAATTTACCAAATTATCAATTTAATAGGCCACAGCTGAAAATACTAACACGATTTCTCTACAGACGAACGGAAAATCTGGTAGAAGTCGACCTCGGGGAGGATAAGTTTGGATTCCGTAGAAATGTTGGAACACGCGTGGCAATACGGACCCTACAACTTATCTTAGTGTGCGGCTGTTCCCGGCGAAGGTTTGAATCCTCCCTTGGGCATGTCCGTGTGTGTGTGTGCGTGTGTGTGTGTGTGTGTGTGTGTTTGTCCTTAGGATAATTTTGGTTATGTAGTGTGCAAGCTTAGGGACTGATGACCTTATCAGTTAAGTCCATCAGATTTCCCACACACTTGAATATTTTTGTACTGATTTTGGGAAATAAATTAAGGAAAGGCAAACCTACGTTTCTAGCATTTGTAGACTTAGAGAAAACATCTGACAAAGTTGACTGGAATACTCTCTTTCAAATTGTGAAGGTGGCAGGGATAAAATACAGGGAGCGAAAGGCTATTTACAATTTGTACAGAAACCAGATGGCAGTTATAAGAGTCGAGGGGCATGAAAGATAAGTAGTGGTTGCGAAAGGAGTGAGACAGGGTTGTAGCCTATCCCCGATGTTGTTTAATCTGTGTATTGAGCAAGCAGTAAAGGAAACAAAGAAAACTTCGGAGTAGGAATTAAAATCCACGGAGAAGAAATAAAAACTTCGAGGTTCGCCGCAGCATTGTAATTCTGTCACAGACAGCTAATGACCTGGAAGAGCAGCTGAACGGAATGGACTGTGTGTTGAAAGGAGGTTATAAGATAAACATCAACAAAAGCTAAACGGGGAGAATGGAATGCATTCGAGTGAAATCGGGTGATGCTGAGGTAATTAGAATAGGAAATGAGGCACTTAAAGTAGTAAATGAGTTTTGCTATTTGGGGAGCAAAATAACTGATGATGGTCGAATTAGAGAGGATATAAAATGAAGACTAGCAATGGCAAGAAAATCGTTTCTAAAGAAGAGAAATGTGTTAACATCGAGCATAAATTTAAGTGTCAGGAAGTCGTTTCTGAAAGTATTTGTATGAAGTGTAGCCATGTATGGAAGTGAAAGGTGGACGATATATAGTTTAGACAAGAAGAGAATATGTTTTCGAAATGTGGTGCTACAGAAGAATTCTGAAGATTAGATGGGTAGATCACATAACTAATGAGGAGGTATTGAACAGAATTGGAGAGAACAGAAATTTGTGGCACAAGTTGACTAGAAGAAGGGATCGGTTGGTATGGCATACTCTGAGGCATCAAGGGATCACCAATTTAGTATTGGAAGGCAGTGTGGAGGGTAAAAATCGTCGAGGGAGACCAAGAGATGAATATAGTAAACAGATTCAGAAGGCTGTAGGCTGCAGTGGGTACTGGGAGATGAAGAAGCTTGCACAGAGTAGAGTAGCGTGGAGAGCTGCGTCAAATCAGTCTCTAGACTGAAGACCACAACAACATATCACTGTAATCGTCTTTTCAAGCGGTTTTAGATACCGTTAAAATGTATATCATATTTTAAAAAAATATACATGCTTGAATAACTCGGTCCAAGTCCGCCTGATTAGCTGGGTGGTTACGTGCTTGCCTCACATGCAGCGGGGCCCGGGTTCGATTCCCGACCGGGTTGGAAATATTCTGTACTCGTGAACTGGGTGTTGTGTTGTCTTCATCATCATTTCATCTACATCACCGGCATGTAAGTCGCCCATTGTGGCATCGAGTGAAGTAAGACTTGCACTCGGCGGTTGATCTTCCCTGGAAATTGGAATTTTATGGTAAGGTTTTATAGGACCAAACTGCTTAGGTCATCGGTCCCAAAGCTTACACACTACTTAATCTAACTTGAAGTAACTTACGCTAAGGATGACACACACACACACACACCTATGCCCGAGGGAGACTCGACCTACGAGTGGGGCAGCCGCGCGGACCAGGACAAGACGCTTTAGACAGCGCGGCTACACTGCGCGGCGAACTTCCCTGGATGGGACATCCCGGCCAGCACTTCCATACGCTCATTTCCATCTCGATCCATATAAGAGTTAAAATTCTTCCGGAAACCTGGTGGATCCTTGTTTTGTAGCTGTTGTCATAAAAATTCACCTGTGTAACTTCTCACTATTAATTTAATTGAGGTACATATATTGGATGTATCACAATTAAATTAATAGCGAGAACTGAAACTGGTGAATTTTTATGACAACAGAAGGAAAAATATTCAGGTAAACAAGGATCCAGCGAACGGTTTGCGAGAGAATTGCGAATGGGTGGTTTAGTGCCGCCAGTGACTTCAGAGTGAAATAATAAACTCGTTAGTACCAATATATTTCAGTTGTAAATTTTTCACTTAAGCGCGAATATAATTCAGCTCAAATTTCACCCATTAAAAATACCATAGTTTGTGAACCTCACTTCGTTTGTAAATAAACTATTTGTAAAGCGACAGTTCACTGTAAAGTGCTCTTACATTTAAAACAATCTCTAGGTCCAAAGATCCTTTCACAGAGACTTTGAAATCGTTGAAGGTGATACGGGACAGTGAATTGCCACGTAAGATTCTCATTACCTTTGCCCGTCTTAGTAACTTACAGGCATTAGTGCAGCTGTTCTTTTCGTTCAAGTTCCTGGAGATACAGAAGATATACCGTAAATGGGAAAATATCGAACAGTGGGATAAATTCTTACGTTTTTCTCACTGAATCCCAGCTTTTATTTTGCGCATGAGTATTACTGTTTACACGTTAGATATTTTCAAGCAGTTTCGAACATACATTGTTGCACTTGGAAGTTGAGATTGTGGCGTGTAGCAGTTTTTAGCACAGTGTAGCAGTTTCAGTACCGTTAGATCTTTATGCGAATACTTTTGTCATTGTACTATAAGAGAAAAAAGTGGTAAATGTAATTTCCTTATAATTTACTTATTCAAATGTTAAGAAGGAAATATGAATGTAGTTTATCCCTGTATCTCACTTGCACTAATGTCTAGTAAACTATTTACAGATATCTACATACGATGGAGGAATACCAGACAATTTCGGGGACTTAAAAAAGGAGGCTTAAGGATCTTCCGAGGTGCAATTATGACCGTCATAAACTTGAAAAAGCTGTTTCTGCTGCAAGACCAACTAACTCTCGTAAAGACAGATGTCAAGCTAATATAACATACCACGTGGAACAACAGAGAATAAATATACGATTGGAAGGAAACAGTTAAATAAACTTTTTGTCAGAAACGTAACAGAGTGGGTACAAAAGAAGTGGAAGTCAGATTTCTGCGTCCATATCAAGGCAGCAAATCTGCATCTATTTTTCCTGAGATTCCAGATGATGATACTGTAGACAAACACCAAATTATCAAATGTTGCCTTTCTTACAAAAGGGAAGGGGAAGTCTTTATTCAGTGAGAATATGTTGTAGATTTATGGTTGATGCTATGAGTGGATTTCATGTATTAATGAAATATTTTTTAAATATATGTGTCAAGATTTTTCTAAACATGTGTCAAATGTTTTCTGGATACGTGTAAATTGTTTTGTAACTAAGCGAAAACTACACTCATCACCCAGAAAATTATGAAAACCTACCTAATGACCGGTACGTCGACATTTGGCACGGATAACAGCGGCGACGTGGTATGAAATGGAAGCAATGAGGCCTTTGTAGGTCGCTGGAGGGAGTTGGCGCCACATATACACAAAGAAGTAACCCAGTTCCCGTAATTTTGGGAAGGGAGGCGATGAACTCTGATGCCACATTCAGTTAGATCTGAGATGTGTTCTATCGGGTTCAGACCTGGTGAGTTAGGGAGCGAGCACATAAAAGGTAACTGGCCACTGTGTTCCTCGAACCACTCCATCCCATTCCTGATCTTTTGGCATGGCGCATTGCCTTGTTGAAAAATGCCAATGCCGTCGGGTAACATGATGTTCATGAAGGCAGCCTGTGCGTGACACTCCTGCTTCGTCGCAGCGCCCTCCACGAGCTCCACTGGACCGATGGACGCCCACGTGAATGTTCCCAGAGCACAATGGAGCCGCCGTCAGCTTGTCTCCGTCCCGCAGTACAGGAGTCAAGGAGCTGTTTGCCTGGAACACGACAGATTCGCACCCTACCAACGGCTTGATGAAGAAGGTATCGGTGTTTATCAGACCATGCAACATTCTCCAGTGCAGATGGTCACGTGCCCATTTCAGTGGCAGTAGCCGATGTCGTTGACATTGGCACACGAATAGGCTGAGGAGGCCGATCACTAGGAGTGTTCGGTGCACTGTGTGTGTTCAGACACACTTATGTTCTACCCAGCATTAAGACCTGATGTTAGTTCCGGCACTATTCGCCTCCTGTCCTGTTTTTCCAGTCTGCCCAGACCACGACGTCCGACATCTGTAAGGAGGGGCAATCCTATGACGTCTGGTCATGGTTTCACCTTGTTGGAGACACCCACCACAGAACTTCTCGAACAACCGAAAAATTGTGCCGAGCCTCCGGGCCATTACAATCTGCCCTCGGTCAGTCTCAGATAGATCACACGCCTTCCACATTCTACATGCGGACAGCACGCTCACTGGTAATGTACGCACCGTGCGTTTGTCGGACGAGCAGTCATTTCCCGCAAGATGGCGCTGCTATAGCCTGGACGTGTTTATATGGCTATATTTCGGTGGTCATAATGTTTTGGCTCATCAGCGTATCTTCTAAACATCTAAAAAGAATTTCTGAGCATGGGTATTTTTTAAAAAGGTAGTTTGTGTCCGAAATTACCCCATTAGAGGGAAATATGGAGCTCTGAATGGAAATTCAATGAGCTGCCGAAATTAGCTCTTCGTACGGGGTAATTTTGGACAGTTTTATTTGTTGGAATCTGTTTGGTTGAAAATGTTTTTGGGTCATGTTCTTTGATCACATTAGTCCTCAAAGTCAACCTAAATATCTCGAACATTTTGTTGCCTCAATTTAATATTTTTTGCAAAACAGCCTTAAATAACATTAAAATCCGCCCGATATTACCCCATACTACGGTACTGCCTTCAAAATCATATCCTCAGCCTCGGCTGTAATGCCTTCTGGCCTTGCAGCTTGGGTGCCACTAGCCTTGTAAATGTACGACATTCAGGGCGTCTTTGATCAGTGTATTGTGTCAGTACATACCAACTCCGACATCCCACCCTATACAAAATGCATGTTCACACAATCTTCTTTCCTGTAAGATTTCATTATTAATACACGAACCACAACTCTGACATATCTGGTACTAATATACCGAAATCAGAATTTATGTATGTCAGAGCCACTGCCATGACGGACGTTTTTGACTTCGCTTTCGTCGTGCTCCGTCTCTAACAGCCTCGAAATCGATTGTTATGTAATAGGGTACATGGGTGAGTGTAGGGTAAACTACGTTATTACCAGGTAATTTCAGTGTGTGGACCGCCGTCTTGCCTTTGCGAATAGTGGACCGCGGCACGTTATCAGCCTTCTCAACAGCGAGAGAGGGTAGGTCGAGAAGGCGTGCTGCACCTTGGCAAGTAGAGCGGAGCACGGAAGTTGGTGCCCCAGTAACATAAACACAGGGGCTGCTTGCACAGCGCTGGCGCGGCCGCTGCGTGCCAACTTGTGCACTTCGCTTCAGGCACGAGCTGGCGCCAGCACGCGACCATCTGGCAAGTTGCAACAGCGACCGCCCAGCCTACTGTAGTTTGACGATCTTGTAGATGGAGGACCTCCATCCTCGAGATAACACTGTACAGCCTTTAGTCATGAGATGTTCTTCTTCTTCGTCTTTTTCTTCCCCCCCCCCCCCCCCATTCCGCTCAGGACTTAACCGGCCAACCTACTCGTTCGAAGGAAACCTGTTATGTCGGACTGCTCTATCCTCCAGAACCTTTATGTATGGAACAAGTGTAATCGGTGCTCTTACACATATTCCTGCAACTAAATATTCTAATCATCCCCCCGGAAGCTTGAACAGCACGAATTTTCACTACCCAGAATACAATTTTCTTCAGCCATCATACACAGATCTATGATATCTTTTCTAGTAATCACAATAATTGTGAATCAGTTCAGATATGCAGTATTTTCTATCCACTTCAAAGTAGTTGAGCAGGAACTATAATTCATTCATTTTTTATCGCACAGTACTTGAGGTGCTGTGGCAGACATAAGAAGTGATTTGCTTTATGGAACCTTACACAGTCTGTGAAAGAAAATTGTACTTGTAATATCAGCTCCATGGGTTAAATTCAAATAAAATAGACAAAAAATTACGATAAATAGCAACTTCATTAAATCAAATATTGTTAAAAGACTTCAAGCTGTAGAAAACTATTTCAAGGTCTTCACAATATCTTTCCGCTTGCAATTGGCTGAGCACTATGGGACTTAACATCTGAGGTCATCAGTCCCCTAGAACCTAGAACTACTTAAACCTAACTAACCTGAGGACATCACACACATCCATGCCCGAGGCAAGATTCGAACCTGCGACGGTAGCAGTTGCGTGGTTCCGGACTGAAGCGCCTAGAACCGCTCGGCCACCGCGGCCGGCTTTTCTGCTTTGTCTGCTTTTTCTATGCCAATTCTTTGCTAGATAGTGGCTTTAAACCTCTTAGTATTTCTTGTCTTTAACTCTTTATAAGGCTTGCGTAACACAATGGATCATAAATTCACTAGCAGTTATCATTTTTGTGATCCATAATATTGCGAACTCATACTGCTAGCAGCAAAGGGGCACATAATACCAAGACCTCTATCTTTTTGAACAAAACTTTATAATCGTCTAAGGTTATCTATAACGTAGAATATTAATAATGAAACAGTACAAGTAATGAGTATTTATATAGGCTCTAGCATTATTGGCTCATACCGCTACCTCTAAACATTGTTGTCGGTGGTGAAAGCAAGATAACCTCTCTGTTCACTGGTAAATCTAGCCGCTGGGTAAGACCAGTCTGCATGAGTAACTACGAAGTAGTGTTTGTACTTGACACCCTCATCACCAGAATTCGAGGCTTCGTTTATTAGATATTGACGGGGCACAAATTACTCAGACTAAAAACAGCATAGGTGTGAAATGTTGTACTATCCCACTGCCTCCGCCTTTCCGTAATTAACCAGTATCAGTATGCAGATGCCCCATCCTGTAACACAACGACTTTTAATTAATGCTAAATTATGGCGCTACAGACTTGAAAATGGTGGTGGAATATTGACACTATAATTTAATTTTGTGACCACATGAGATACTTGTGTAATGAAAGTTAAATACCGTAAGTTCTATAGTTTATTATAAATCCACACACAAAATGAGTGCAGCAGTTACACTGAAGAATAACATGAACATGTTTAAATCCAGTTACACAAGTAACTATGGTTGGCGGAGATTCATAACGGGGAACCAACTGATAAGTTACTGCATTATTAGCACGCAGATCCTCTGCCGCGATCTGATGATAACGGCTGCCAAAAATTTGAGTCCGTAATGTTATGCATACTAGACGGGCGCCTTCCTCCTACTCATTAACATTCTAACATTTACTGAGTACATTGCGACCTATACACGTTGAAGCCCACTGCAGATCTTACCGTTTTTATAACAGTGTCGTTGTGTTGTCCACCTGTACTACTGTCAGCGGCCATTGTGTCGGATACGATGCATATGAATTCTGAAAAGCTTCTAAAGCAAACTTTACATCAAGCTCCAGTTGGAGCTACAAACTGAAAAGACTGCCTCTCACAACGGACTATGTGAGCAGAATTCGAAGTGTTTCTCCACTAACAGTTTACAAGGTGACTGCAAAGTTCCTCTTGTCTTCCCTCATAGCATTCGCCCCTTCTTTGAGCCCTAATCATATCCTCTCATGAACAATCATCCAATGCCAAGTGTCAGTTCTCCTTGGACTCCCTCAAACTTCTGAATAATTTTCCAAAACTACATCAGACCCGGCTAACCAATGGGTGAATACCAGTATTTTCGCGCCCAGAGGCCTACAGATAAGGAAAGGAATTTGTTTCGGCTCTGTACTGTCCTCAAAGGAGCGCGTTATTGTGTTACAGCATGTTGTTTCCTACGATTCCTATCTGCTTTACATATACAGGGTGATTATAATAAGAAGTTAAACGTTAAAAACATTTTAGAAATAACACCACTGGTCAGAATGACGCCAGATTGCAACGGAATATTATCGGAGGAGGGAGAAAACGCATGGCAGAAGAAAAAATTCGTGTAAAAATTGATCAATAGATAGCGCTGTATATGTCAGAATACGTAAATGAAAACACATGTCATGCGCACGACCCATTGAAGTTGGCGATGCCTGTCTGCGACATTGGCCATGACTGTCTCGATGCGGGATCGCGCTCTGCTTGGAAAGCTGTATTACAAGAATGATGAATGTGCATACGTCGCTCTGCAGAAGTTCCAGACACTGAAGGGTTTGATAAAAGGCGTTGGTCCGATGATTCCCATGGGTCTGGAGAAAATGATTCGGAATTCGAAAAGACGGGTTCTCTCAGTGTGCAATCTGATAGAGTGAGGAAACGAATTGCTTCGACGTCAGAGGAAGCAGTGGCCATAGCAGTGCAGGAGGAGACGAGTGGTGGTGTATAAACGTGTAGTGCACGGAGAATTGCCCGAACATTAGACATACCTGTGAGCACGGTGCGTAAAATCCTACGAAACATCCTTCTTTGCTATCCATTTAAAATTACCCATGTGCACGAGTTGCTTCCTGCTGACCTGTCAGCAAGAGAGACCCTTGCTTTAGAATTTCTTGGTCGCATGGAAGTGGGCAATGATTGGCCGTGGAAGATTTTGTGGACAGACGAAGCCACTTCCTTATGTCAATACATAGAATTGTTGAATCTGGACAACGGAAAATCCACACGCAAATCAACCAGTACCACTTCATCCTGCAAAGGTCATTGCGTGGTACAGGTTTGCGGCATCACTTATCACATTTTTTGGAAGAGACAGGTGCTTCCGATTCTGTTCCTTGTACCGTCACTGGTAAGCGCTATGAGTGTCTTTTGCACCACCACGCCATTCCAGCTCTCCAACAGTGTGAATGTGTGGATGGGATCATTTCCATGCAAGATGGCTTACATCCGCACATTGAAAGTCCAGTTAAGCAGTTGCTGAAGCACCATTTTGGAAATACTAGAATTATCAGCCGCCATTTCCCTACAGCCTGGCCGTCCCGATCACCTTATCATAACCCGTGTGACTTCTGGCTGTAAGGCTATCTGAAAGATGATGTGTTCAGTGTTCCGATTGTAGACTTAGCTGCATTGAAGGCAAGCAGTGCGCAACGCATTCTGAACGTGATCCTGGAAACACTTCGATCAGCTGTAGAACTTAATGTTTCTTGATTTCAACTTGTTGCAAAAAACGGTGGACAGCATGTTGAACACGATTTGTGCTAGTCGCACGGAAATTAATAATCCGATTTGATTTTGATTGATGCTTTTTATGCGGTTTTTGGACTCAGGACCATTAAAATCCGATGTTATTCTACATCTACATCTACATCTACATCCATACTCCGCTAGCCCCCTGACGGCGTGTGGCGGATGGTACCTTGAATACCTCTATCGGTTCTCCATTCTATTCCAGTCTCGTATTGTTCTTGGAAAGAAAGATTGTCGGTATACCTTTGTGTGGGCTCTAATCTCTCTGATCATATCCTCATGGTCTCTTCCAGAGATAAAAGTAGGAGGAAGCAATATACTGCTTTACTTCTCGGTGAATGTATGTTCTCGAAACTTCAACAAAAGTCCGTACCTATCTACTGAGCGTCTCTCTTGCAGAGTCTTCCACTGGGGTTTATCTATCATCTCTGTAACGCTTTCGCGATTACTAAGTGATCCTGTAACGAAGCGCACTGCTCTCAAAAATGGTTCAAATGGCTCTGAGCACTAGGGGACTCAACATCTTAGGTCATAAGTCCCCTAGAACTTAGAACTACTTAAACCTAACTAACCTAAGGACATCACCCACACCCATGCCCTTGGCAGGATTCGAACCTGCGACCGTAGCAGTCCCGCGGTTCCGGACTGCAGCGCCAGAACCGCTAGACCACCGCGGCCGGTGCACTGCTCTCAGTTGGATCTTCTTTATCTCTTCTATCAACGCTATCTGGTACGGATCCCACACCGGTGAGCAGTATTCAAGCAATGGGCGAAGAAGTGTACTGTGTACTGTAACCTAATTCCTATGTTTTCGGACTGCATTTCCTTAGGATTCTTCCAGTGAATCTCAGACTGGAATCTGTTTTACCGACGATTAATTTTATATGGTCATTCCATTTTAAATCACTCCTAATGCCTACTCCCAGATGATTTATGGAATTAATTGCTTCCAGTTGCTGACCTGCTATATTGTGGCTAAACGATAAAGGAATTTTCTGTCTTTGTATTCACAGCACATTACACTTGTGTACATTGAGATTCAATTGCCGTTCCCTGCACCATGCGTCAATTTGTTGCAGATCCTGATCCATTTCAGTACAATTTTACGTTGTTAAAACCTCTCGATATACTACAGCATCATCTGCAAAAAGCCTCAGTGAAATTCCGATGTTATCCACAAGGTCCAATAACTGTGGATTGATGCTTTTTATGTGGTTTTTGGCCTCAGGACAATTAAAGACCGATTTTTCCCATCCGATATGATATGACGTTGCCGTGGTGGATGGGCTTGCGTAACTAGCAGTATCACACCTGTACACCCATGCACACTGAGCAGCACAGTTTGTTTAGCACCTTAGGCATTATTGCATGATTCATTTGTCATTTGTAGTCGACCACTATTAAATTATGAAGCTTGCAGCGCTATCTATTGCTACATTTTGTAACTCTTTATTTTTCTTCTGCCATACGTTTTCCCCCTTCTCCGATAATTTTCCGTTGCAATTTGAATTCATTCTGACCAGTGGTGTTATTTCTACAGCGGTTTGAATGTTAAACTTTAATTATTTTCACCCTGTATGTAAGGGACCCGCTACAGCTATTTTTGGGGTAAAAAAGTAGCAGCCTCCTAGAGTCCTCACACTTCACCTGCCATGTTCTGCAGAGAGCATAGAACCATAAATATCTGTAGCCTTTACAGATCCTGCATGGTGTCCACCGTATGTTGCTCTCTCATCAGCAGATTGGTGCCGTCTTCCGTGCATTATCCGCCCAAGGCTCATTGTTGTCGACCTTCTGGGACCTTCGCTGTACTTTATAACGCCCTCAGGCAGAAAAACTCTTTAGGGATATGGGAGTGGCTGTAATCTTGTGCAGAATTCCAACTACTCCTCTGCAACCATCCGGATGGCAGCAGCATTACCTGCTGTCCACTTTGAATCGGCTAACGATAGGCATCTCTTCATCCTACCCAGTACACACAACAACCTTTGGCGAACAATGTCCTACCTGGTGTCGGCATCACCTCTTACAACCTGCGTTAATAGTGTCCTTCAGCCAATTCTGATCAGCTGTCTTACTGTGAAATTGCCAGCCTAGTCAAACGTTATTATCAAGAAATAAAAAGTCTAAAATTACTTCATGTACAAGTAATAATTGTTGGATAATGTTTTATAAGAATAATGGAATATGCTATTTTCATATCAAATTAATTAAAGCTATGTATCACTCCATATAATTTTCATATCAAATATCGATAATGTGAAAATCAACAGAAGTAACTGTTTCGAGATCATTCAACATAATCTGTTGAAAGACAGAGTAGATTGCTGGGATAAGGGTGAACGCATCCAAGATTAGTTAATTTGGCGCTAGAATTACCAATAGATGGAATACATAGTGCATGTGTGGACTGGTATGCATAAAATTATTACAGAAGTTGTTAGATAAAGTATTTACATAGAAATGGAAAGATTAGCATAGATAGAAAGCATGATAGGCAGCATCAAATTGGATGATTGACTATAAACGAGTTCAGCATCGATATGAAGCTTTTTCCTGTCATAAAACTTTCCAGTGCGTCCTACCTTGCCCTGACACTTTCCTACGACTAATCGAGAAAAGGAGGTCTGGAGAATAGCAAGCATTTCCTTCCTGCTTGGTTGAGTAGGTTCAGTTGTGTTGGGCGAATACTTTGATAAACACTATTTCACATGTTCGGTGACGTTACAGTTATTGAGGTGGTGAAACAAAGACCTCAGTCTGAGCTAGCTTAGAGACCTTGTGTTTTATCATTATGGAGGAAGTAAACAATACAGTTAAAAATAACATTAAAGCCTGTTACTGATTATTGATATGAAGTGTTTTCAGTAAATTTAATCGGCATTAATACCTTGAAAGTGCTTAAATTTTGCTTCAGCCTCTGCCGCAGAAAGGAGTAGTGGACTTTCTGATGATGAAGTAGTCGCTCCTCCAGTAGGACAACACTCCCAGTCAGCTTTCAGTGTTCGGCAGTGTACGGTAAAAATCAGTGGTATTTCATCCACTATACACGACACACTCAATGAATGTATATTCCTAGATCTCGTACACAGTACGGAAAATAGTAATAAAGTTGGCTGATTGATCTAGTATGCCAGTTTAATGCCAGATAGAGAAATTCAGTTAATACTTCTAGCTTCAAATACTTTCATATTAATAACTTCGTGTTGAAAGTAGTTAATAAACACTTATAGATAAACGAGAAAAGCAGTTTAGTAAATTCAAAATACTTAGGGACTGATGGAGTAGAAGAACTTATAGAAAATTTAAATAGAAATAAGCAAACAGATATCAGTTTTATTTTCACAGAGTAAATGAAAACATCAAGTGACTGTTAAATACGAAAAAAATGACTGTGTAAATGAAGAGATAAGTTGAGGAGTGCGTTGTAACTAGAGGGCATTGTACCTAAGAACACATGATTTTTTTGCATGGTTACTGTAGTCCACTAAATGATATTAAAATCACATGAAGGTCTGTGCACTAGAGACCAACTCAAAGTTGTTTCATCCGTTTTCTGGTGTTTTGTTGTTGTTGTATATGATGTTGTGTTCTGCTCAGCATTTATAAACGAATAGCGTTCTACACGTTTAAGTGATGTGGAAAATATTATTAACTGTTAAGGCAAACAGTGTTCAGGTGAGTAAATTTCTGTACACTTTTAGGGCTATTTAAATAATATGTGGAGAGTTACTCCATACTTCGTCGAACGAGCATTATCTTGTATCTTTAAACAGAAGAAAATTTTACTTCGATGGTATACAGGCTACTAAGATTGCCACTAAGCCAACGGGAAGTAGAAAAGGAGTTAAGTATTTTAAAACAAGTGGCCGTAGCGAACGGATATACGTGTAAGAAGGTGATGAATATTTATAGGAAGATAAAGGAGAGGCAAATGGAACAAACAGAAGGAAGTCAAGTAGCAGTTAAGAGGAAGAACAAGAAAAAATATGTAGCTCTCACTTACAATGGAAGAACTGCAGACAAAATTGAAAGATGCTTTCGTAAATCCGACGTTAAAATAGGGTTCCGAACAAATAACACGTTAAAATTGAAGCTCTGGCATAGAATATGTAATAGTAGGAATAAATTTTAGGATTCAGGTGTATATAAGATCAAATGTAATGACTGCTGTAAACAATATATAGGGCAGACTGGTAGGAACTTTGAAACCAGATTCAGGGAGCACACCTACTCTCAAAACAAAACAGCTTTTGGGGCGCATATGGCTGCGAAAAAGCACTCAGTCACGAATATTGAAAACAATTTAGACATCCTGCATAGAGCTCATAAGGGACGGTTTCTTAACATTTTGGAAGAGATCTAAATATACACCCACAAAAATAAAGATCCGGATTTAATTCTCAACGAGCAAAGCGAATTCAATCATAACGCCTATTTTAGCATTTATGACGACCTACTAAGATGATAACTGTAGCGTGTGGAGATCCAGGCCGAGGGATGAGAGATGGTGCGCGGTAGAGAAGCCGGAAGACGCGTGCAGCGCCTGGCGTCGTTGACGGAGCCCTCCTGTGCGGCCCTCTTGCCCGCGGCGATGGACATCAGACGACTGAGCGGACCGCGGCACAACACCAAAATGGCGGGAACCACGGAAGCAGACCGTAGAGGAAAACAAGTTCACACCAGCACCATAGATATATAAATCGCCCTATGCTTTTTAGATCGTATAAAAATGATAATTTTACTGTTTTTAATCCTGAAAAGTACAGATTTCAACTTTGACATCTACATATTTTAATTAAATATTTTTAATATAAAAAAGATCTAATGAATACAGTATGTGCAAATGGAATGTAACAAATGTACCAGACGCCACCTGTCGGTAATAGTGTTATAATTAATACAAATGACGTGCACTCTGCCAACCTATTTTTGTGACGTAGCATGTGAAAGTTGCTGGATTTGGACGGGTTACTCCTGTAACTGAAATATCAGGTGCGTTCTGGTACATTTGATGTTGATTAGATAAGATGCAATAAATTTACTTCCGTGAAATAGTAAATTAGTATAATTATTTTTACAGATCTGAAGATGGTTCTGAATGAACCAAAACCGGTCATATGAATAATAAAAAAAAATTTCAATCAAGACGGTTTTTAAGTAACATTATAACATTAAGAAAATTTGTGATCGGGAAAACGCGATACTTGCAAATGTACTGAAATTCTTTAACGTCTTAACAGTTGTACCTGACTTGAAAATCGAAATTTTGGGTTAGTTTCCATTGTCCTTTATTACACAGTGTGGCTATTGGCTTACGATATTGCTTCTGCTTAATTTGATTTTACATACTGTTAATGTAACAGAGACACAATTAAATACAGTACTAATAATATTTTTCGAGACTGCAACTCTTTTAAACATACACAATTAAATACAGTACTGAATATTTTTCTCGACTGCAGTGCTTTTAAACATCAATCGAATATTTATTCCTAGGTACAGAACATGATTCCAAATTTGGAAAAACCTAAATTTTCAGAAGTAAAACAATTTCAGAAAAAGACTATAGGGCATAAGAAGTGAATACCATGGATTAAAAATGGTTCTTCTTCTTTCTATCTTTTTTTAAGGACATCATGATCGCCATTGATTGTAGGAAATAATTATTTCGAAAATGCAGTTTCGTCCTTTGGGTCATTTTCAAGTGGTACTGCAAAATATTTTTCATGCCATTCATGGACATGTTATGGACATGCATCGGAAGATTTTTAAGTTTGACATGTGCCGAAGGAAAATCTTTAGCAGTATCTCTTGAAAACGTACCGAAGACCGAAACTACAATTGTTGTTGTTGTTGTGGTCTTCAGTCCTGAGACTGGTTTGATGCAGCTCTCCATGCTACTCTATCCTGTGCAAGTTGCTTCATCTCCCAGTACCTACTGCAACCTACATCCCTCTGAATCTGCTTAGTGTATTCATCTCTTGGTCTCCCTCTACGATTTTTACCCTCCACGCTGCCCTCCAATACTAAATTGGTGATCCCTTGATGCCTCAGAACATGTCCTACCAACCGATCCCTTCTTCTGGTCAAGTTGTGCCACAAACTTCTCTTCTCCACTATCCTATTCAATACTTCCTGATTAGTTATGTGATCTACCCATCTAATCTTCAGCATTCTTCTGTAGCACCACATTTCAAAAGCTTCTATTCTCTTCTTGTCCAAACTATTTACCGTCCATGTTTCACTTCCATACATGGCTACACTCCATACAAATACTTTCAGAAATGACTTCCTGACACTTAAATCTATACTCGATGTTAACAAATTTCTCTTCTTCAGAAATGCTTTCCTTGCCATTGCCAGTCTACATTTTATATCCTCTCTACTTCGACCATCGTCAGTTATTTTGCTCCCCAAATAGGAAATCTCCTTTACTAATTTAAGTGTCTCATTTCCTAATCTAATTCCCTCAGCATCACCCGACTTAATTTGACTACATTCCATTATCCTCGTTTTACTTTTGTTGATGTTCATCTTATATCCTCCTTTCAAGACACTGTCCATTCCGTTCAACTGCTCTTCCAGGTCCTTTGCTGTCTCTGACAGAATTACAATGTCATCGGCGAACCTCAACGTTTTTATTTCTTCTCCATGGACTTTAATACCTACTCCGAATTTTTCTTTTCTTTCCTTTACTGCTTGCTCAATATACAGATTGAATAACATCGGGGAGAGGCTACAACCCTGTCTTACTCCATTCCCAACCACTGCTTCCCTTTCATGTCCCTCGACCCTTATAACTGCCATCTGGTTTCTGTACAAATTGTAAATAGCCTTTCGCTCCCTGTATTTTACCCCTGCCAGCTTTAGAATTTGAAAGAGAGTATTCCAGTCAACATTGTCAAAAGCTTTCTCTAAGTCTACAAATGCTAGAAATGTAGGTTTGCCTTTCCTTAATCTTTCTTCTAAGATAAGTCGTAAGGTCAGTATTGCCTAACGTGTTCCAGTATTTCTACGGAATCCAAACTGATCTTCCCCGAGGTCGGCTTCTATTAGTTTTTCCATTCGTCTGTAAAGAATTCGTGTTAGTATTTTGCAGCTGTGGCTTATTAAACTGATTGTTCGGTAATTTTCACATTTGTCAACACCTGCTTTCTTTGGGATTGGAATTATTATATTCTTCTTGAAGTCTGAGAGTATTTCGCCTGATTCATACATCTTGCTCACCAGATGGTAGAGTTTTGTCAGGACTGGCTCTCCCAAGGCCGTCAGTAGTTCCAATGGAATGTTGTCTACTCCGGGGGCCTTGTTTCGACTCAGGTCTTTCAGTGCTCTGTCAAACTCTTCACGCAGTATCGTATCTCCTATTTCATCTTCAACTACATCCTCTTCCATTTCCATAATATTGTCCTCAAGTACATCACCCTTGTATAGACCCTCTATATACTCCTTCCACCTTTCTGCTTTCCCTTCTTTGCTTAGTACTGGGTTTCCATCTGAGCTCTTGATGTTCATACAAGTGGTTCTCTTATCTCCAAAGGTCTCTTTAATTTTCCTGTAGGCAGTATCAATCTTACCCCTAGTGAGATAAACCTCTACATCCTTACATTTGTCCTCTAGTCATCCCTGCTTAGCCATTTTGCACTTCCTGTCGATCTCATTTTTGAGACGTTTGTATTCCTTTTTGCCTGCTTCATTAACTGCATTTTTATATTTTCTCCTTTCATCAATTAAATTCAATATTTCTTCTGTTATCCAAGGATTTCTACTAGCCCTAGTCTTTTTACCTACTTGACCCTCTGCTGCCTTCACTACTTCATCCCTCAAAGCTACCCATTCTTCTTCTACTGTATTTCTTTCCCCCATTCCTGTCAATTGTTCCCTTATGCTCTCCCTGAAAGTCTGTACAACCTCTGGTTTAGTCAGTTTATCCAGGTCCCATCTCCTTAAATTCCCACCTTTTTGCAGTTTCTTCAGTTTTAATCTACAGGTCATAACCAATAGATTGTGGTCGGAGTCCACATCTGCCCCTGGAAATGTCTTACAATTTAAAACCTGGTTCCTAAATCTCTGTCTTACCATTATATAATCTATCTGATACCTTCTAGTATCTCCAGGGTTCTTCCATGTATACAACCTTCTATCATGATTCTTAAACCAAGTGTTAGCTATGATTAAGTTGTGCTCTGTGCAAAATTCTACCAGGCGGCTTCCTCTTTCATTTCTTAGCCCCAGTCCATATTTACCTACTACGTTTCCTTCTCTCCCTTTTCCTACACTCGAATTCCAGTCACCCATGACTATTAAATTTTCGTCACCGTTCACTATCTGAATAATTTCTTTTATATCATCGTACATTTCTTCAATTTCTTCGTCATCTGCAGAGCTAGTTGGCATATAAACTTGTACTACTGTAGTAGGTGTGGGCTTCGTGTCTATCTTGGCCACAATAATGCGTTCACTATGCTGTTTGTAGTAGCTTACCCGCATTCCTATTTTCCTATTCATTATTAAACCTACTCCTGCATTTCCCCTATTTGACTTTGAGTTTATAACCCTGTAGTCACCTGACCAGAAGTCTTGTTCCTCCTGCCACCGAACTTCACTAATTCCCACTATATGTAACTTTAAAGTATCCATTTCCCTTTTTAAATTTTCTAACCTACCCGCCCGATTAAGGGATCTGACATTCCACGCTCCGATCCGTAGGACGCCAGTTTTCTTTCTCCTGATAACGACATCCTCTTGAGTAGTCCCCACCCGGAGATCCGAATGGGGGACTATTTTACCTCCGGAATATTTTACCCAAGAGGACGCCATCATCATTTAATCATACAGTAAAGCTGCATGCCCTCGGGAAAAATTACGGCCGTAGTTTCCCCTTGCTTTCAGCCGTTCGCAGTACCAGCACAGCAAGGCCGTTTTGGTTATTGTTACAAGGCCAGATCAGTCAATCATCCAGACTGTTGCCCTTGCAACTACTGAAAAGGCTGCTGCCCCTCTTCAGGAACCACACGTTTGTCTGGCCTCTCAACAGATACCCCTCCGTTGTGGTTGTGCCTACGGTACGGCTATCTGTATCGCTGAGGCACGCAAGCCTCCCCACCAACGGCAAGGTCCATGGTTCATGGGGAGGAACTACAATTATGAAATAACTAATTTTGAAATAAATATTTCCTCCAGTAAACGGCTAATACAATGTCGTTTAAAAATTTTACTTTAGTATGAACTCTGACCATGAGAAATTAATAAGTTTCTCCTATGTATGATTTCTTTCTCAGAGAAACGCAGATGTTAGCTTTAAATATGCTAAGGTGACTGAGTTTAACATAACTAAGATCTAGGGGAAAAAGAGAGGGAAACACTTAACGTGGCGACAGTGATTGAAATAATTACAACGAGCCTGTTCTTTTTTTTATTTATTGGCTTTCTGAATGTTCCCATAAGCCATCTCAATGCGCGAAATGTTTTATTACAATTTGTTTTGAGAGCTGACAGTTGCCCATAAACTGCTGTTCGTGCTAGAAAATGGTTCAAATGGCTCTGAGCACTATGGGACTTAACATCTGAGGTCATCTGTCCCCTAGAACTTATAACTACTTAAACCTAACTAACCTAAGGACATGACACACATCCATGCTCGAGGCAGGATTCGAACTTGCGGACGTAGCATTCGCGCGGTTCCAGACTGAAGTGCCTAGAACCACTCGGCCACCGTGGTCGGCTGTTGTTCGTGGCAGACATTATTTTAAATCGTTCCCTGACACGAAACTATATAGCAGTAACACAAAACAAGATTTACAATCGGAGAATATGAAAATGAGTAAACAAGACGAAAAAGGAATACGAGATAGACGGTGGCAGCATACTATAAAAATCCTACTGGTAACACAGTAAGACATGATAAATCGCCGTTAGTACACATCTGGTATATCCAGTATATTTTAATAAGTGTGTATCTAAATTAACAATAAAGTGTTGTGCAGGTCTATAAGTACCATCTAGACAAAACAGGAGAATGGTTTACAAGAACCAAAGTAGTGTATTACAACGGCATGTACCGATACACCAGTATTCAGATACATACATATAGGAGGTACATAGTCATATATATTTGGAGGCTGAGCGTTCCATGTTCTGCACAGTAGCACGTGGGGACATAGTCAGTTAATCTAGTTTTTGCTCTTTTCGTAAGATTCTAAGCACTAGGATCAGTAGATTACCAGCATAGGGAGCTGTATCTTAATGTTGGCACTGTTGACGAACTCATACAGCAGCATACACGTTGCTGTCTCGTTGCATGCTGACAAAGTTTGGCGGATGCTTGGGAACTGATGACCAAAAGCCCGAAGGTTAGTTTACAGGGACGTTTATGTGATCGTGTTCCGAAGACGGTTTTGAAATTTATGATTGCGATCTTCTTCCTCGCCGCAAATACACAGAGAAGTCGCGGTAAGGTTGAGAAAATAGAGGTGTTTGATGAACTTCCAATGATTAAATTTCAGCCTTGTTATAACTGCTGTTGATGCCTTATTATACCATGGTTATCTTGAAATAGTGGGATGAACTAAGGCGCATTGACTGACTTAGATTTTAATTGACCGCGACCATTCCACTTGCCACTCCGAGAACAAATAGTTTCTGAATGTGGTTATCATATTCGTGAGAGGGAGTTTATCATATTTAACAGCTCCATGCAGAAATACCTGCTTAATTAGGGCAACAACTTGTTCATCTCTAGGTATACCACAGTTACCTTTCATCCATACTGTCACAATGTTGTGATAGTTCCTCTTTCCACAAGTTTTGAAGAGGTTGTCATACCACGTTAAACCTGTTTACAGGCTAATTTAATAATTAACCCATGGTCCGCCACCGTAGCTGAGTGGACAGCGCGCCGGCATGTCATGCCGCGGTACACGGGTACATTACCATCTGGTTATTAGCCTGGAAATCAAGTACTACGTTACATTTCTGATGACCGCTGTGACTAAAACGTTTCTAGTCGGTTGGTACTCGCAGTGGAAACGACTTTCGGAACAAAAACAACTGCGTCCGATACAGTTTGTCTCCGGCGTGCGGCTGTTATCAAACACGAGGCAACCAGTAATCGGAACGGAGTTGGGGACTCGCCGGCGCCGCGCCTGCAACGCCTGTGCCGCGGGTCCTAATGTAACGAGCCGCTGGCCAGCGCCTGCTTTATGCAAACTGCCGGACGGCAAGATTGTGTTTGCACGGCGGGCGTCGCAACCGCGCGTCCTCATCAAGATAAGTGTCGCCTCGCGGCAACCAGCGACGCCTGGACGGCAGGCAGCTAGGCTGTCCCGCGCAACCTAGACAGCGTCCGGAGAAGCCCCTCGCGCAGCTGACCTGCAGTCGGCCACAACGCCACTTTTGGACAGGATCGCCAGAGCTCCACCTTGTAGTCCTGAGTGCGTTTGGATTGGTAGACTACGCCGCAATACGATCTTAAACCGCCGGTTATTAATATTTTCGCCGCTACAGACATAATGCCTGCACTCTGTGCTGAGGGCGGCTTTTGGTACGACTGTATTTCTCGCCAGATACTGGTGCCTGTGCTTTTTTTCGAAAACTATTAGGTGAAAAAATTTTATTTAAAGAACTGAGTTCCTTTTCGTTACAAGTCGTAGTTAATGCTCTGCGTCGAATTAGGTAAAATATTGCGGGAAATTTTGCAAAAGTAAAAACGCATTGCACATTACAGTGAAAATGTAGACAAGGATCCGAAATTGTATTTAAAATTGAGAGCAGAACACTATATCGTTTCGTTCTCGAGTTATTGAGTTTCATATTTTATAGATGCTTGAGCGCGATTCGCCCGCCACGAGGAGTTGCTGGCTGCTTTGAAATACCTATCAATCGATTGTAAGAAAACTATTAAGCGAGAAAACGTTCTTTTGGACAACTCATAGCATGATATCTTAGCTCGATGAAGGACTGAATTCCTTTTCGTTATATGCCATTCTTACTGCTCTGCATCGAATTAGGTTAAATATTGCGTGAAATTTTGCAAAGGTAAAAACGCATTGCACATTACAGTGAATGAAATGTATATAAGGACCCGAAATTTTATTTAAAATTTAGAGCACAACACAATTTCGTTACGTTCTCGAGTTATTGAGTTTCATATCTGACAGACGCTTGAGCGCGATTCGCCCGCCATTAGGAGTTGCTGGCTGTTTTGAAATACCTATCAATCGATTTTAAGAAAACTACTAGGCGAAAAAAATTTCCTTTAGACAACTCATAATCTGATATCTTAGCTCGATGAAGGGCTGAATTCCTTTTCGTTATATGCCATTCTTACTGCGCTGCATCAAATTATGTAAAATACTGCGCGAAATTTTGCAAAGGTAAAGGGCATCGCAAATCACAATGAATTAAATGTAGATAAGGAATCGAAATTTCATTGAAAATTGAGAGCAGAACAATATTACGTTTCGTTCTCAAGTTATTGGTTTTCATATCCTACAGACGGTCTAGCGCGACTCGGTTCTGTCCAGGCGGAGCTGCTGGTCGCTTTGAAATAATTATCATTTGATTTTAAGAAAAGATATTAGGTGAAAAGAATTTATTTTTGCACAACTCATAGCCTGATATCTTCGCTAGTTAAGGGACTAATTTCCGTTCGTTATAAACCACAGTTGCTGAGCAGCATCAAATTAAGTAAAACATTGCACGAAATTCTAAAAACCTTCTGAGCGAGAAATGCACTGCGTAAACTATTCGTATAAAAGTTTTCTGCAAACGATAGCACTAATTGAGGCACATGTGTTGTATAGTAAATACTGGAATTTTTTTTTATTCACTGAGACATGGAAGTAACTCGTCCGCACCAGTTAGAGATCGGCAACTCAGGACGCATACAGACGTCCACCGCACCTATAGGACCCAAGCGGAGTTTGTATGCAGTTCCACAGGACCTACGAAAATCACGTAGCAGGATATGTATACGTGCCCGCAGCAGAGAAAGGGTTAAAAATGTAACGCTAGGAAGGACAGCTAACTACCCTTGTGATGATGTATGAACTCAGAAACTAGTATAATCTATTTCCTGTGTAGCCTACTTCGCCTCCTGCTAGGAAATATCCATCAAATTCGACGATATTTGAGATTTTCTGTTTTCTATTCCACAGTGTAGTTTAGATTCTTCTGAACGTTTTCGTATATCATACACTAAAAACAGAAAACTTTAAATTCTTCGAAAGTGGTTTTTAAGTTCGACATGCGACTGACTGTTTTTACGACCTTGTATAATCTGCTACAGTTGAATAGAAGGTTGTGATACACGTTGCCTTTATACAACTGTTCCGTCTCTGAAGTTGATGTACGAATAAACACGTCAGTCCTTGGTTTCTGACACCAAAATTTTAGACATTAAACTACTAGCCAATGATTTCAGAAATGTACGCGCATTTATTGTTCTTTTATACGTCTACAGAACGACTAACCGTAAAAGAAAAGAAAATTAGTGGAATACAAATAAATAAGATTTTAATTTCTACCTGGACTTGTAGAAAACATGTGTGCAAACAGTGAAGGAAATGTAAACAAGAAAAATAATTTTTCTGAAGTGGCCACACATCATATTGCTTGTTGTAAAGTGTAGCCAAGCGGAAACTAGAATTACTTACACATAAAAATTGTCTTCCTTCAACAGTAATGGATGCAATCGAAGTTACGCTAAAAAATTTGGAGATTCCAGAGCTGCTACAGAAATGTTTGCATAGGACGATCGTGAATTTGAATGTTTCCTTTTAGCAATGTTGTGTGTTGTCATGTGCGTAAAAATGTTTTTTTTTTAAATTATAATTTGGTGCTGTTGTTAGTAATTTTCTTAATTATATTCCACGACCGGTTTCGAAGCTTCAAACTTGATCTTCAGGTGCCATCAAACAATTATGGGAACATAATTGTTACAATTGCGACGGAACTGAGTAATTAAATGATGACTTGAATCTGATTTGCTAATGGAAGGGACATATGCAGCGGTCAACCAACTACTATTTTAGTTTGTTTGGGCAAATGATGTAGAATATCATATGTGGCACGACGAAGTCTGTAGACTGAAACTGCAGGTTATTTTTCATATTGTCACTTGTGGCATATCTCAGTTCTACAGTTATTTCTGGTGCGAAGGTGGACCAAATCATGTGTCAAACTGACAGACCATCTTGTAGATGACAGTTCAAATCAAATGAAAATGATGTTGACACTGAGTGTAGTTCCAGTGACGAATATGTGCCAATCTCAGGCCACTCAAGTAGTGAAGGTACATTGGTACGTTTCACCCTAAAAACTACATGAACTTGGTTAAAGTGTGTAAAATGGTCTCTTATAATGTACAGTTATATGACCTTACGTCCTATGTGAAAGTGAGCTAATTACATGAAGGTGCATTATCCTTCCATCCAGGGAGAAAATGTGGAGTGTGTCGTGGAATACTCACAAAGAAAAATATTTTTGGTTGACTATTACAGCCGTTTTGAAAGTTGTGAATTGCAGGAACGTAGTTGGTACATTTTTGCATATGTAACGTATGTTGGTTTCGTTAAGATACAAATGGAGAACAGGCATGCTGCAGATTTAACTAAGAAAAAATTCAATTTCAGAAGAAGCTAGAGAAACAGTGAAGGCAAAGCACAAGAAGTACAAACCATACAGAGCCAAGAAGCAAAACGTCCGTGTAATGAAAATAAAAAGTGACAATTTCTTCAGCTCTAACCGTCTAACATCAGTTTAAACAAAAAAGAGGAAGAATTATCGACCATATGTAGTTGGAAGTGATGTAAGGTGCATCAGAAAAACAAAATAATGACGTAGAGTACTGTGAAGTAAGTGTCTCTAAATGAGTTAGAAATGAGTCAGCTGAACTTCACAACATTGCCCTGAATCTCAAGTATCCCAGACGACAAACACTTAAGTACCTAAACAAGAAAGATCTCGAGTCAGTATTGTGCTTAATTCCCCCTGTTATGCTTGATTTTTACTTGAACATACCCACTGTTAAAGAGATAGCTAGAAATTCCAGTGAACATGTGTTTCAGAAGATGAATCAGATTCCCAAAAACTGTTTAAACTGCACGAGGCATTGTCTCTTAATAGCACATAACGTTTTGCTTAGATGAATGAAACAAGACTATTGTACAGGTAACATCTGCGATAAGGCAATTACGTTGTTAAATTTTCGTTGCACTCCCTTGTATGGACTAAAATTTTTGGAAGCCCTCTAATGTGTGTGTTTTGTATGAAAAGCCAAGAAACCACACTGAATATAAGGAATCTACTGATTGTATTTACAACCCTCACTATCTCAACTGATGTTTTTTCTTTCTGTGGGTGAATTTTGAATTTTAGAGCTGCATATCTCGAAACATGTATTTTGTCGTTGTTTCGCTCTGGTGTATGACCCTCTACTTTGTATTAAAAAAAACACTGAATAATATTTGGCCCATATTCATGATTTCTGAATATAGGGCTTCACCTTAGGAGCCGAAATAGTTATGTACCTTTTTGCAGTTATCTGTGCTACTGCAATTAGATTCTGTTTCTACACTGCTGGAAATTAAAATTTCAGTATCATGAACGTCGCAGGCAACAAATATCAGATAGACATAAAAGTGTATTGCAAGCTTGGATTTCAGAGAAGGTCCACAAAGTAGATAAGAGTAGTGCCATATACATTCTGAATATAAAGAAAGATTACAAAGTGAGTTCTTCACTCAGAAACCGCATTTGAAAGTCGTTTATTAGTGAGAAGGTTGTGTTACGCCTCGTGTATGGAGGAGAAACCTCTACTAGCAAGTGCTGAAATTGGACAGTGACAGGATCATGACGTATCATGGCTTCAATTTTATCGCTCATTTCATACTACCGATTTCATCACTAAGGATTCCATGACAACCATGTTAATATGGGATACAGTAACTCAAACGCCCCACGTGATTAGCACCCAAGTAGTCAGGCACATTGCTCAATCTGGCATGCAGTATCGCATAGCCACATCGCTGACATTGAGAAAAGAAAGGAAGACAAATATCTACACAGACAGTCAAGGAGAAGGGAGGCGACTGTTGTTGTGGCTTCAGTTAACAGGATAGCAAACTGTCGTCCGCCGACAGTGGTGCATCCTGCATAACATTGTACTCAGGAGTGACTATTCTTGCTTGGGTGCTAGTTCGAGGTGCAACATCATAGTCTTGTGAGGAGGATCTGAGGAGAATAGAAATAGCCATACAGCATCCGTCATCGTTTTCAGTGCTCAGTAACTGGCTTGATGGTATGGTGGTATAGGGTGCCAGTGGGTGTACAACAAATTTATTTCTGGTTCACATAGCCGTTAATTTGGACACCAGCAATTATATTTGTGACCTCTTAATACCAATAGTTGTGCTCTATCCTTGAGGAGTCTGTGACATTATCTTTGATGTAGATGTTGACAGGATCTTGCCCGTGTTGCCATAGCCAATGTATTCACCACATATCTCAGCCACTGAAAACATACAGTCATGAATTACGGAGAGACTGATTTTCTATTGCTCACCAGCCACTAATGGCCGTGTTGAAGCAGCGGCGAATGATATACGTGGATCTGTTACCCAAAGTGTGTCCGAGACGGTGTCAGCTGGGAACGAACTGTTGTTGCTTTCTGAGGTGTCAGCTGCATGTATTAATGTCTGCTTTCTGTATATACCCAAATCACTTACAAATTTAATTGCCTGTTCTTCCTGGTATACCGCACAATTAGTGTGCCATGGCGCGAAACACCTTGCTTCGATATATCGCGCTAAATTGAAGCTCTGGCGTCGCTAGTTGATGCTGAGGAGAGAGTGAGACCGAGGTGCAAGTGATTCCTCGTGAAGAGGAAAGGTAGAGCCGTCGTTTAGCTAGAAATTCATTGCAGACTGCATATTGTGTCCAGTGTGGACTGGCGAACGTATATGGTGTTCGGCTCTGCTTGGGTGAAGGAAATACATAGTGTCTCAGTGAGTGCATATGCCCTGTGTTAGCTTGGCTTAGTTACAACCGTGGATCGCCCCTTCGGCAAATGCAGTTGTTGTTTGTTTCCTATGGTAGACACTGCTCCAGATATAACTTGTGGGACAAATGTTTGCCGATAGCGTGTGGATTTGGATGGACCTCTTAGTGTGGGTAATGTATATGGTAATGGAATTACAGCACTAGCGATGAAGGATGCAGTGAGTGTTTTATTTTTGGTAAGCACTATCCGGCATAAATATACGTGTTAAAGTAACACTGCCTGAAGTTCGCCTTCCTGGTTTACAGACATAGATATTTCAGTTCTTTCCTTAAATTTAAAGAATGCATTAGACCAAGTCATTTAGGTATTTAAATTTGTTAGTTGATTTAGTTAAATAAGCCGTCCAGTTCCTCCTCTTGTTAGGCAATAAACATAAGTGAGAATTTAATTCTTTCCTTGACATGTCCTTACTGTACCAACCCCTGATGTTCTAGGGTTAAAAATATTTTCACATGTTTCCTAATGACTGCAAGTGCTTAACACTTGTGTTGCAGGAGGTATTACTATACGCTGAAGTTGTATGGCTGAAATTGATGTGCACTACACCGTTAGTCATAGATTTAGGATGCGGTAAGTGACGCAAGGTAGGTGCTCAATGTACAGTTAATGCTGCCATATATACGGGGAGCCTTTTGAGAAATGGGGTACTTGACATGTCAATGCTTGTGTAAGTCTGCAGGCTTTCGTGGCGTAGTCACTGAAGTTAAAATCTTTTGGTTATTAGTCCACGTCATATTTCCTCTAAAATGATCGACGTTTCGACCCCTCTGCTGGGATCTTACTCAGGATCTTCCGGTGCCCACTACTGCTAGACCACTATCCGAGACGAGTGTCATAGCCTAATATTCCTGCACTGATACAGAAGAAGGGGCGTTATTGGCTGAATTCCTGTGGATACTGTTAGTGCCAATCGTCACTGGTTAGAAACGCACACTTACGCTGGAGAAGCGTTATTGGTTGAAATTCCTCATACTGCTATTGGTAAGTCGTCATCATTGGCTAGATTGGAAACGGACAGAGCAAGAGAAGGGGAATGTTTACCCAAAATACTAAATAATATAAATAAAATAAACATGTAGAAGCAGATGAGATACGAGAATTCTGTCTCTTCATTACGGAAATTCACGCCGTGGAGACGTTTCCAGTGGTGATTTATACACAGCGGCATAGGCGGCCTTAAAATGAGAGGGAGAATAAGAGGAGATACATGCTGCCCTTTTCACCCCTCTCCACTTGTAACCTAGAGTAAACTGCTTTTGTACATTACAGAATTCTCATTCACTCTAGCAGTGGGTAAAAAACAATGAATTCTCCAAGTTCTTTTGTGGTGCCTACAACGTTTAGTTCTTGTGACATGACACGTCCAGAAACTGACCAACTCATTTATACCTAAATTAGTTCGACGCTGCGTACAGGTTTAGAAGGTGACCCTCAACATAAACAAATGTAATATACTGCGCATAAGTACACAAATCAAAAAACATTTTGCACCACCTCGGTTCCAAGGGTTCCGGAACCTGTACAGAAAATTGGAATAGTGATCAACATAAACATAATTTCCGCGTTTTTTATTGCTCATGAAAACACACACTGCATGTTGTACCGCCATACAGCGAGACATTCAGCGGTGGTGGTCCATATAGCGGTACACACCGGTACCTCTAATACCCAGTAGCCCGTCCTCTTGCATTGATACATGCCTGCATTCGTCATGGCATACTATCCACAAATTCATCAAGATACTGTTGGTTCAGATTGTCCCAGCCCTAAACAGCGATTCGGCGCAGATCCCTCAGAGTGGTTGGTGGGTCACTTCGTCCACAAACAGCCCTTTTCAATCCATCCCAGGCATTTTCGATAGGGTTCATGTCTGGAGAACATGCTGGCCACTCTAGTCGAGGGATGTCGTTATCCTGAAGGAAGTCATTCACTAGATGTGCACGATGGGGGCGCGAACTGTCGTCCATGAAGGCGAATGCCTCGCCAGTATGTTGCTGATATGGTTGCACTATCAGTCGGAGGATGGCATTCACGTATCGTACGGCGCTTTCCATTACAACCAGGAGCGTACTTCGGCCCCATATAATACCACCCCAAAACAGCAGGGGACTTCCACCTTGCTGCACTCTCTGGACAGTGTGTCCTACGACGTTCAGCCTGACCAGGTTGCCTCCAAACACGTCTCCGACGATTGTCTGGTTGAAGGCATATACGACGCTCATCAGTGAAGAGAACGTGAGCCAATCCTGAGCGGTCCATTCGGCATGTTGCTGGGCCCATCTGTACCGTGCTGCATGGTGATGTGGTTACGAAGATGGACCCCGCCATGGACGTCGGGAGTGAAATAGCGCATCATGCTGCCTATTGCACACAGTTTGAGTCGTAACGCGACGTCCTGTAGCAGCACGGAAAGCATTATTCAATATGGTGGCGTTGCTGTCAGGTTTCCTCCGAGCCATAATCCATACGTAGCGGTCATCCACTGCATTAGTGGTCCTTGGGCGGCTTGAGCGAGGCACGTCTTCGACAAATCCTGTCTCTCCCTCCTCCATGTCCGAACAATATCGCTTTGGTTCACTTCGAGATGCCTGGACACTTCCCTTGTTGAGAGCTCTTCCTGGCACAAAGTAACAAAGCGGACGCAATCAAAGCGCGGTATTGACCGTCCAGGCATAGTTCAACCACAGACAACACGAGTAGTGTACCTCCTTCCTGATGGAATGACGATCTGATCGGCTGCCGGACTCCCTCTGTCTAGTAGGCGCTGCTCATGCTTGGTTGTTTACATCTTTGGGCGGGTTTAGTGATATCTCGCAACAGTCTAACGGGTTGTGTCTGTTATACAACATCCACATTCAACGTCTACCTTCAGGAGTTCTGGTAATCGGAGTGATGCAATTTTTTATGTGTTTATTATTGTACGCCGAGGTGATGCAGCGCGTTGTTCATGTCGCTCGCACACCGCGGCCGCATTCTCACTTCCTTGATGGCGGGGACCTACGATGCCGGAAGCCTATACCCATGCTCTGTATTGAAATTAGATGCATTCTTGGAAATTTCAACCGCTTATCGGACCTTTCTTCTTTAAATGTTTATTTCCTTAACCAGCACACGTACTTTATTATAATCGATGTCAGAGTCACAATTCTCATGACGTTCCGCTACTGCCGATTTTGCACTTTGCCTTAGCCGCATGAGCTGTTCGTGCTCCTTAACAATTCTTCCCGTTTCTCCTATACACACTTTGCCGCACTACATGTCACTTGACAGACGCCTGCTATGTGGAGGCAATCAGGTGCATCAGTTTTCCGCCGGAAAAAAACTTTTACTTTGTTTTGACTAAAGAAAGATGTCTGAATACCATTTTTCTCTAGAATTCTGCTTATGCAGTCAGTGACCCCTGAAACGAACGGTAACCTAATGGAGGGAGAAGGCGGTACCTCGTCATTTTTATTAGCTAATGCTCCGCCTAAAAGCCATGTCGATAGAATAACTATCATAGCCTTTTGCATTCAATGTCCTCTTTAAAAAATTCAACTACAATTCCAAGTTGTCCTCATCGATGATACGGAAGGCAGTTGATGACAGAGTGAGTACTGCTTGCATCTGGGCTGGGTGGTGATGCGAAGTGGCATCTAAATAACTATATGTGTTCGTCGGCTTTCTACACACTCTGTGATCTAGAGTGTTATCAGGTCTTCTGTATACCAACACATCTAGGAACGGGAGATCAACCTCACTCTCAGCCTCCAAGGTAAATTTGATTTTGGGGTGACGCATGAAGTTCTTTTTCGCTGGGTGGTCATATAACAAATGTATCGTCCACATAGCGGAGCCAGCAAGAAGGCTTCAAAGGAGCACTACTTAATGGATGTTGCTCAAAATGTGCCATAAAAACGTCATCTGCAAATGGCGAAATGACTGAGCCGATATCAAGGCCGTGATCCTGCTCATAGAATTCACCACTGTATTTACGAATAAAGGCAAAATTCAGTTACGTCACAAACATCGGCAGCAAAATTCTCCCTTATGATCGAGATTGTATCTGATATTGGGACGTAAGTAAATAACGATATCACATCGAAGCTAACATGAATGTCACCTGCAGACATCTTCAGTGTACGTATAATTTCTAAAAAATGTTTCGAATCTTTGACAGAAGTATTTGTTTTACCAACTAGACGTCTCAGTTTACTAGATGAATGACGTGTTATAAGACGGCGCGTTAACCCCACTGACGATAGGCCTCAAAGAGACCGATTCTTTATGTGTTTTGGGTAGTCCATACATTCTGGATGAGACAGGTATTCGAGATGTTAGATTCTTTGTAATAGAGCTGTCCAGTCTGGAGTCTGAGATCAGGTTTTTCATTTTCCGAACGATTCTATTCGTCCGATCACTTTTTAACTTGCGATACACAGGATCAGCTAGTAGTTGCTCCATCTTCCTGTGATAATCCACAGCGTCCAAAACAACAGTAGTATTCCGCTTATCCGATTGTATTACAACGATGTTATCGTTTCTCATGAGTTTAATAAGAAATTTCCTTTCCTGTGTCGATATGTTGCTTTTGGGAGGTTTCGATTTCCGTAGAACTCTCGACACATCTTGTCTTACTTCTTCGGCCTGCAACTTCGGAAGACGACACAAGGGTGACTCGACGACACTTACGATTTCTTCAACAGGAATTCTCTTTGGTGTAGTTGAGGAATTAAGACCTTTTCCCAGAACTGAAACAGCTGCATCATCGATTACTTGTGATGAGAGATTCACCGTTACACGTTTCAGATTTACAGTAGCGTCTTCCTTCTGAACTTTAACCGCTAGCTTCTCGAACTTCTCTTTTTGTTTCATAGTACTGAAATCCGAAATCCTTGTTGAGTGATCAAACGTTATTCTGTCCGCTTTATGCCAGTCTTGGTGTGAAGGAGTTGAAACCAGTGAAAAATGCTCATCAATTAAAACGGAGCTAACACAATTCAAGCCTCTGCGTATTATCTGGATTCTTTCACGGAGAAGTGCTTGCCTCGCCCTTTGGTAGATCCTACTAGCTTTCACTGTCTGCACATATTTTGGGTAAATATTCCCCCTCTCTTGCTCTGTCCGTTTCCAATCTAGCCAATGATGACGGCCAACCAACAGGAGTAGGAGGAATTTCAACCAGTAACCCTTCTCCAGCGATAAGTATGCATTTCTATGCAATGACGATGGGCCACCAATAGTATCCACAGGAATTTAGCCAACAACGCTCTTTCTTCTGCATCAGTTGGGAATATTTGCCTATGACTATGGCCCACCAACGGTAGCCGTAGAAATTTTAACCAATACTACCACTTCCCCAGCACGAACGCGGGAAAACTCCCCTTTACGCGACACTCGTTTCTGACAGTGTTCTAGCAGTAGTGGACACCGAAAGATCAGAAAGAGCGGAGGGGTCGCAACGTCGAACATTTTAGAGGAAATGTGAGGCGGCCCAATAACACAGAAGAATTTAACTTCCACATCAATGCTTGTTTTTCAAATGATTTAAATTTTTAATATTTCGTTTTCTTTTTGATGTATTGTAAGTTTCACTTAAAGGATTGTTAAAATTTATGACACCATTGAAAACTGAAAAGCTTGGACGTATTTTTTTAACTTATTGTAAAGTTTTACTTAAATAACTTTCAATATTATGAAACCTTTGAAAGTTAGAAGTTTCCAATATTTCGTGTTTCTTTATTTATTGTAAATTTTACTTACGAATTTAGGATTCTTGTTTCATTGCAAAGTGTATTCAAATGTAAATTTAAACTGTCATGGTTTGAAAACGAAAGTAAAAAAATGCATTGCTTAAAGTAGAAGAGATTTCAGCAAGTTGTGATTTTTAAATTACTGGTCTCTAGTATTTATTACAATAAATATCTTCTTTTAAAACAGTTATAAAACATTTATTGTTTGAACTTAGGTTTTTAAAATTTCGTTATTTGATCGTCTTCTACAGTATGCAATTTTAACTAAAACCTTGCTCTCGCTCATTTACATATCAATTTTTGCTCCCACTGCTACTGTTTCCATCCATCTCTCAATGATCACCAGTGTGTCCTCTCTCTTTGGCTTTCACTGGTACTGTCTCCATCCATCCCACTTTTTCTTTTACTGGCACTTTATCTCTGCCAACATCACTCTCTCCTCTCTCTCATATCTCCCACTGGTACTGTCTTCTCTCTCTTCCTCCGTCACACTCTGCTACGCTCTTTCAGCAGAGAAATGTACGAATATATTCGCATGCCAAAATTTTTAGTAGGGAATGCGGAGCTAGCCGCTGTGGCCTAGTGGTTCTAGGCGCTTCAGTCCGAATCCGCGCTGCTGCTACGGTCGCAGGTTCGAATCCTGCCTCGGGCATAGATGTGTGTGATGTCCTTAGGTTTATTAGGTTTAAGTTCTAAGTCTATGGGACTGATGACCTCAGATGTTAACTACCATAGTGCTTATAGCCATTTGAATTTTAAGGAAGGCGGAATGGGGATTGAGGAAACTGGTTTGCCCCATTTCTGTCAGTCTTGTAGAGAGGAGCATATCCGCAATATTGTATGCCTACAGGAACATTTTTCAGTTGGTTCCCTTTTTTCCCTGATACAACAAGGCGTGCTGCTTATATAAAACGAATTTTGTATATCAGTAGTTTCCACATACCTCGGGACATTTACGTACTTTGACACAAATAAATAAAAAATAAGTAAACATAACATAAGGTTAATACAAAATCGTCCCCCATTCGACACAAGTCTACACTACTTTATATAAAAATGCACAACTTTTTAGCCTACTTGTAAAGCATGCCAAAAAATGCGATGTTTGATTTTCAAATATAAAGAATTTCGTATGAAAATTTTTTGTATAGTGCTTACGGTGCCAGGCGGCACCATCGAATAATTTGCAAGTCGAGGAAGCCTGTATATGAGTAAAGTGCCCATTATATAGAGACAGCATGCCAAAAACGTTTCATTGCAAAAATGGTGACTAAAAAGAGTTTTGAGCCGCGGTGCAGCCGGTCTTGCTTCAGTGGTTATCTTGCCTCAATATCTCGCTCTACACCGCAGCAACTGTGGTGCGGGTAGTTTTAAAAGGCCGAGCACGTCGGCACTGAAGGTTGAGTGAGACCGGAGAGCGAGTAATTCCCTATGGGGAGAAGAGGTTAGGCCACCGTGTATCTAGCCGTTCACAGCAAGCAGTGTTGTATCCTGTGTGGACTGGTAGTCGCATGTGCCGGTATTTGGTTCTGCCAAGCTGAACCAGGTACACAGTGTCTGCATTCGAAGCGTGTTACCTTGGCTTAATTCCAAGTGTGGGTCGCACTTAAGGCAAATGCAGTTCCTGTTTGTTTCCAATTGAAGTCATTTGTTTCCAATGGAATCCGGTGCTCCAGATAATGCTTTTGGAACAAGTTATTGTCGATAGCGTGTGGAACGCATTCAGCTTTGGATGGGCTTCTACGTGTAGTTAATGTACACTGATGTGACAAGTCATGGGATACCTCCTACTACCGTGTCGGAGCTCCTTTTGTCCGGCGTAGTGCAGCAAATCGATGTCGTGTGGATTTGACAAGTGGTGTAGTTGGAAGTCTCCTACAGAAATACTAAGTCAAGCTGCCTCCGAGGCCGTCCGTTATTGCGAGAGTATTTCCGGTGCAGGATTTTGTGAACGAACCGACCTCTCGAGTATGTCCCATAAATAATCAGTGGGATTCATATCGGGCGATATGTGTGGCGAAATCATTCGCCAGCAATCAGCCGCAAACAACTGAGGCCCAATGACATAGCGAATTGTCATCAGTAAACATTTCATCGTTGCTTGGCAACATGAAGCCCGTGAATGGTTGCAAATTATCTCCAAGTAGCTGAACATTACCATTTCCAAATAACGATCGGATCCATCCCATGTAAACACAGTCCACACCGTTATGGAGCCACCATCACTCGCACAGTGCTTGTTGACACTAGGGTCCGTATCTTGGTGAGGTCTGCACCCAACTCATACCCTACCATCATCTCTTACCAACTGAAATCGAGACTCATCCGACCAGGCCACGACTTTCTAATCGTCTTGGGTCGAACCATTGTGGTCACAAGACCAGGAGAGCCGCCGTAGGCGACGTCGTGTTATTAGCAAAGGTGTTATCCGCCCCCGGTAGCTGAGTGGTCAGCGCGACAGAATGTTAATCCTAAGGGCCTGGGTTCGATACCCGGCTGAGTCGGAGATTTTCTCCGCTCAGGGACTGGGTGTTGTGTTGTCCTAATCATCATCATTTCATCCTCACTGACGCGCAGGTCGCCGAAGTGGCGTCAACTCGATAAACCTGCACCCGGCGAACAGTCCACCCGACATGAGGCCCTAGCCACACGACATTTGTTAGCAAAGGCACTCACGTCGGCCGCCGCACTCTACTAAGATACGTTAGCCGTACGTCCCACACTGATTTCTGCGGTTATTTCACGGAGTGTTGCTGGTTTGTTAGGACCGACAACTCTACGCAAACGTCGCTGCTCTCGGTCATTAAGTGAAGGCAGTCGATCACTGCGTTGTCCGTAGTGAGATTTAATGCCTGAAATTTGGTATTTTCGGAGCATTCTAGACACTGTGGATCTCAGAATACTGAATTCCGTTACTATTTCCGAAACCGAATGTCCTATGAGACTAGCTACAACTATCATTCCTCGTTCAAAATCTGTTAAGTCCCATCGTGCGCGTCGGCCGGAGTGGCCGAGCGGTTAAAGGCGCTACAGTCTGGAACCGCACGACCGCTACGGTCGCAGGTTCGAATCCTGCCTCGGGCATGGATGTGTGTGATGTCCTTAGGTTAGTTAGGTTGAAGTAGTTCTAAGTTCTAGGGGACTTATGACCACAGCAGTTGAGTCCCATAGTGCTCAGAGCCATTTTTCTGAACCCATCGTGCGCCCATAATCACCAGGGAACTTTTCACACGAATCTCTCGAGTACAAATGACAGCTCTGTCAAAGAACTGCCCTTTTACGAGTGTATCTGTCTACACAATACTACCGCCAACTGTAGATTGTGAGCCGTGCGTGGCTCACGCTCGTGCCATCTCTTATTTTACATGCTGTTTTTCACGTGTTGCCACTTTGTTATGTTAGTTTCAATTTCTGTTGTCACTGAGTTGCTGCTTTGTCTGCCCATCTGTGGCAGCAGCAGCGCCTATCGATATAGCCCTCGCGTGTTATCTATGCTGCACCTCTATTACTTCCCGGTTGTCGTGTGTCGTGGAGTCTGCTGGAACGTGCCAGGAGGGCAGTTCGTACCTGTCAGTCAGGGAGCTGGAATTCAGCATAGTTCAGTCGGGTTGAAGCAGCAGTGATGCCCACATATCCATGGCTCGCTCGACCGTTGCCGCCACATATCACTTGAGCCGGGACGGTGATCGTGGATCGTCGGTCGGTCGCCCTACCGGACGATGTGAAATGTCTCGCCGATCGCTTATGGGTTGGCTATGTGTGTGAATCGACTCCCGATTTGTCTTCGTGGCTGCACAGCCACTGCTTAGTGTCGTTCAAGTACTCGTGCAAGTGTTTCTCAAACTGTGTGTGTAGTTGGTGTCATTTCCACTGACAACTTGTTTTAAATGTTGACGGCGTACTGGCAGTGAATCGGTCGGTTGGAGCGGATCAGCAAGCAAGTCTTTGCGCGACGCAGTCGGGCGGTCCCGCTGGTGGTCTCTACGTGGCTTATGGGTTGGCTATGTGTGTGAATCGACTCCCGATTTGTCTTCGTGGCTGCACAGCCACTGCTTAGTGTCGTTCAAGTATTCGTGCAAGTGTTTCTCAAACTGTGTGTGTAGTTGATGTCATTTCCACTGACAACTTGTTTTAAATGTTGACGGCGTACTGGCAGTGAATCGGTCGGTTGGAGCGGATCAGCAAGCAAGTCTTTGCGCGACGCAGTCGGGCGGTCCCGCTGGTGGTCTCTACGTGGCTTATGGGTTGGCTATGTGTGTGAATCGACTCCCGATTTGTCTTCGTGGCTGCACAGCCACTGCTTAGTGTCGTTCAAGTATTCGTGCAAGTGTTTCTCAAACTGTGTGTGTAGTTGATGTCATTTCCACTGACAACTTGTTTTAAATGTTGTCGGCGTACTGGCAGTGAATCGGTCGGTTGGAGCGGATCAGCAAGCAAGTCTTTGCGCGACGCAGTCGGGCGGTCCCGCTGGTGGTCTCTACGTGGCTTATGGGTTGGCTATGTGTGTGAATCGACTCCCGATTTGTCTTCGTGGCTGCACAGCCACTGCTTAGTGTCGTTCAAGTACCCGTGCAAGTGTTTCTCAAACTGTGTGTGTAGTTGGTGTCATTTCCACTGACAACTTGTTTTAAATGTTGACGGCGTACTGGCAGTGAATCGGTCGGTTGGAGCGGATCAGCAAGCAAGTCTTTGCGCGACGCAGTCGGGCGGTCCCGCTGGTGGTCTCTACGTGGCTTATGGGTTGGCTATGTGTGTGAATCGACTCCCGATTTGTCTTCGTGGCTGCACAGCCACTGCTTAGTGTCGTTCAAGTATTCGTGCAAGTGTTTCTCAAACTGTGTGTGTAGTTGATGTCATTTCCACTGACAACTTGTTTTAAATGTTGACGGCGTACTGGCAGTGAATCGGTCGGTTGGAGCGGATCAGCAAGCAAGTCTTTGCGCGACGCAGTTGGGCGGTCCCGCTGGTGGTCTCTACGTGGCTTATGGGTTGGCTATGTGTGTGAATCGACTCCCGATTTGTCTTCGTGGCTGCACAGCCACTGCTTAGTGTCGTTCAAGTATTCGTGCAAGTGTTTCTCAAACTGTGTGTGTAGTTGATGTCATTTCCACTGACAACTTGTTTTAAATGTTGACGGCGTACTGGCAGTGAATCGGTCGGTTGGAGCGGATCAGCAAGCAAGTCTTTGCGCGACGCAGTCGGGCGGTCCCGCTGGTGGTCTCTACGTGGCTTATGGGTTGGCTATGTGTGTGAATCGACTCCCGATTTGTCTTCGTGGCTGCACAGCCACTGCTTAGTGTCGTTCAAGTACTCGTGCAAGTGTTTCTCAAACTGTGTGTGTAGTTGGTGTCATTTCCACTGACAACTTGTTTTAAATGTTGACGGCGTACTGGCAGTGAATCGGTCGGTTGGAGCGGATCAGCAAGCAAGTCTTTGCGCGACGCAGTCGGGCGGTCCCGCTGGTGGTCTCTACGTGGCTTATGGGTTGGCTATGTGTGTGAATCGACTCCCGATTTGTCTTCGTGGCTGCACAGCCACTGCTTAGTGTCGTTCAAGTATTCGTGCAAGTGTTTCTCAAACTGTGTGTGTAGTTGATGTCATTTCCACTGACAACTTGTTTTAAATGTTGACGGCGTACTGGCAGTGAATCGGTTGGTTGGAGCGGATCAGCAAGCAAGTCTTTGCGCGACGCAGTCGGGCGGTCCCGCTGGTGGTCTCTACGTGGCTTATGGGTTGGCTATGTGTGTGAATCGACTCCCGATTTGTCTTCGTGGCTGCACAGCCACTGCTTAGTGTCGTTCAAGTATTCGTGCAAGTGTTTCTCAAACTGTGTGTGTAGTTGATGTCATTTCCACTGACAACTTGTTTTAAATGTTGTCGGCGTACTGGCAGTGAATCGGTCGGTTGGAGCGGATCAGCAAGCAAGTCTTTGCGCGACGCAGTCGGGCGGTCCCGCTGGTGGTCTCTACGTGGCTTATGGGTTGGCTATGTGTGTGAATCTACTCCCGATTTGTCTTCGTGGCTGCACAGCCACTGCTTAGTGTCGTTCAAGTATTCGTGCAAGTGTTTCTCAAACTGTGTGTGTAGTTGATGTCATTTCCACTGACAACTTGTTTTAAATGTTGTCGGCGTACTGGCAGTGAATCGGTCGGTTGGAGCGGATCAGCAAGCAAGTCTTTGCGCGACGCAGTCGGGCGGGCCCGCTGGTGGTCTCTACGCAGTGTCGGAGCGTGTGGGGGCTGTTCCGAGTGCTGCGAGGTTCCTGGCTCACCGACTCGGGACATGAAAGTTGACTGGTGGTTTAATTACCGAAGTCACGTCTGTTCACGTTGTCCCGTTGGTTGGTGGTTCGCTGTTGGTGGTATTCCTGGGAGCAACAGCGAGTGGTCGAGTTGGTAAAGATTTAGCCACGGTGTGGTGGAATTAAATATATTCGTCGATTTGTAATTCAAGTGCACCAGCGGAAATTTCTGCCTTGTGGCCCTCAGTGTTCCGGTTACCTGCCCTTTCCTCACCTGTTGTCGCTCTCCAACATGGTGTGTAGTTTTTGACAACTCAATGTATACTCGGTTGTGGCTTTGGAATGCTCGCATGCTGGTCGGTGGTTAGCAAGTCGTCTTGTCGCTGGGTCCCTGACTGTCTGTTGGTTGCGTTGCCGGCGGATCGCGTTTAGTTGGGCCGACTTCTTGTCTCACGTAAGCGAACGTTAAGATTTCAAAGGCAGGCCGAACCCCTGGAAACTTCTGAGCGCCGTTGCCAATACTGCCTTTCTTGTTGGTGTTTAATTGTGTGTTTTTATGGCTCACAGACGATGGTTTGAATTTGCATGCTTGTAATTGTGTTTTTAAAATCGAAGGCTTTCCGACTGTTTAATATTATTGGATTGTTTTATTTAAAATCATCGGCCTTCAGCCGCTTTACGTTTTAAGGTTCTTACTTATCAAGTACTACATTCTTTCAAGATGAGCTGTGGGCCTTCTGCCTGATGAAAATTTACTGTAGTCATGTTGCTCTTAAAATGATCGGCCTTCATCCGCTTTAAAATTTTGGATTCTTACTTATCAAGTCTTACATCACTTGGGCCTAAATACTATTTAAGGTTAAAAGCTTTGGGCCTTCTGCATTGGAGAATTGGTTGCAGTTTCTTTAAAACAAAGGCCTTCACCCGTTTTGAAGTAAGGTTTCTTATTAGTCATAAGCTTGGGCCTTCTGCCTGTTGAAAAGTTATTGTAGTTACGTTGTTCGTTGTTTTAAATTTATGGCCCTTCAGCTGCTTTTGAAAACTTAATCTATCTAACTAGTCAAGTATTATATCGCTTGGGTTTAAATACTATTTTAGGTTAAATATTAGAGCTTTTTGCCTCTAAAAAAATAGTTGTATTTAATTCATGGGCCTTCAGCCGTTTTAGAATTAAAGACTTTTCAGTCGATAGCCAAGCTTAGAAGTTGGGCTGTAATGTTTGGACAACTAAATAAATTGTTATGTTTGCAGTGTAACTGACAGCCGCTCATTCTGGCCTCCTTCCACAATTCCTACTACTTGTCCTGTCCTGCGTGTTTAGAAGGGCTTATCAGCTATCCCATGACTCTTGTCACCTCAGTGCATATGGGAATGGGAATAGAATTACAGCACCAGCAATGAAGGATGCAGCGAGAGTTCTGTTATTGGTAAGCACTACCACGCCCTAAATATACTACGTAGTTAACTGTGCAAACTTTTCCACAGAGTAACGCGATGGAAAGACTGAAATATTTGCTCGTGTGGTGAATGTTTCTGTGAACATGATGTGCTGGGGTTAGGCAGTGGACAGCGCTGTCTGCCTGCCACACTCACGTATTCAACACACAAAACGATACACATTCTGGAGAAAGCCTTATAGTGTCTTGACTCGGTAAATTACTGATGACAGTAATTGGAAAAGTTCTGTGATTTCAAGACTGTATTGAATGTAAATGGGAACAATTCTCACTGATTAATTGTCATGGAAATTAACTAATTTTCCTACCGCAAATAGATTGCTCCGAGTAGGGGGCACCTGACTTACAAAGAAACACCGTTACAGTAAGAGCACAATTCAGTTATGCAAAAGAAATCGGTGACCACCATCTAAGTTCGACATCGATGTACTATAGCAGCAGGTGGCAGCACCAGCAGTGACTGGTATGCTAAACGTGCCTGGGGGGAGACGGGAAACAGTGCAGTCGTCGCCGTCGTAATGCGAAAACGGAGCGAAATATCTGACGTCTTTAATGACATGATCATTGGTTTTCGGACCAAGGGTGGAAGCATTCACGAAACGGCTAAGTCTGCAAACTGTTTGCTTGCTGCGATGGTCAAAGTATACCGTGCATGGCAAAACGGCACTAGGCAATACCGCTCCCGCGACAACTTTGGTGCACTTTGGGCCATAATTAGCACTGGCGAACGACGGGTGCAAAGATGTGTAAGGGCGAATAGCTCTACAACTGTGGAGCAACTAATCGTCCAGTGTCTCCTCAACGACCTTTCAGCGAACATTGCTGCGTATGGGGCTCCGTAGCAGGCGCCGGTTCATGCATCCATGTTGACTGCTGTGCATCTGCGATGAAGGCTGGAATTTGCAAGCCAATATGGCAACTGGACGTCCACTGAAGGCGATACATGGCCTCAAAGACTAATCACGTTTTATATCCTCATGCACTGGGTAGTCTCATCTTTCTGGAAGGCACAATGCACCAATACAAGTATGCATTTACCTTTGGGGACCATGTCTGTCTCTACATGCAACTTGGTTTTTCTCGGCACGATAGCATCTACCAGCAGGACATTGCAACGTGTCATACAGATTGCAGCGTACATGCTTGTTTCAATGAGCAGCAGGAGGAGTTTACCGTAATTCCCCGGCCACCAGAAACCTCAGATTTACTCTCAATCGAGTAACGGTGGGACCATCTTGATCGGGCTGTTCGTGCCATGGATCCGTTGCCGGTAAACATAGCGCAGCTGGCAGTGGCACTGCAGTCGGCATGGCTCTACATCCCTGTCGGTAGCTTTCGGAACCTCATTGACTCTCTCCCTTCATGTCTCACAATGTTTCGCACTCTGCAAAAAGTGGTTATTCAGGCTTCACATTAATGTTATTGGACAGTGCATTACGAGAAATACGCTTCTTTCTCAAGAGCCCTGCAATGTGAATCATGAAAATCTGTCACCAAAGAAATTACTCAGTGGACAATTTTCTACAGTATTTCCGTACTGAAGACTGAAATGTGGTTGTGTTCATAGTCCATAATTATTTATAAATTGAGTTGGTTTGTGAACGTTTTTGTTTGTGAAAAACCAATATATTAATGTTTGGAAGTAAAACATAACGTTCTACATCTACATATATACTCCGCTATCCACCAAGCGGTGTGTGGCGTAGGGCACAATTCGCGCCAAAGTCATATTCACCGCCACCTGTTCCACTCGTGGATCGCGCTTTCCCCCCACCTGTGAGAAAGAAGCGTATTTCTCGTAATGCACTGTCCAATAACATTAATCTAAAGCCTGAATAACCACTTTTTGCAGAGTGCGAAACGTTGTGGGACATGAAGGGAGAGAGTCAATGAGGTTCCGAAAGCTACCGACTAAATGCCTCAGTAGGAGCAATAATTTCCTTTATCTTCGAATGATGATCATTGCGCGATTTGAAAGTTGGTGGCAATAATATATGCTCTACATGCTTGATGAAGATCGGATTTCTGACTTTACTGAGCAGCCCCTTCCGTTTAGCGCTCCGTCTATCTGCAACTGTGTCCCACTTCAAACTGTCTATGAGATTTGTAATGCTCCCGCGATGGCTAAATGTACCGTTCACGAATCTTGCCACTCTTCTTTGAACCTTCTCAATCTCTTTAATCAGACCTAGCTGGTAAGGGTCCCATTCAGACGAACAATACTCTACAACTGGACGACCTAACGTATTGTAAGCTATTTCCTATTTTGAAGGACTGCATCGCTTCAGAGTTCTACCAATAAACCGCAATCTAGAGTTCGCCTTACCCGTTACTTGTGTAATCTGATCATTCCATTTGAGATCATTTAGAATAGTCACTCCCAGGTTCTTGACGGATGTTAACGCTTCTAAAGACTGAGCATTTATTTTGTACTCGTCCACTAACGGGGATTTTCGCCTTGTTATACGCAGTAGGTCACACTGACTAATATTGAGAGAGGACTGCCAGTCATTACACCACGCATTTATTTTCTGCAAATCCTCATTGGTTTGTTGACAACTACCGTGTAATACTACTTTCCTGTACACTACAGCATCATCGGCAAACAGTCTAATGCCGCTGTCAACACCGTCAACCAGATCGTGTATGTAAATCGTAAAAAGCACCGGACCTATCACGCTGCCCTGGGGCACACCTGAAGTTACGCTTGTTTCTGTTGAAGTCACCCCGTTCAGGACGACATACTGCTCCCCGTATGTTAGAAAACTTTCTATCAACCGCATATGTCATCGGACAGACGGTAAGCGCGCACTTTTTGGAGCAAGCGACAGTGCGGAGCTGACTCGAACGCCTTTCGAAAGTCGAGAAATATGGCATCAACCTGGGAGCCGGTGTCTAGAGCCTGTTGTATATCATGCACAAAGAGGGCCAGCTGTGTCTCGCATGACCGTTGTTTAATAAAACCGTGCTGGTTTCTGCAGATGAGCTTTTCAGAGTCTAGAGAAGTCATTATGACTGAACACAAAATATGTTCCATGATTCTACAACAAAGCGATGTCAGTGAAATTGGCCGGTAATTGTATTCATAACTTGTCATTTAGCCCTTCTTTGTATGCTACACTTGTCGTCGTTGAGTGACTGTAGGAGGATACAAGATGGCTTGGACGGGATTTGTGTTTGGTGTAAAGAATGGCAGCTAACTCTAAATATAGATAAATGTAAATTAATGCAGATGAATAGGAAAAAGAATCCCGTAAAGTTTGAATACTCCATTAGTAGTGTAGCGCTTGACACAGTCAAGTCGATTAAATATTTGGGCGTAACTTTGCAGAGCGATATGAAATGGGACAAGCATGTAATGGCAGTTGTGGAGAAGACGGATAGTCGTCTTCGGTTCATTGGTAGAATTTTGGGAAGACGTGGTTCATCTGTAAAGGAGACCGCTTATAAAACAGTAATACGACCTATTCTTGAGTACTGCTTGAGCTTTTGGGATCCCTATCAGGTCGGATTGAGGGAGGACATAGAAGCAATTCAGAGGCGGGCTGCTAGATTTGTTACTAGTAGGTTTGATAATCACGCGAGTGTTACGGAAATGCTTCAGGTACTCGGGTGGGAGTCTCTGGAGGAAAGGAAATTTAGAGAACCAGCATTTGAGGCTGACTGCAGTACAGTTTTACTGCCGCCAACTTATATTTCGCGGAAGACCACAAAGATAAGAGATATTAGGGCTCGTACAGAGGCATATAGGCAGTCATTTTCCCTCGTTCTGTTTGGGAGTGGAACAGGGAGAGAAGATGCTAGTTGTGGTAAAAGGTACCCTCCGCCACACACCGTATGGTGAATTGCGGAGTATGTATGTAGATGTAGATGTAGATGCAGATAACGTTATCGCTTTGTTTTGGTCTAGCTTCTCTCATGTCATTATCAAAGTTGTGTCTGGATGAATAAGTTACTTGCTGTATAAATCAGAATGCCTTAAAATGTTACCGTCATGCTCATTAAAAAATGTATTTTCATTCGCGAAGAGCGGTGCTTAGACGAAGGGACTTGAAGGCCGACGTGCCTTCCACTATCAAACGCTGCCTTGCCCTTACGGCGCGCAAACAAATGCCCGGGCTAAACATAGTGGCTCCGGTGGGGACAGTGGCTTATTGGCTCCTGGGAGGCGTGTAACACCGGAGGGTGATAGCCGTCCTCGGGGGTCCTTATCACGCGGCCGACACGCGACACAGGGTGGTGCTCAGCGGGGGAGTCGGGAAGTTGCGCCGGCCGGGGGTTAATTAATGCTAATAGAGGCGCAAGACGCCGCCTCCGATGCGAGGAGCGGAGCGGCCACGGCTGGACGCCGCCCACGCGACGCGTCTCCAGGAGGGGCCACCCGCGGCTGGCCTTCACTTACCTGAGGGCCCTTACGTAAGCGCTGCCCACCGCGCCCTCCGCGGTACTATTCCGGGCGCAAAGCCGCTTACTGGCTATATATAGACCACGCCGTGCATGGAGACGTCCCCACAGGGAGGCTACCACTTTCTACAGCCGCTGTCCCGCGGAAGTGTACGTCCGATATTTCTGCTACGTCAGTCGTTACGTCACATCTACACGGAAAGTGAGGGACTCGGTAAATGAAAGTGAAACTTCAGCGCCTTTAATTCTTAAGGTAGGAGAGAGTTTGTGAGGTGTTCATTGTCTTGAGGGGCATTTATTTTCCCAAATTTTACGTTTTATGATTCTCAGCAGATAGCCGAAGTTAGTTCTCTGCTTCATGCTGCGGAATAAGCCGGCAGTGAGTAGTAATCCGGTTCCCATAGGCAGAGGTAGCAACCGATACGTATCGCTTCCTGATGAATCACGAGAGTGGAGGTGGAACGCGAGCCTCGAGCACAGAGCTTACTCGACAGTAAACACGAAGGGGAACCGCTAGTGTTCTGCAGCGAAGTGCCGATTATAATTTTATTTATGATTAAAGTCCTCTTTTGATACAATTGGTAGTAGGAGGAGCCTATGGTCATCAAGGCTTCACTACAATAATAACAGTAGGCAGAAAATAAACCAATAAACAAACATTGATAGCGTACAGAAGAGGTAGGGGCCGGCCGGTGTGGCCGTGCGGTTCTAGGTGCTTCAGTCTGGAGCCGCGTGGCCGCTGCGGTCGCAGGTTCGAATCCTACCTCGGGCATGGATGTGTGTAATGTCCTTAGGTTAGTTAGGTTTAAGTAGTTCTAAGTTCTAGGGGACTGATGACCACAGATGTTAAGTCCCATAGTGCTCAGAGCCATTTGAACCAGAAGAGGCAGGAAGGCCCATGAATTATTACAATGCAAACAAGAGATTTCGACTGTGCACCAAGCTCACCCAGACGGCGATAGAACAATAGTCTGAGTCTGTTCATACGTATGTAAGATTCGGCGATAGAATTTATTCAGATACTGTTCATTTATAATATTCGGCTGTACCATGCTCTTGGGAAGTATTATCACGGTCACAGAAATCATTTTCTAACACTAAACTCATACTATTTTACAGTGTTTACAAATAAACGCATCGTAATGGCAACCCGAAACTTACTTCATCGCGTCTCGAGATCTGCTTTTCTGGACATCATCCAGCTTCATAGAGTATTGGTGGAAAGGAAACCTACACGCCGATTCACAGAGGTAATCCAAGAAAGGATCATCTCTTGTGGGAAGGCTTGACCAGTATACTGTACGTCACTCATACTATTTCCTACAGAATCACGACTGAACTGAGAAACTTGTATGGAGGGTGAAATACGCGGTAGGAGTTTGCAAGTTGGATATAAATGGGTATGGGGTCAAACTAGGTACTTTCAGAGTTCTGTTACAAGTGCTATCATCAGTCCGATAACGCTCGGAACTACTAGGAGCCGCCATTTCTGGGAACTGTAGACAATAGTCGTTGACGGACGCTTGATCCTTTCCGTTCCAGACTCTTTTTAAAAAAATTTACGGAAATATCCCCTGATGTTGACCAGAAGTAGGTTTATCAGTGCATTTTTATGATGAATATAATGCGAATGCTAAGTTTACAACGCCACGCTTTGCATGATTTTGCATGTGGTGTACATGGTTATGCCCCACACTTAGAGAGAGAGAGAGAGAGAAAGAGAGAGAGAAAAGGAGAAAGACAGAGACAGGGGGGTGGGGGGGGAGAGAAAGAGAACCACAATGCAGATGCGGTTTCTCAATCTTCTTCAACTGAAAAATTTCCAGAACCAAAGGATGAATTGTGAAGCTGCTGCTGGGACTTAGGAAATGACGTCTGATGGACTGGTAGCGAGTGGTGGAACTTCTGATACGCGACTGTCATTTGGTGGCACGAAAGATTTTTATGCCTCCTCCAACGGTTAAGTTTGTACCTACTGCAAAGAAACTTATTGGTAGGAAAAAGGAAAAACAATGACAGTAACCTTGTTCGAGACAAAAATTATTTGGAAGCTCAAAAAAATAATGACAGAAAAGGGGTAGAAAGAAAGAAAAACTGAAAATCAAAGTATTTTATCGGTCAGAACATTAAAGGGCGAGCCGTAAAACAGGCGAAGAACACATTAGTAGTGGAATGGTAGTTGCAGCTAGACGCATGGGACATTCCATTTCGGAAATCGTTTGTGAATTCAATATTCCGAGATCCACAGTGTCAAGGGTATGCCGAGAATACCAACTCTCCGGCATTACCTCTCACCACGGACAATGCACCCGCAGACGGCCTGCATTTCACGACTGCATGCGGCGGCTTTTGCATAGAGTTGTCAGTGCTAACATATAATCAACACTACATGAAATAACCGCAGAAATCATTGTGGGATGACCGACCTTAGGATAGTGCAGTGAAATGTGCTGCTTATGTGCTACAGCAGCAGACGAACAACGGAAGTGTCTGCTAACATCACGTCGCCTGCAGCGCCTCACTTGGGCTCGTGACCCTGTCGGTTGGACAATAGACTCGAAAACAGTGGTTTGTCAGCTGAGTGCAGGTTTCAGTTGGTAAGAGCTGGTGGTAGGGTTTAGGTGTGGCGCAAACCCCACGAAACCATGAACCCAAGTTGTCAACAAGACACTGTGCAATCTGGTGGTAGCTCCACAATTTTGAGCTGTGTTTACATGGAATGGACTGGATCCTCTGGTTCAGGTGAACCTATCATTGACTGGAAACGGTTATGGCCGGCTACTTGGAGACTGAGCCGTGTGGTTCGATCAGTGACATTCCCGCCGCCGGTGTGGGTCATCTATCCGGCGGTGTGCGCAGAGCGAGCGCTGGCCCCACCTACCGGGCCGATCGGGAGCGAGGGGAAAAGCTGAGGAAGAGGGAATGATTTTGATTTGGGACGTCGAGCAGTAACGGTGTTTAGGGAACTGTGGCGGACAGCTAACGTCCGGTGTCAGCCAGCAAGTAGGGCACGTCCAGAAGGGGCTGTTTACCCGGGTGACGGCGCCGGGGCAAATATCGCCAGCGTGGAAAGAGACGTTACTGGGAAGCCGTTAGTTCAAACGGCTCTAAGCACTATGGGACTTAGCATCTGAGGTCATCAGACCTCTAGGCTTAGAACTACTTAAACCTAACTAACCTAAGGACATCACACACATCCATGCCCGAGGCAGGATTCGAACCTGCGACCGTAGCAGCAGCGCGGTTCCGGACTGAAGCGCCTAGAACCGCTCGGCCACAGCGGCTGGCGAAGCCGTTAGTGTTGTTTTTCCGCTTGCTTCATGTCTCGTGGCATCGGAATCTGCAGCGGTTGGCTTCGTCGAACAAGCAAGAGGGTAAGGGCCTTGCTTGTCCTGTAAATTGTGGTCGGAATCCACTACTGGGCTCTGTGCGGTTGACTGTATTTTCTTGGGCCGCTGTAGCTACTCCTACTGAGTCGGCCTACAATGTATTGAATTTAGTTGGTTTAATATGTAATGTTTTAAGGTGTATGTGGTGTGATCCTTAACGTTTACGAGGGCCTGGAGTGCTGAGACATCCCATTCTAGATCCCTACTGTCAAGGTTTAACCACCATTGAAAGCAGTTTGCAGGCCCTTGTTTAAGTACCGCCTGGTTATTGTATTTATATCACACCACTGGGTTAAGATGGCCAGTCGCTATTGATATATATATATATATATATTATTTCCCTGGATATATTTATCTCTGAATTGTAATAACATTACTGTTACGTTTCTGTTTGAACTAATAGTTTGTCTGAGAGACACGTGTATAATTTTGAAAGCAGTAGTTTCCTAAATTCCTACCAGTTATTGAGAGGCCAGTTTTTGTGTGTTTAATGGCCTAAAACGGATTCAATTGATGGTGGAACTAGAATTCCTTCAATGAAGGTAGATTTATATTGTAATTAATTTGATGTATTAATTTTACTGATGTGTTGTGATGAGTTATTGTGTTTCTAGTTATTTAAGGCAGATGCCAGTCTGTTGTAGATACCCACTAGTTCTGGGATTTTCTCGTGCCCATTCGTGACCGTTGCTGCTCCCCTCTGGGGGTCCATGTCGAGCCTGTATTGGAAACAGCTGAACGGGAGGGCGTCCGTTTTCTGAGCGTAGTTGTTGAATCTCACGTGTTTGTTTGCTCAAATGAAATTTTATGTGTTATAAGCTAAATTAACTGAATTAGTTTGGTAATAACAATCACTGTCGCAATGAAAGAGTACATTATTTATAAAATTTAACTCATTTCAGTAAATTTGTAATAGACCATAAGTGCCACGTTTTTATGAATGTTTAAAACTGAACTAATTTTATGTTTACCAATGGTAATTTCTAAAAGATGCGTGGTAGTTTTAAACATGTGATGGTTTTATTTGTCAAGTCTTCTTGTTTAAAGGTACCAAATAAAATGTTAGGTGCAACTGTCGATGGTGATTGCCTGATGTGTTAATTTGGTCCACTCCTACCACCCTACACCCTACTGTGCTGAGTTTGTATCGCTGCGTGAAAGATGTAATTACATGCTGTCTCGACACTTCAGAAACCATTCATGAACTTCCTGTTCCCAAACAACGATGGCATTTTTATAGATGACAATCCATCACGTCATCAAGCCACAATTGTTCACTATAGATTTGAAGGACATTCTAGGAAATTCGAGAGAATGATTTGGTCATCCAGAGCACCCGACATGAATCCCATCGAATATTCATATGACGTAATCTAGAAGCCAGTTTTTGCACAAAATCCAGCACCGGCAACATTTTCGCTGTTGTGGACGGCTATAGAGGCAGCATGGCTCAGTATTTCTGCAGGGGACTTTCAAAGATTTGTTCATTCCGCGCCGAGAGAGCAAAAGAAGGTTGGTACGATATTAAGAGGTATTCCACGGCATTTTTCGCCTCAGTGCACATAATCCTTTATTCAGTCATTCCACTTGATACCTCAGTGAACGTGAACAGCTTTTTAATTATTCCATACGGCCAGTATAGTCATTTAGGTGCATGTTCTTCATGTAATATTCTGGTGATATATCGGCAGGTGAGCGGCGTGCACCCACTACACGGAAGACACACCGCTGCGCTGGTGTCTCCGGTATGCGAGACGAACTTAAACGGCAGGGTGCTACCACGCCAGGCACGCGGCGGCATGCGATGACGTTGCCCGGAGTCGATCTCTGGACCGACGCTGAAGACCAGAGTCGGGTCGCAGACGCGATGTTGGCTGCCTGGGCTGGGCAGACTGGCAAAGGTCCCTCCTCCGTGGCCCAGTGATGGCAGAGTTCCGGTGTGTATCCGTGAAAATATCTTTGAACTTATGAACAGTCGTACAAAGAAATATGTAAGTGCAGTCTCCTTGACAACGACTCCTCATAGGCTCTAGACCGCCTTTGTTGTCGTCTACAGCCGCTTGCGTTTCACAGTTGAAAGCTGTAAAAAGGAGTGCCGGGTACCACTAATTCCCCGAACTTGGCTCCAGTGGAGTAGTGTCCTAGTAGTAAATAACAAATGTATTAATGCTTCACGCCATGATTCGTCAATTTTTCACACATCTCACTTTTGATGACGTCATAGCTCTGGAACTATGTTTTGTACAGTGGCATACACTGAAGCACCAAAGAAACTGGTATACGCATGCTTATTCAAATACAAAGATCTGTAAACAGGCAGAATACGGCGCAGCTGTTAGATCGGTTACTGCTGTTACAATGGCAGGTTAACAAGTTTTAACGTGATGTTACAGTCGGCGCACGAGCGATGGCACACAGGTAGCAATGAAGTGATGATTCATGTACGACCATTTTACGAGTGTACCGTGAATACAAGGAATCCGGTAAACATCAAATTTCCGACATCGCTGCGGAAGGAAAAAGATCCTGCAAGAACGGGACCAACGACGACTGAAGAGACTCTTTCAACGTGACAAAAGTGCAACCCCTCCGCAAATTGCTGCAGATTTCAATTCTGGGTCATCGACAAGTGTCAACGTGCGACTCATTCAATGAAACATCATCGATGTGGGCTTTCGGAGCCGAAGCCCCATTCATGTACCCTTGGTGACTGCACGACACAAGGCTTTACGCCTCGCCTGGGCCCGTCAAGACCGACATTCAACATTTATGACTGGAAACATGTTGTCTGGTTGGAGGAGTCTCGTTTCAGATTGTATCGAGCGGATGGACGTGCACGGGCATGGAGACCACCGCATGAATCCATGGACCCTGCATGTCAGCAGGGGACTGTTTCAGCTGGTGGAGACTCTGTAATGATGTGAGGCGTATGCAGTTGGAGTGATAAGGGACCCCTGATGCGTCTAGATTTGACTTTGACATGTGAGACGTAAGCATCCAGTCTGTTCACCTGTACCATTGTACATTACGATGGACTTGGGCGATTCAAGCTCACTAGTCACTCGCACACGTTGTTAAACCAACAATACTTCGCCACTCCATTATAGTCTAAAAACTGTTAGATCACTGTGGTTGGTAGCAACCTGAAACAGACCATAGTCGACGTGAAGCGTTCCCGAATGGTGCCGACTTTTGACGATTAGTTCTCGGGGATTTGGGGGGAGGGGGGGCAGGGGCGGATGGGGGCCAACTTGTGACGCCCTTACTATAGCTGTTGTATTGGGGGCTCACAACATATTGACATATGTAGGTGCCAAAGGCACGAGAGAGGCAGTTCTGACATTGCGTTTAATAATGGAAGCAAGACTAAAGTAAAATCAAGACACATTCATATGATTTGTCGACCTGGAAAAAGCTTTCGACAGTGTAAAATGGTGCAAGATGTTCGAAATTGTGGGCGAAGTAGGGGTAAGCTATTGGGAGAGACGGGTTATATACAATATGTACAACAGACAAGAGGGAATAATAAGAGTGGACGATGAAGAACGAAGTGCTAGTATTAAAAAGGGTGTAAGACAAGGATGTAGCCTTTAGGCCCGACTGTTCAATCTGTACATCGAGGAAGCAATGATGGAAATAAAAGAAAGGTTCAAGAGTGGAACTAAAATTCAAGGTGACAGGATATCAATGATAGGATTCGCTGATGGCATTGGTATACTGAGTGAAAGTGAAGAAGAATTACATGATCTGCTAAATGGAATCAACAGTTTGATGAGAACAGAGTATGGATTGAGAGTAAGTCGAAGAAAGACGAACGTGATGAGATGTAGTAAAAATGAGAACACCGATAAACTTAACATCAGGACTGATGGTCAAGACGTAAACGAAGTTAAGGAATTCTCCTACCTAGGCAGTAAAATAACCAATGACGGACGGAGAAAGGAGGACATCAAAAGCAGACTAGCGATGGTAAAAAGGGCATTCTTGGCCAAGAGAAGTCTACTAATATCAAATATCGACCCTGAGGAAGAAATTTCTGAGAATGTAAGTCTGGAGTACAGCATTGTATGGTAGTGAAATATGAACTATGGGAAAACCGGAACAGAAGAGAATCGAATCGTTTGAGATGTGGTACTACAGACGAATGTTCAAAATTAGGTTGACTGGTAATGTAGGCCGGTCGGTGTGGCCGAGTGGTTCTAGGCGCTTCAGTCTGGAACCGCGCGACCACTACGTTCGCAGATTCGAATCCTTCCTCGGGCATGGATGTGTGTGATGTCCTTAGGTTGGTTAGGTGTAAGTAGTTCTAAGTTCTAGATAACTTGATGACCGCGGATGTTAAGTCCCATAGTGCTCAGAGCCATGTGAACAATTTATTTTTTTTTTAAGGTAAGGAATGAGGAGGTTCTGCGCATAATCGGAGAGGAAAGGAATATGTGGAAAACACTGATAAGAAGAAGGGCCAGGATGATAGGACATCTGTTAAGACATGAGGGAATGACTTCCATGGTATAGAGGGAGCTGGAGAGGGCAAAAACTGTAGAGGAAGACAGAGATTGGAATACTTCCAGAAAATAATTTGAGGACGTAGGTTGCAAGATGAGATGAAGAGGTTAGCACAGGAGAGGAATTTGTGGCGGGCCGCCTGAAACCAGTCAGAAGAATGATGACAAAAAGAAAAAGGTTACCAGTTATTAAGATCGGTTCATACGCGGCCCTACGTGTCGCCCAAAAATATCAGTACTGGCTCTTGAGGAAAGAAGTTTGACGACCGTTTGTCTGGAGTGTGTCGATGACCGGAAGGTGTGGCATAACATCGATCACGTGACACTGAGCTGTGTCCCGGTTCCGATGCTCGTGCTTTGACGACACATGAGGTCATCACGTTTTTCCGCAACCAGCACCTGGTGTCTGGCTGTACCCTCGTTGCAGTTGTGGGCTCTGACTTCTGCTTCAATTTCTCACACAGTTTTATCCGTTACAGCGTGTATGGCCCTTGCTATTCTGGCCTACCTCGATACCGAGGGTGATCGGCGATTGTCCCGGCCAGCAGGTCCTCCCGATGTCTCATCCACTGAAAACATCTGGTGATGAGCTCCCGAGAGATTCGTCAGCCACCATAACTGATGAAATCAGGCAAAGAGTTGAAGCAGCATGGAATGAAATCCAAGCTGAAACTTAATGAGCTCTCGGGTAGGAAACATCGTTGCTGCAAAAGGTACACTAATTTTTGTCACAACATTCACCGCCCCCTCCCCCACCCAACAGTCATCTACATATTTATTTTCTAACTTTACTGTAAACAGACAACAAATGAAATTGCGTTGTTTCCTACCGTTTACTGTTGCACCCTTTAATGGCTAGCAGTGTATTTTACATGGTATTTCTCTGGCGATGTCACAACTTTTCATGTAAGGACACAGAAAATGCATTGAGTTGAGGACAGTTCGGAAACACTGCCGCTGGTCTGTGGTAAAATAGGTAAATTTTTGTAGAAATGTTATGCCTCCCGTCATTTTTCGTTATTGATTTCCAGTTTGTGATTGTAGCTGATGTACCACAACGAAGCACGTAGCCATCTGGAATCACCTCTTTACACAAAACACCCACGCTTTCGCTTCTATAATACCAGAAACCTTATCATCGCACTTCTTAATGACGTTTGTGAAATAATAACCTAACTTTCTGTATTTCGTAAGAAACGGGGTGATTACATGTTCCAAAGAGTACATATTCCGGACAGAAAACACTAGTCCGAAACCCTGACGTAAACACGACTTGTTAATCCGCTTGTTATACTGTTGAATTTATTTGGATATTCCTTAATCACTTTGAAACGGAAAATACAGATTTATGTAGTAATACTACATTAAGTGTAGAAACTAACTGTATGGAAAAAATACGACGATTCAATTGCAAGAGTGAATACAGAATTATTCTAATTAATTTCATTTCCCTTAAGTTACTGATCAAGTTGTGACTATATTTTAGTTATCCTTTTAAGAGGGATACACTCCATGACATACAGACACACAAAAATTTCACTACATTTATCAACATGAATCTTCAGTCATTTTCAGGTTTGTTACAGTGTATCACCTCTATGTAGTTGTCGTGTCTGCATGCCACAACAATAAATATGATATTTTATAGGTTTTTTAGAATTTAAATATTTATAGTAAAACAGTTTCAGACACATTAGGTACAGCCTATTTATTTTTATTCTACAGTCCATTTCGAGAACTCGTCCCAATATCGAATGAATCATACAACGAATGACGTCAAGCGAATGTACAGTTTAAATAGTTCTTACGCTGTAATACGAGGTAAGTTATACAGAACGAACAAACTAAATTATTTTTAGAGGGCTAAGGCAGTATGAAGATGATCCCTATAGCATGATTGATGCACTTCATAAAGATCTCTTAACTGGCCGTTTAATTAAGTAAATATATTTAATGCAGTTGAGGTGGTGTTAATGACAATATGGTCTTCGTATTAATATCTGTGGCACTCAAGAATTAAAGTGGCGCATATCTTTACTTTTCGGAGGTAAAGGCACAGTGTTCGTTAACACAGGCAGATTTAGATTCACAAGACGGTGGATTTCCGTGTGATTTTAAACGTGCGGATTCAGTAAAGCACTTCCAGAGACTTTACAGATCGGAAGCTAGCTTTTTCATCCAGCTTTTTGTTCAAGACCTTGACATCATCGTATGTCATCAGCACAAACGAACACAATCTTGAATGTAAGTTTGCACTTCATTGGCCAGCAGTAGTATTAGCTGAAGGACACAAAAAACTGCAAGGTCAGACGAGGTCTCCCCACTCTAACTTTTTTGTGAAACATTACTCAATACATTTTCCAGTGTTATTAAATAATTCCAAAAACTTACTAGTGAGAATGAAGTCCTCATTATGACACATCTGAATAAAACGTTTTCATATTTCTTGTCACATCAATTTTTAGTAAAAACTCAATCTGCTGGCAATTTCTACCGTCGTCTTCATCAGAGCAACTGTTTACGTATTTATTATTTGTATCATGCTGTGTGTGTGTGTGTGTGTGTGTGTATGTGTGCGTGTGTGTTTGTGTGTGTTTTGTGTTCTTGTTAGTTTTATAAGTTGAAATGTCTGGTAGCCTTGTGCGATTTTTGGATCACAGCCTCTTACAAGGGCCGAAATGTATTTATGTGAACAGCTAATAAGCGAAGGATGCCACACTCCTCGTAGACTTCAGTCCACAATTCAGCGCCCTGAAACTGGAATGGAATGTTCTGACTCTACAAGAATAAAGAAGAGGACTCATGAACCATGAAGATAAAAAAAAGTCTACTGTCGTTCAACTGTACACAAAATTTTGACAATTTCACACGTACAAGAACTAGTTTTGAAAATTAATATAGATTTTTCTTGTCGTACTCAGAACTCGACACACTGGAGACGATTTCTACTCTGTGTTCCTAATTACGTAAGGGAAATTCTTCATAATAAGCTGCCTCGAACACACTTCGATCATGAATGGCGTACGGATCTCGTGTTGCTTCCTGGATTCCAAGGTCACCGGATCTTACGCTTTGGTGTTGATAAAAAATTTCATCGATATCCCTCGCCTGGGTGAAATGAGCCTCTGCATAGTAAGAGCAGTGAATGCGGTAACTCCACAGTTGTTCGAAAACGTAAGCATGGTAGTCGTGCATCTTGTGTAGAGCACACTGAATATTTGTGAATGGGAAATGTAAACTTTGATACTATACCTAACTGCAGAACGTACGTCGATGTTGTTTCTCTATGTATGTGTACATAGTTGTAAAATCGGAGGGTTGGTTTGAAACATAGAAGTTTGTAGCCCTATGCGTAAGAAAAATTCATCCACAATTTTTGCATTAATAAATATAGAAGATATCCTCTATCGAATTTCTCTGATTTCTTTTTGAAAGGACTTCTGTTTATGTCATTGGCCTGGTAACATTTAGTTCACTAGTAAATCTCATACGTTTTCCACTGTTGAGATCTGAAGTGAAGGCCAGAAACTTTGAAAGCCGTGTGTGAAAACACTTCTGAATAAACTTTCGATCAGAAGCTCATCCCACTGCTGCGGTAATCCCACATCTCCGTGTGATTCTGTGTTTGCGTGTTTTGGATTCGGCGAGGCAGAGTAGCACCGAATCAGAGCAAAACAGGAAGCGGGAAGTTGTATTCACAGCTTCCATTAATTTGCGGTATTTGTGGTTCTTTAAAGAAATGCATAAAACAACAGAGTCATTTCAAAACATGGTCAGTCGGAAAACCTTTCTCTTGTTAATACTTTGTCGTTCCGCTAAGCGGATCTGTGGTTTCATTTCCCCGCAATACGATCCGGAAATAGGGATTCGGGCGATTTTCTGTGCCTGTGTTTTGTGTCGGTGGCGAACCGCTCTCACGCTTCTGTTTAACGAGAAATGACGCCTGGTTAGTGTCCTCACTGTATGTGGTAATAACAGCGTGCATGAGCGTTTCTCACGTCATCCAAGCAGTTTTCATTGTAAAAACACGAGTGCCGCTATTTTTTTTTTAATTCTGAGGATTCCTTCTCTTACTTCAATATAGAGAAGATTATATGTGGAAGATCAATTAGCAACGCCATGTAGCAACTTATTCTTTTCTGCAAGGCAAAATGAATCAAACCGGTGGTCATAAATCGGTGTATTTTTCCGGTACTTTTCAGCGAAAGTATATAAATGTTATATAAATTTGCAGAACACTGTCATACTTCACAGGACCACGTACTAATATATTAGACTGCCCGTAGAATTGCAATATGCACTGACGGAAAAAAATCGCAACATCAAAAAACAATTAATGTAGAGTAATTAAATTTCTGTAAATACGAGTACATTTGGCTAGGTAACAAACAAGGTTTGGGACTTTAATAGTGGCAACTATTTATTACATCTCGTACAAAATAGATACGTGTTTCAAAGTTTTATTGACCTTCAGAGTAATCACCAGCAATGTGTATAATCCGTTGCCAGCGATGTGGAAGTCGTAGGATACTCTTAGCAGTGCCAGTTGTGTTGACAGTTCAAGCGGCGCGGTCTATTGACCAACGAATCTGTAGCAGTTTTGAAGCGAATGCCGTGAAATGTTTCCTTCACTTTAGAAATCGAGTTGAGCTCACGAGGGCTTAAGTCAGGGGAGTGCAGGAGGTGGTGTAGCACTTAGCAGCCCCATCAGTCGATCAAATCAGTAACAGATTGCATTGTCCTGCAAAATGATGGTCACGTCCTGCAGAAAGTGTCATCACTTCTGTCTCTATGCTGTTCATCTTTGGAACACAACCTACGACCACCTTATAGACAGAAGTGATGACTATTCCACATTAATGTAGCCAATTATGTTAGTAGATACATTTTCTTTTGATCCGCAGAGTGACCGCACTGACAGAACAATGAAATAAAAGATGTGGTTTCTATCTTTGCGCTTAAGGGCCTTACACTGCGGACATTATTCGCTGTATACAGTTGTAGTGCAGTGATAAGCTGTCACTCTGAATAAATAGGTCACTCTGAATATGGACGTGTATGTGTCTAAAATGCTGAGCATTCGGGTACGTCATCAACTTGACAAACGCATAGGGACATCGAGAGAGATGAGCAATTGTTTGTGACGATCGTCGTGCCAGATTTTAATGTTACTGTGCAGGAGTGTAACATTAGTTCTCGTTCATAATTTTCAATCGTTAATGAACCTTGAAATAATCGCAAATTTTCTACTCATTGAGTATCATGCCAACTGACAAACACAAACAGGAGCGTTTAGAAATGTCGACATTACATTTGAGGCGGTCTGAAGACACAGGAGAAGATTTTCTTCTGTCGCACAACAAACACCAATCACTACTATGCACAAAGTAAGGTACAAAGAATGGTGTGGAAACATAGATTTTCGCCTGCAGCAAGAAAAGTTGTAAAGCAAAGCTCTTGCAGGGAAGTTGATGATTACAATATTTTGGAGTTCATTACACCCTTAAGGTCAACAGCGATTAGTGAGAGGTATTATAAACTACAATGACATCTGAAACGTAAAATCAAAACGAAGGGGAGAAGAAAGCTATGTGATTTTTCATCAGGGCAATTCCCGTTCTCATACAGCTGGGAAAACAGCTCAATGCCTGACTCCTGTTTTCCATAAAAGAGTTTGGCCGTAAATTTTATCTCGCAAAAGATGCAACACGATCTAGAAAAGATATATAAGGTGCAAAAATTGGTAGTTCACCATAAATAACGAGACCTCTGAGACTTCCTGGCAGATTAAAACTGTGTGCCCGACCGAGACTCGAACTCGGGACCTTTGCGTAGGCAAGTTTCATATCAGCGCACACTCCGCTGCAGAGTGAAAATCTGATTCTGGAGACCTCTGAGGTCATCCACATGAGTGCTTAAAGGAATCCGTTAAACTTCGGTGATTCGGTGAACCCCTGCCAGGCACTTAAGTGTGATTTGCTGAATATCCATGTAGATGTAGATGAAGCGTTGGAGAACCCTTATTGTGCTCGAATATGGTACGAGGCTGCTGCGTTCCTTGTATTCTGACGTCGTCGCAGTTCATCTTTAAAATTAAATGAAACGAAAATGTATCTCTGTACAGCAAATCTGAGAAGACTTCATTATCTTCCATCCCTACACTCACTACGAATTGACAAACCTCTACAATGAAGTCCTACAAAAGGCTTATAGCAAATGAATGTTGCATAGTTTGAATCACAAACGTTGCCGCAAAACACGCCAGACAAACACGTGAGGGATAGCCGATTCGTGTCTGGCATCAAGAGAGGAATTGCCAAACTCTGGGGAGAAACGAAGTAGCTTCCTGAAATATTTTCTATTTACCCTCAATAATGTCTTATGGAACAATATTCTTAGAAAAATAATATTGATACCAGAAAAGTGAACAGTAAGAATAATATGCGGTGTTAACTCACGTATGTCTTCACGGAGCTAGGCATTTCGACTGTTTACCGTCTCACTACATACAGTCGCTAATGAAATTTGTCATAATTAATCCATCACAACTCGTAAAGAACAATGAGGTCCATACCTACAACACTGAAGGAAAAAATGACATTTATTACCCACTGTTAAAGCTGCCAGTGACTGAAGAGGAGTTCAAAAAGCAGCAACAAAAATCTTTAATCATTTTCCCGATAACATAGAATGCCAAAAAAGGAAATTTATTTTTTAGTGTAGTTCCTTGGGTATGTTTAAAAAAACATATACTTTTACATATCCCGTAAAGTAAGGCGTTCCACGTCATTTTGATAAAAGATTTGTTCAAATGATATGTGAAATATGTAACTAACTTCTGTGGACTACATGTAATGGGTACGCTCTGCATCTTGAATGATCAAAGGGGGGCCACTTTCGCATTGCCCCTTACATAAATAACGTCATGAATCTACTGATGGCACCGTTGTGCTAACCGTACTGGTAAGCTTTTGGTTTGGATGCGTCAGTTAACACACAGCCAAGTTTTCTGTATTCGTTCATGAAGAAGTTGGTTCAAATGGCTCTGAGCACTATGGGGCTTAACATCTATGGTCATCAGTCCCCTAGAACTTAGAACTACTTAAACCTAACTAACCTAATTACATCACACAACATGAAGAAGTCATAGTATTGTGAATGAGGATTAATCTTTTTGAAAGACCGTGTAATGTGCAAACTCCTTTCACTATAAAGTGTGCCCCTGCAATACGCATTTCCTTTAAATTTGACAAGAAAGCAACGAGCTCGTCCGTCGACGGAGGTCCAAGTTGTGGTGAAGAGCTACCCTTCGTGCCAATATGTTACGATTCAAGTCCGTATGTTTCGATCCCTACTCGAAGGTTGTTAACTCTCAATATTTATGCTTAGTTTTGACTAATACTGGCAACTCACAACCTGGCGCAAGTTCTTAGTCAACGACGTACTCGATGATACGATTTTGAATTTAAAGTCTATCTGGTGACACCAAATTTTCGATCCGGATAGCGGATACAAAGAGACATCCACTTAACCCATCTATCAACGGGTATAACACAACAGGAGACGCCAGCAAATTGGAAGAAAAAGTATCTTTTTGTAGCTGCTTCCAAATTTGTCTCTTCTATTGTTTAGGCAACAAGCCGTAGTTCACCACTCAGTCAGGCCAATATTATACGCTAAAAATGCGTTTAATTCAGCCAAAGTTGGCGTTTAATTAAACATGAGGATTCGGAATGGCGTCAGCTCTATATCTGAATTTCACTTGCATTCATAATTCAAACAGCGTGACGAGACCGCAAGGCACTGAAGGATTTGTCCGAGTCTACGGAAACACTTTCATGAGTAGTTCTATACTCAGTTCTCACCTAACTGGATATTTAATTTCGGAATAAGATTGGTTCACGTTTACTACGAGCATGCAATTATGATTCCACTTCAATAACAGTAAATATACACTCCTGGAAATTGAAATAAGAACACCGTGAATTCATTGTCCCAGGAAGGGGAAACTTTATTGACACATTCCTGGGGTCAGATACATCACATGATCACACTGACAGAACCACAGGCACATAGACACAGGCAACAGAGCATGCACAATGTCGGCACTAGTACAGTGTATATCCACCGTACGCAGCAATGCAGGCTGCTATTCTCCCATGGAGACGATCGTAGAGATGCTGGATGTAGTCCTGTGGAACGGCTTGCCATGCCATTTCTACCTGGCGCTTCAGTTGGACCAGCGTTCGTGCTGGACGTGCAGACCGCGTGAGACGACGCTTCATCCAGTCCCAAACATGCTCAATGGGGGACAGATCCGGAGATCTTGCTGGCCAGGGTAGTTGACTTACACCTTCTAGAGCACGTTGGATGGCACGGGATACATGCGGACGTGCATTGTCCTGTTGGAACAGCAAGTTCCCTTGCCGGTCTAGGAATGGTAGAACGATGGGTTCGATGACGGTTTGGATGTACCGTGCACTATTCAGTGGCCCCTCGACGATCACCAGTGGTGTACGGCTAGTGTAGGAGATCGCTCCCCACACCATGATGCCGGGTGTTGGCCCTGTGTGCCTCGGTCGTATGCAGTCCTGATTGTGGCGCTCACCTGCACGGCGCCAAACACGCATACGACCATCATTGGCACCAAGGCAGAAGCGACTCTCATCGCTGAAGACGACACGTCTCCATTCGTCCCTCCATTCACGCCTGTCGCGACACCGCTGGAGGCGGGCTGCACGATGTTGGGGCGTGAGCGGAAGACGGCCTAACGGTGTGCGGGACCGTAGCCCAGCTTCATGGAGACGGTTGCGAATGGTCCTCGCCGATACCCCAGGAGCAACAGTGTCCCTAATTTGCTGGGAAGTGGCGGTGCGGTCCCCTATGGCACTGCGTAGGATCCTACGGTCTTGGCGTGCATCCGTGCGTCGCTGCGGCCCGGTCCCAGGTCGACGGGCACGTGCACCTTCCGCCGACCATTGGCGACAACATCGATGTACTGTGGAGACCTCACGCCCCACGTGTTGAGCAATTCGGCGGTACGTCCACCCGGCCTCCCGCATGCCCACTATACGCCCTCGCTCAAAGTCCTTCAACTGCACATACGGTTCACGTCCACGCTGTCGCGGCATGCTACCAGTGTTAAAGACTGCGATGGAGCTCCGTATGCCAAGGCAAACTGGCTGACACTGACGGCGGCGGTGCACAAATGCTGCGCAGCTAGCGCCATTCGACGGCCAACACCGGGGTTCCTGGTGTGTCCGCTGTGCCGTGCGTGTGATCATTGCTTGTACAGCCCTCTCGCAGTGTCCGGAGCAAGTATGGTGGGTCTGACACACCGGTGTCAATGTGTTCTTTTTTCCATTTTCAGGAGTGTATTATTTATGTATTGGCATGTCACCGCTGGAAAATATACCGGTAACACTTACGCAGTAAGTACTGCCTTTACCCAGTTTTGTATCGTTGTTGAGCATTTTCGAACCTTCGCCCTACCGGCCGAATCACTTAAGTGGAGTGGGCAGGCAATAATTAAGAGAAAATGCGTTCTGTCTCTGAGACAACTGCGTAAGAACACTAAAATATCCAATATTAACGCTAGGGAAAAAAAAGCAAAAACAAACGGAGAACACCTACCCACTAATATTCCAAAATAAAGTGCTTAATAGATTAGAACTGAAAAGGCTAATAATCAGCTGAATAATGGGAATAGGTGCCACGATTATCATCTTGTCGTACAAGACTCTCATGCGCTTTATCCTCACCAGATAAATTGTGGATTGGACCTCTGCTCCCCCAAATTTTGCTACTTCCTCGACATTCCTGAATGAAATGCGGCACTGCTTTGCCTCGTGCATGTGACTATGTTCTATCACACGTATCCCACACCAGCTTGTGAAGTTCCCACACCGAATACCTCCGCTTGTCCTGTGTTTCCGATAAACTTGAATCCCAACGTCCCACTACGTCCTTAATCACTGAGAAATGTAAGTTTCTTCCAGTTTATAAGAGAGGTTCCCATCTTCCTTTCATTTCCAAGCACTCCATTCTAAGTGCAATATTAGCCACCATACTCTCCCTGACGACGAGAACTCCCAGAGCTATATCGACTAATTGTAATCGAATCAACCTGTCCTATCCAATATGAAGACTCCAAGCCCTTTTTCTTCTTGTGCATCCTTACTAATTCATTCCTCCTCCAAATCTCCCATCTACAGTTAGCAATAGTTACGGTCATGGTCGTTCCCAAAGAACAGAAAAATTCGCATCACCATCATCATTTCATGAATTCATCTTTGTTTTACACTATTAGAATTTATTTTTGTAAACCAAAGGATGAGGAAGGGTGAAGTGACTGTCACCAATTCGCCACCTATGGGGAAAATGTAAACAGCTGATAAATTAGATAAATAAACAGTCTTGCATTACCTTTGATTCCCTGTTATATAAGGATAATTTTTTTGTTACATACATCGTAAAATTATGGAAAATTTTCCTAGAAAATTCCAATTTTGTTGTATCTTTTGCTAGACGTATATATGTACAATAGTAGAATTACTTATTCCTGTATTTCGAAATATGAAATCTGTGGATGACGTTAGCTGTTTGGAGACGTATCACGCATGTTCAGCTAGACCCAGAAAAACTGTAGTCAAGAGTTTCACCAGTACGCTAGTAAATCTTGTGGAAAGCTGTTTGTAGACCTGCAACATTCAGTGAAGAATGTTGGCATGAAATATTTCTGTCTCTTTCATTTATCACATAGAAACTGCAGACACATGGGGCAAACACCTTTGCAAACGCAACTTACATGCATTACAGACAAGATGTTAAAGTGTGTGACACAGAATTTGAATAATCACTCAGCCACTCGCTGTGTATCAGTTTGCGATGAACACAATGTAAGCACCAGTGTAAAGTCGTTACCATAGAGTGGAGAATACAGGACCTCTTGGGCAACTGCGATGGCACATTTGGACGTACCTGAAACAGAAAATATTAGAATATTAATATTGAAGGGATTCTCGCTTCACAAATAAACGTGTGCGAAAATAAAAAGCAGGAATAAAGACGTTAAGAAGAAGAAAAAAATGTAATTATGATATTACAATGAACTGTGAACAAATAATGACATATCATATCGGTTTTTCCATTTATTAATATAAGCAGACAACACTTTGCTTCAAGTTAGGGTTTTTGAACAGTTACCGAATGTATCAGACTCTACGTACGATTTTTAAACATTTTTTTCTAATTCCTGAATAAACCAGCACAAAGAAAGACTGACAAAAACTGAGGAACCAGTATCTTTGATCTTCGTTCTACAGTATGTCATCACAAGTATCCGGACATCCCCGAAACCATACGTTTTTCATAATAGGTGCATTGTGCTGCCACCTACTGCCGGGTACTCCATATCAGCGACCTCAGTAGTCATTAGACATCGTGAGAGAGCAGAATGGACGCTCCGCGAAACTCACGGACTTCGAACGTGGTCAGGTGACTGGGTGTCACTTGTATCATACGTCTGTACGCAAGAATTCCACACTCCTAAACATCCCTTTGTTCACTGTTTCCGATGTGATAGTGAAGTGGAAACGTGAAGAGACACGTACAGCACAAAAGCGCCGAGGGCGACCTCATATGTTGACTGACAGAGACCGCCGACAGTTGAAGAGGGTCGTAATGTGTAATAGGCAGACATCTATCCAGACCATAAAACAGGAATTACAAACTGCACCGGAATCCATTGAAAGTACTATGACAGTTAGGCGGAAGGTGAGAAAACTTTGATTTCATAGTCGAGCGGCTGCTCATAAGCCGCACATCATTCCAGTAAATGCCAAAAGACGCCTCGCTTGGTGTAAGGAGTAACGAATCACGATACACAATGTGGCGATCCGATGGCAGGGTGTGGGTATGGCGAATGCCCGGTGAACATCATCTGCTAGCGTGTGTAGTGCCAACAGCAAATTTCGGAGGCGATGGTGTTATGGTGTGGTCGTGTTTCCCCTTGCTGTTTTGCGTGGCACTGCCACAGCATAGGCCTACATTGATGTTAAGCACCTTCTTGCTTCCCACTGTTAAAGATTAATTCGGGGATGGCGATTGCATCTTTCAACACGATCGAGTACCTCTTCATAATTCACGGCCTGTGGCAGAGTGGTGACCCCACAATCACATCCTTGTAATGGACTGGCTTGCACAGGGTCCTGACCTGAATCATACAGAACACCTTCGGGATGTTTTGGAACGCCGACTTCGTGTCAGGTCTCACCGACCGACATCTATGCCTCTCCTCAGTGCAGCTCTCCGTGAAGAATGGGCTGCGAGCTGTCCAGCACCTGACTGAACGTATACCTGCGGGATGGAGGCTGTCATCACGGTTAAGCGTGGACCAACACCATATTGAATTCCAGCATTACCGATAGAGGGCGCCACGAACTTCTAAGTCATTTTCAACGAGGTGTCCGGATACTTTTCATCACATAGTGTACCTTGTAATGGTCGCCTAGTCGTAGATATTGCTAATTGCTATAATCGCACTATTTCACTCCCATTTACGGAGCTTGTTAGCACTTGATTTTAGGTTGGCGCCATTAAACTGCATTGTGTTGTGGTAATCGCTGCTACTTGCTGGATCGCTGCTGTGTCTCGATGCTGATGCTGGCTCTAAATCTGGTTGTCTAGGGTTAAAAACATGAGGTCCCGTGTTTTTTATGTGCTTTTGATGATAAAGAACGAGCGAAACCAACAAATATGTAAACTTCAAATATTTATTACTCTGGTGGCCATCTTAATTCCACTGTCCACCAAAGACCATGACACAACACAAAGTAGTACTTCCTTTACATGTTCTTTGCATTGTTTATCTACCTCAAACAATAACACACAAACACACTTTACCAAAGTGACATTCCGACTGCCTCCCGACCCTTCTTGCTGCTTGTATTTATAACATTGTCAAAGAACTACTAAAAAGAGATATAGTTTATAAGTCACATGTACATCTGTTATCATAATTTGTGCAGAAAAGTTATTAATTTGCATCGAGTGACATAATTTAACGTGGTATTTAAATGACAGACAGATTTGTTGACTTGACAGAATAATTCTTTGTTACAAAAAGGCCGTTTTTTAGAAGTTTGTCAATTGACTTCTCTAATTTGCATAAATAAGTAAATAACATGAATTATTAAGAATTACATTGGTTTTCGTCTAAAATAGGATTGATTTCGTGAATACTGAGTGAAACCGCTCCTAGTGAACAAATAGGTTTCACTGGGTGATTTTTATTTAAGGAGATCTAAAATACCAAAGTTGGCCACTATTTTTCGTACTTCATATTAATTATTTAAGATGAACTTAGTGTTTTTACATGATGACATTTGCTGTATCAGTGATCAAGTGATATAAACTTTTGTGTGGGTCAGTTATTCAGTATAATTTAATGGGTTGACTGTTTATGGAGACATGTTATGCGATCATTGTTAACATACACAATAACTTTTCTACAATCATAAATACTCGTTAAACTGGTTGAATTTGGAGGGTATCGCATACTTCGGTACAGTAAAGCCTTTAATATGTTCCGTTACAACCTTCATCACCAAAAATTGTGGCATGCGAACATATTCGTGCTCACAAGCTGTGATGTGGTTGTGAATCCAGAAAGTGTAAAATAGATTTCTTTATTTCCGTCTACGGTCATAAAATTTTAAGGCCTCAGTCAATTGTTTTCGGTCAGCAACTACCATCTTTAGATCTGTTTTAAAAACATGTCCTAGTATAATGGACACGTAGTGTCAACGTCATTTTGTGTTTGTCTTTTGATGATGCCACTATGGCTCCACTATATTTGCACATATTTTTAAAACAACTGTGAAGAGTCCATTAAACAGAGCCAGCGTGGTGTAAGGTTTTATTGGTAAAAAATTTCGATAAAAACAGAGTTCGGTGACATTAGAACTCATGCGATGATCCTACGACTCTTGCTATGTGTTCACCGTGTCAGTTGAAACTACATTTGCGCCGCAATCCGGACATTACCTGCATGTGCATGGCAACTTTGAACGTCTGGATCTCGGTAACAGATAACGATATCGAAAAAGAGTTTCGAAGTTCCCCAAGAATATTATCTTAAGAACGTATGGTAAGAATTTCGACCATCTGCCATGAATAGAACTTATAGAAGTGGCCATCCCCGAGATTAGTGCTTTTCGTCATGTCATGGTTTTTCGGTGTTTTCTCAAGAACCACTTTTAAACAAATGGTTGTTTTATAAGTCATCTAAGATCGACCTTAGTGCACGCCTATAACAGAAAAAACCAATCGGTTTGCTCAACTTGCCTGGGTTGTAAGAAGTTTGTAATGTCTAAGTCTTGGCCCTGTACTGTAGGATAATTAAAGTGTGCTCGTTTCTCCGATAATTATACAAATGTTCTAGGCCATGGGCTATCCAACATGCTTGACCCGTCAGCCCCGTGATCAATAGGCACCCACTGAAAATTCACATTTTCGCGCGCGGCCTTTTGCAACATATTGTTTCGAGAGTCACCAATGTCAGTACCATCCAGTGTACAAGAAGTCTTATTTCTCCGAGTAGTCCACTCCTACCGAAAAATACTCAACTCACAAAACTTTTTTTTTAACAACATAATATCATACTTTGATTAACTGATGTCAGTGTAGTAGCGAGCCCCTTGATTTTCAGAGGCAAGGACTGCGGCACCCAGCTGATTGGGTGTTAGCGTATCATGGGAGAGAAGCGCGTATTGGGTTTCAGCATCAGTTTTATCAACAACTCTAATGGCGGGCGTGGAGGATATTATTCTGTTCGAGACAAAATGGTTCAAATGGCTCTGAGCACTATGGGACTCAACTTCTGAGGTCATTAGTCCCCTAGAACTTAGAACTAGTTAAACCTAACTAACCTAAGGACATCACAAACATCCATGCCCGAGGCAGGATTCGAACCTGCGGCCGTAGCGGTCTTGCGGTTCCAGACTGCAGCGCCTTTAACCGCACGGCCACTTCGGCCGGCTGTTCGAGACACATCAACAAGACGAAGACGAAACAATTACCAGAAGATATAAAATTATCTCCAGTTTTCAGTATATCGCCTAAATCGTAAAAAGCTAAAGTAATGGCCTTCAAAGGGAACGTTTCAGCACATTCTAAAACAATGCTAGAGTGAACAATAAATAGAACAGATGTAAACACTTTCAACTTTATGGTGCGATATTGGCTATGAAAACGATGTCACTTATAAAGCAAATAAATTTCAAATGATATGTGGCACAATGGACAGAACAATGGGTGACAAGACAAGGAAGGATACAAAATTTAAAATTGTACAAAGTAATGGATAACCTTATTCCTATATACTGTAGCAATGGAGGCACATTAACGAAGAAAGATAAGTAAATACTACAGTCGGCTGAAATTATTTATTTATTTATTTATTTATTTTTTTTTTTTTGAGGATGTACCCTCAGAGATAAACGGAAGGTTAGAGCAAGGATGCATAATATAGGAACAATATGTGAAGAGAAAGGGCAAATACACTCCTGGAAATGGAAAAAAGAACACATTGACACCGGTGTGTCAGACCCACCATACTCGCTCCGGACACTGCGAGAGGGCTGTACAAGCAATGATCACACGCACGGCACAGCGGACACACCAGGAACCGCGGTGTTGGCCGTCGAATGGCGATAGCTGCGCAGCATTTGTGCACCGCCGCCGTCAGTGTCAGCCAGTTTGCCGTGGCATACGGAGCTCCATCGGAGTCTTTAACACTGGTAGCATGCCGCGACAGCGTGGACGTGAACCGTATGTGCAGTTGACGGACTTTGAGCGAGGGCGTATAGTGGGCATGCGGGAGGCCGGGTGGACGTACCGCCGAATTGCTCAACACGTGGGGCGTGAGGTCTCCACAGTACATCGATGTTGTCGCCAGTGGTCGGCGGAAGGTGCACGTGCCCGTCGACCTGGGACCGGACCGCAGCGACGCACGGATGCACGCCAAGACCGTAGGATCCTACGCAGTGCCGTAGGGGACCGCACCGCCACTTCCCAGCAAATTAGGGACACTGTTGCTCCTGGGGTATCGGCGAGGACCATTCGCAACCGTCTCCATGAAGCTGGGCTACGGTCCCGCACACCGTTAGGCCGTCTTCCGCTCACGCCCCAACATCGTGCAGCCCGCCTCCAGTGGTGTCGCGACAGGCGTGAATGGAGGGGCGAATGGAGACGTGTCGTCTTCAGCGATGAGAGTCGCTTCTGCCTTGGTGCCAATGATGGTCGTATGCGTGTTTGGCGCCGTGCAGGTGAGCGCCACAATCAGGACTGCATACGACCGAGGCACACAGGGCCAACACCCGGCATCATGGTGTGGGGAGCGATCTCCTACACTGGCCGTACACCACTGGTGATCGTCGAGGGGACACTGAATAGTGCACGGTACATCCAAACCGTCATCGAACCCATCGTTCTACCATTCCTAGACCGGCAAGGGAACTTGCTGTTCCAACAGGACAATGCACGTCCGCATGTATCCCGTGCCACCAAACGTGCTCTAGAAGGTGTAAGTCAACTACCCTGGCTAGCAAGATCTCCGGATCTGCCCCCCACTGAGCATGTTTGGGACTGGATGAAGCGTCGTCTCATGCAGTCTGCACGTCCAGCACGAACGCTGGTCCAACTGAGGCGCCAGGTGGAAATGGCATGGCAAGCCGTTCCACAGGACTACATCCAGCATCTCTACGATCGTCTCCATGGGAGAATAGCAGCCTGCATTGCTGCGAAAGGTGGATATACACTGTACTAGTGCCGACATTGTGCATGCTCTGTTGCCTGTGTCTATGTGCCTGTGGTTCTGTCCGTGTGATCATGTGATGTATCTGACCCCCGGAATGTGTCAATAAAGTTTCCCCTTCCTGGGACAATGAATTCACGGTGTTCTTATTTCAATTTCCAGGAGTGTATATTACTTAAAGAAGTGTGATTTAAGCACCAATAAGAAAGAGATATGTAGTATGACAGAAGAACAGATAGCTACAGAGGAGACAGAAAAGGCTGTAAGCCTGCACAATGAAGAGGAACGAAGAGGAAGAAAAAAGAGAAGTAACATCATGTTTGAACTCAGAATATGTTCTAGGATTCAACATAATTGAACATCACTGATGCGGAAAATCATATGTAAACTGATTAAAATTAGTTGATAGTTGACGTCTGTAACTTGCCGTTACAGTATTTCCACATCTGCTGCCGGCTGCCGCTCAGTCGTTGGCAACACACCAATACGGCGGGTCACTTCAGAAAATCTTTTAATGTGTAACGCTGAGCATGTTGAAAACGGCTATTACGGGGTATGACGTACATGGGGGATGCTCTGTTGACAGCTGATTTTAAGTGACCAGTGACTGAACTGTGAAAAAAATGTTCAAATGTGTGTGAAATCTTATGGGACTTAACTGCTAAGGTCATCAGTCCTTAAGCTTACACACTACTTAACCTAAATTATCCTAAGGACAAACACACACACCCATGCCCGAGGGAGGACTCGAACCTCCGCCGGGACCAGCCGCACAGTCCATGACTGCAGCGCCCAAGACCGCTCGGCTAATCCCACGCGGTGACTGAACTGTGACACATTCCGATTTTGAAGCCCTGAATTTAAAATTCATGTCCTAGCCTAACCACAAGCTCGTGACTTGCAATGTATGGGAGAAAACAGCGAAAAACATTCAGCGGTAGAACCAAAATCACGATCTCTCTGCTCGCAGAGATTAAGCCAACTCAAGAAAGAAACATTTCCTAACATTTTTGGTGGCATAGCCACCTTCTGCTGCTAAACTGCAGTTTTAGCGTCCAAAGTAAACTGCAATTTCTCGCTGTGAATGGTTACCTGAAACTGTCCTCACACTGGCTACTCGGGACGACTTCACTTAAAGTCGTGCAAAGTTTACTTGAAGTAAGCGTATCTCTGTGGTTACATGAATGACGCTGAATTCGCGTATTCTGCGGAAGGGTACAATAGTGTTCGGTTAATGCTGTGTATGGAACATGTGTATTTCGTTGGCATCGTTGTGTGTGCGTGTGTGCGTGTGCGCGCGCGCGCGTGTCTGTGTGTGTGTGTGTGTGTGTGTGTGTGTGTATGTGTGTGCGTGTTCGTTAGTTTTGGTTGTTTCTTGTGGCTGTCTGTTGGTGTGGTCGTCATGTGTACTGAACTATGACATAAAAGGGCCAGACCCAGGATTTGGGATTCAAACACGTTGAGAAAGAAAGCCAGACAGGGAATTGGCAGGGAAATAATTGTTGTGGCAGTCTGCCAAAGGGCAACGGCTTGGGCGTGACGCTGAGTGATCTGACTGGAGGAGACTAGCTGCAACGCTTGAAGTGTCAACTGTCAAGTAATTTTAATCGGACTATACTTATTAAGATCGGGCAACGGCCTTGTCGCAGTGGCTACACCGGTTCCCGGAGATCACCGAAGTTACGCGCTGTCTGGCGTAGTCGGCACTTGGATGGGTGACCATCCAGGCCGCCATGCGCTGTTGCCATTTTTCTGGGTGCACTCAGCCTCGTGATGCCAATTGAGGAGCTACTCGACCGAATAATAGCGGCTTCGGTCAAGAATACCATCTTACGACCGAGAGAGCGGGATGCTGACCCCACGCCTGTTCTATCCGCATCCTCCACCGAGGATGACACGGTGGTCGGATGGTCCCGGTAGGCCACTCGTGCTCTGAAGACGGAGAGTTATACTTATTAAGATCTGTGCTATTTTTTTGGACCATCGTGCTCATTTTTTTCTAGAGACCTGCGTTTCTTCATTTACGCTATCGGCGTTCCCCCAAGAGACGTGTTTGTGTGTGTGTGTGTGTGTGTGTGGGCGTGTGAACGCGAGAGCACTTGCGTGAGAGGATGTGCGTTTCGAAGCGTCACTTGCTTCCGTCTGTCGTCTGGTGCGCGAGCGGCGCATGTCGCATCGGGCGCGACCGCAGCGCCGCGGCGCGGCGGCCGCCGCAGTTATCGCCGGCGCTGACCTCCCGCGGTCAAGCCGGCCGGCCGGGCGCGCTCCCGTGGGCCCGCGTCCCCTTTAATAGGGCCGCCGCCGCAGAGCCGCGCTCGAATTAACGCTGATTACTTCGGCGCGTCCAATAGCCGACCAGCTTCCGACGCCACTGGCTGCACTGATCTCTGCATGTGACCGCGGAAATACTCTGCGTCAAAATATTTCTCGTGATTCCAGTTAATACTCTGTCCGATGAAAAGTGTCTGGACACCGCTATGTAATGGGAAATTGACCACTAGATGGCACGAGATGCGGAGCCGCAAGTATGAAAGATTGGTTGGTTGGTTTGGGGAAGGAGACCAGACAGCGTGGTCATCGGTCTCATCGGATTAGGGAAGAATTGGGAAGGAAGTCGGCCGCGCCCTTTTTTTTTTTTTTTTTTTTTTTTTTTTTTTGTAATCTCATTTTGTTCGCTTTTGTTCGTTGAATCTGCTCGGGGCGGACGTTGTAAGACATCCATTTAAGTTCGTTGTTGATCGATTAACTCAGTTTTTTGTTACAGAGGGCTGCTAACCCTCTGACCGAACGCACTGAGCTACCGTGCCGGCAACAGAGGAACCACCCCGGCATTTGCCTGGAGTGATTTAGGGAAATCACGGAAAACCTAAATCAGGATGGCCGGACACGGGATTGAACCGGCGTCCTCCCGAATGCGAGTCCAGTGTCTAACCACTGCGCCACCCTACTCGGTAAGTATGAAAGAAATCGGAGAGTATTGCTTTGTAAGGAAGCAATAATAGCAGCATGTGTCGCTCAGAAGAGGTTTGTGACTTCGAATGTTGACTATTTGTTGGAGGTGTAGTGTTGCGGAATAGTAAAGAGTTGGAAACGTGGAATATTGTCAAAATTTTGTTGCCTATGCCGAGAGCCAGAGGCAGTAGGTTAGCTAAGAGGTAATAGGATTGCACATGTATCGGAATGTGTCGTCACGCAGGGGGCAGTGGCCTGGTTACACACAACATGAGAGAGAGAATTGCTTGGCACGCGGATTTGTGTTAGACGGAGACCTTCGTAGAGTGTAAGACAGAGATATAGCGTCAGCTGTACTGCATTTCACAACTTCGCGTAAGTCTGCCGTAACAACACGTAACTCTGTTACAAAAACCCCTAAGGGGCGAGTACGACAGATAAATCAGCAGTATAGGTGGAATGAATGCGTTCATTACAAACGAGCATGACGTCAGGACGTCGCTTGTGCTTCCTTTAAGTACGCCAGCTTTGATAGCAACAAGGCACTCACAGTCAGACTTGCAGTTAGATGTGTACTGGGACTCTGCGTAGTGCTCAGCTCGCTGATCGACATGTTAATCTTTATTAAGGAGATGTTGCAGTAAGGGCGGCCCATCCAGCAGCACACGTGAGGGGACAGTACCAGTTCTGGTCCTCTCCGCTGCCGCTGTCAATCATCAACCCAGGATTAGCAGACATCGCGGAAGACTCGCTCGCCGCCAATGCTGACCACATCAGTGAGCCGTCGTCGAGATCGTGCGGGGCCTAGGCCCTGTGCATCCACTGTCACAGCCAGGTGAGCCAACGATGCTGGGGGATTGCAGCCCGTTCCACCTGTCCACCGCAGACGAGCCACTAGGAGGAGCAAGGAAGAAGACGGGGTGGGATAGAGTACACTCTGCACTATGAGAACACCTCTCGTGCCGACAGTGCCGGGACTCCAACCCGGAGCCTCCTACATGCAGTGGTCTGCTATCCGGCGCTGAGCCGACCAACCAGCCGCGCCGCCAGCCACGCGCAGCTGAAGTAAGGGCATTCAATCGCTATGTCACAGCACGTGACGCTGCGCTAGCAAGACTGGTGCGGCCCAGAGCTGGTGTCATCGCTCCGAGTCAGCGAGGACACGGGAAGGTCGTTGACATCACCAAGCTCAGCCAGCCTGTGTTATGTGGGCCACATTGTACTCAGCAGGGATGAAGGTGTCATAAATTAATAATGTTTCTTTGGCGTTTCTGACGTGCCCACAGTCATTTCCTAGCATCCTGAGAACTGGAGAGGTCACCACTCAGCTTCCAGTCCACCGTAGGCGACTGGGAGCACTGGGGCGCCTACAGATGTCACCTGAGTAACAAATCGAACAGGCATGTTTTCAATTGTCTTGTCCAAATCAGCTGTTAGAGACTGTCAAGTCGAGACGTGGAGAAATCACCACCGCTAAACCAAGACTCGGTAGATCTCGATTGCTGGCAGACAGGCCAAGGGTTTTTTTTTGCCTTTATTGTTATTTCATGCCTCAGATGAGGCGGGTCGGCAGCGTCCTACATACGCAGCTCTTCAGCCAAGAGACAAATCACATACACATAGAAGACAGAGAAACATGAAAAGCATGGTAATACATGGTGAACATTTCACAATATATGAGATGCCGTTCGACGGAAGGCACTGTACATGGAGGTTGTCACCAGCTGAATAGATGAAGACCTTCAGTTGGAGACGCAAACATAGGAGAACACCAATGAAAACACTGTAGCACACAACAGAGAAAAACTGATGCACAGGAACACTGGTGATGATCATCGGCGAAGCACTTACAAACACACTGATGAAGTGGGAGGGGGCTGCCTCCAGGTGGAAGGGTGAGGTAGGAGAACGGGAAGGAGGGGGTGGGGGTGGAGCCGTTTCCAAAGTGGACTCATAATTCAGCACAGCGAAACTGGCTTCAAATATCATTGGTGTGTCATGCCCCAGAGCTGGCTAGCTACACTACGCACGAAGGCAGCCCACAAATACGCATAGCAACAACTCGCCGGACTCCGTGCCCAAGACGCTTACCCAAGTGCTCACGTTAGTCACCGAGCGGACTCCTCACAACGTCCTCCTCGCTCCGTTACCGTTCCCCAACTCGCCACGACTCAACTCGCCCTATCCCCCATCAACAACTAAGAGCAAATATCTTCGAGGTCTCAAGGTCTCATACCAGAGGGGTTTAACATGACAGATTGACCTAGTGGCACCATGAATTGGAAACGTGACGCCTAAGACCCCACTACGGCTCAATCTCCCCGGTCCAGTCTACGGCAGGAGTGGAAGGTTAATTAATGGGCTTGATCAAGGTGCGCCTTGTGGACCTTACCCGTGGCTTCATGCCCTACAAGACCCTGAATTTTGATGATAGAGCGAGGGCCCACGAAATGAGGAGTGAACTTCCCGAGCTTCGCACCACCTCTCACTCGACCGGCACAGATCTTCACGAAAAAAACGCGCGGGATTAGCCGAGCGGTCTCAGGAGCTTCAGTCATGGACTGTGCGGCTGGTCCCGGCGGATGTTCGAGCCCTCCCTCGGGCATGGGTGTGTGTGTTTGTCCTTAGGATAATTTAGGTTAAGTAGTGTGTAAGCTTAGGGACTAATAACATTCGCAGTTACGTCCCATACGATCTCACACACAGTTGAACATTTTCTTCACGAAAACCTCGTCTTCTACCTTGCCCTGAAAGGGGCGTCTATTCCTATTACGTTGCAGTGCCTGGCGGTGGTGGGCAAACCTAATGTTATTCCTTGCTCGTTTCCAATTTTACCTAAGATCTTCAGGAGTAACGGACGTAGGCAGTAGGTTGCTGATATCCCGCAAGTTCGACTGAAGGTAATTGATCGGATACGCAAACAAGAGAAAGGCAGGATGCTTCGTGCTGCGCATGTTTACCAAGACGAGGTATTATCCCACTTACTCGGAGACTTAGATGGTAAATGATCAAAGCTGACTTCAGGTTGCGATGCACTCTGTTCGCAAATGATGCCTGGGGATAATATGGCGTTGTGGTTAGTTGCTTAACGACGTTACGAAAGCAAAACTGTTTAAAATGTTCATAAACAAAAGCCGGAGCATTATCGCTAACAAGAGTCTTAGGTTGTCCAAACCAGCTGAAGATGTTGGTCAGATGTGTAGTGGTAATGGCCTCCGTGACCCCACGACTAGGGTTTAACCATACAAATCTGGAAAACGCGTCAACAACCTCCAGAATATATCAGTTCCTCTTCTTTGTAGAGGAAAACACTCTATGTAACCGACAAAGAGTTTGTCCATAGGGTTCTCCTCGCATTCGGATTGTAACAACCCTTTCGGAGAACTATTACTGGGTTTAGCCTTCTTACACGCTTCACACTCAGCCATTAATCGGCTGTGATCCTTATACAACGTGGTCCAGGTGAGGTCAGTAGTAACTTTTCCAAGGTTTTATAGAGACACAGATGTCCTCCCACAAGAGAATTATGAAATAATGGAAAAGGGGAGGCACTAGCTCCTGAAGCGAACAAATTTTAAAGTTTCCGGATTCGTCAACGCTTTCACGTAGTAGTCGCTGATGGAGTAGTCGCTAGCCTCGCCAGCGGATAAGAGTTGCTTTCTTATGGATCCCACAACGGATCTTGATCCTGTTTGGTTTTTAGGTCCACAAACAGCTGGGGAACTTCAGTTAAAACGGTACACACAGCCGAGTGAGACTCACTAACGCCCTTATTCTCGACAGCGCAGCCTTCCTGAAACATGCGACTGAGGGCGTCAGCGACTTGGTAACCAGATCCTTTTATGTGTCGCAGATATGCAGACCTCTCACCTGGCAATCCTACCAATTTTCCTGGGTCGAGCCAACACCCACCTTAAGGCCTGATTGTCCGTCTCGAGGCCAAACTCCCCATGTTCAAGATAGAATTGGAACTTCTTTAAGGCGAAAAGCACAGCCAGCGCCTCGCATTCATGAGCTGAGTAATTCATCTCGGGACCAGACAACCTTTTAGAGGCGAAAGCTAATGGGCGTCTTATAACTTGATCCTCCTGCAACAACACTGCAGCAATACCGGCTTTGGAGGCATCTGCTTGAATGATAAATCTTTTGCGTAAATCCCGGGCGTCTAAGACCGGCGGGTTGGTGACAGCAGTATTGACAGCTTCAGAAGCCGCCTATTGGCTCTCACTCCAGACAAATTCTGCCCCTTCCTACGTAGTTTATTTAGGGTAATGGCCCTCTGGGCAAAATCAGGGACGAAACGGCGAAAATAATCCGTCATCCCAATAAATATGGCTACCTCCTTCCTATTTCGAGACTAATGAAATTTCTTCAACACCTTAGTTCGTTTCACAAGCTGTGACACTGTCGCGAATAAAACAGTGACCCGTATATAGAAAGAATTTCCTTTAATCTACGTCTATGGTCACAAACTTTTTGTTCACAGATTACCGGTTTCGGTCTATAATGACCATCTTTAGATCTGTGTTTCTGAAGATGGTCATTTTAGACCGAAACTGGTAATCTGTGAACAAAACGTTTGTGACCATAGACGTAAATTAAAGGAAATTTATACCTTCGTTCGTTCCTGGTCAATCCTAATGCCGTCCCCGGAAATTAAATGGCCCAGAAAGGACACTGTTTCCTAGCAAGTGTAGTCTTGAACGGCTTAACAGTCAACCTCGCATCCCGAAGATGGGAAATTTGATCCTCAAACGACTGGCTATAAATGATAACATCAGCAAGGTAATTAAAGACACAAGAAAACTTCAAGTCGCCCAGGACATGATCTAACAAACAAGACGTAACCGCTGCCCCAGTGGACAAGCCGAATGGCACCCGGTTGAACGTGGTGAAATGTTTGGACTCCTCGATAAAAGGGATCTGATAATAAGCTTTGTCATAAACCACCTATCCCCCGAAAACCAGGTATAGCAGTTGTGAATATCCGACAAGGGACGTAATCAACCACTGGGCTGTTGTCTTGGCCTGAGCTTTAGGAACGAGAAAAAAAGTCGACGAGCGGGGAGAAGTAGACAGCCTAATAACTTCCTCCTTCAACATACTCGCCAATTTCTGACTCAAGATTTTCATTTTGGGTGTCGAGAGGCGATAAGGAGACTGTCGCACCGGAGTATCGTCAGCCAAGCATATGTGGTAATGCATGACGTTAGTGACCCCCAGCTCATTAGAGAAAACCTCGGGAAGCTCCCCTAACAAAATTCAAAAACTGCCCTGCCTGACCTGGCTCAAGATGGGCCACATAAAATTCACCGAAATTACTATTTACCGAATCCCCCACACTTGCGCAACGGCAAGAGCAAAAGGCTATCTTGTCACTAGGCGAAAACCTAAAAGAGAAGATGCGACTCTCTAAGTCGAGAAATATCCAGTTTTCTGAATAAAATCATACCGAACAACAAATTGAGCGCTGCAGCTTTAACAAGAAAGAGCGCAACCGGCCATGAGAAATTACAAATAAACTACCGCGCACTTCACCGACAAGAGGCAACCCTTCCCATATGGCCCCACTACATCTCTGAGGGCAGGGGCGCACGAAAAAAATAATTTACGCAAATGTAAAAAGCGATTCAACAAGGACACTAAGCTAACATAATCCAACATTCCGCACAAGGATTATTCTCCTAGGCGGGCACAGATAAAAGGGAGAGCAGATCCTGAGGGAGCTTGAATACGCACGCAACATGGTGCACACCTCTGATGGAACCCCCTCCCCCCCCCCCCCCTACCCATTCTTTACCTGGCGTCGTTTGCTGGGTCTAGGAACTCGTGCTACGGACACTCGCGTACCAAGTGATCGCGAACGTCGCACAGAAAACAACCATTCGCAGAAAACGTGTTGGATGGTTGACGAGCCCTATTAATTCTCGAGGTGGGCGGAGGAGCTTCCGAGTGCTCCTTGTGTCTCCGTTTCTCGTCAGTAAATAACAAGGATTCAGTGGAATCAACCAATGTTTGCAATTTCCGGAAGCTAGTCAGGCATGAAGAAATGCCAACTGCAATCTGTCCTCGGGGCGCATGCCTTCCAAAATGTTTGATACAGTATTGAGTCCAGAAACCGACATACAGAGAGCCAAGGTGGATAGGCGCAATCGCTTGACATATTGGCTCAGCGATTCAAATGCACCCGACAGTAATATTTGAGTTCAGGCATCCACAGTGAGTGCTACCTATCGACAGTCCATCCACCTAGTTGTCCTACTGAGTCTTCTCACTTCAGGATTTCAGATGTAAAATCACTCATTGTTCCTTTCACCAAGGGATAAAGTAATGGTAATATCACATGGTGAAGCATCCCATAGCCATCCGGGTGAAACACAGATCGCACCAACAGCCTAAAGAAATGCTGGAGACGACCCAAGGTATCGAGTGAAAGCTCTGAAATACCGTAGAGTAGGCTTAAAAGTGGGTTGGGTAGTCTAGCGAATTATCCGGAGGGCTACCTAAACCTTAGACCCAAAACACCTGATCAAAGAACTGATTCGTGAGGGTAGCTGCTGAGCTTACTCCAGCTTCCTGACTTTCCAAGCTTAAGGACGCTGCTTGGACCTGCAAATCACTCGCTCGACCACTCAACTGCCATACAGTGGTACCTTCATTAATAACAGCTTCAGTTCAGTAAAATTACCAAATTGAAAACAGGAAGGCGTTCAATAATAACAGCTTCAGTTAAGTAAAAGTACCAAACGGAAGACAGGTAAGACTTTTTTAATAACACTTTCAGTTAAGTAAAAGAACCAAATAGAAAGTGACCGATGGCCTCGGCAGTTAGGTCCCACTCCTGGAAATTGAAATAAGAACACCGTGAATTCATTGTCCCAGGAAGGGGAAACTTTATTGACACATTCCTGGGGTCAGATACATCACATGATCACACTGACAGAACCACAGGCACATAGACACAGGCAACAGAGCATGCACAATGTCGGCACTAGTACAGTGTATATCCACCTTTCGCAGCAATGCAGGCTGCTATTCTCCCATGGAGACGATCGTAGAGATGCTGGATGTAGTCCTGTGGAACGGCTTGCCATGCCATTTCCACCTGGCGCCTCAGTTGGCCCAGCGTTCGTGCTGGACGTGCAGACCGCGTGAGACGACGCTTCATCCAGTCCCTCAATGGGGGACAGATCCGGAGATCTTGCTGGCCAGGGTAGTTGACTTACACCTTCTAGAGCACGTTGGGTGGCACGGGATACATGCGGACGTGCATTGTCCTGTTGGAACAGCAAGTTCCCTTGCCGGTCTAGGAATGGTAGAACGATGGGTTCGATGACGGTTTGGATGTACCGTGCACTATTCAGTGTCCCCTCGACGATCACCAGTGGTGTACGGCCAGTGTAGGAGATCGCTCCCCACACCATGATGCCGGGTGTTGGCCCTGTGTGCCTCGGTCGTATGCAGTCCTGATTGTGGCGCTCACCTGCACGGCGCCAAACACGCATACGACCATCATTGGCACCAAGGCAGAAGCGACTCTCATCGCTGAAGACGACACGTCTCCATTCGTCCCTCCATTCACGCCTGTCGCGACACCACTGGAGGCGGGCTGCACGATGTTGGGGCGTGAGCGGAAGACGGCCTAACGGTGTGCGGGACCGTAGGCCAGCTTCATGGAGACGGTTGCGAATGGTCCTCGCCGATACCCCAGGAGCAAGTGTCCCTAATTTGCTGGGAAGTGGCGGTGCGGTCCCCTACGGCACTGCGTAGGATCCTACGGTCTTGGCGTGCATCCGTGCGTCGCTGCGGTCCGGTCCCAGGTCGACGGGCACGTGCACCTTTCGCCGACAACATCGATGTACTGTGGAGACCTCACGCCCCACGTGTTGAGCAATTCGGCGGTACGTCCACCCGGCCTCCAACATGCCCACTATACGACCTCGCTCAAAGTCCGTCAACTGCACATACGGTTCACGTCCACGCTGTCGCGGCATGCTACCAGTGTTAAAGACTGCGATGGAGCTCCGTATGCCACGGCAAACTGGCTGACACTGACGTCGGCGGTGCACAAATGCTGCGCAGCTAGCGCCATTCGACGGCCAACACCGCGGTTCCTGGTGTGTCCGCTGTGCCGTGCGTGTGATCATTGCTTGTACAGCCCTCTCGCAGTGTCCGGAGCAAGTATGGTGGGTCTGACACACCGGTGTCAATGTGTTCTTTTTTCCATTTCCAAGAGTGTAAAAAACAAGCAGGCCTTCTTTAGTAACAGCGTTTAAGTAAGACTACCAATTGAAAACAGGTAGGCCTTTATGAATAACTGCTTTAGTTATGTCACGAAGAGTTTCAATTGTCTCCTCACAAGGGATGCATCAAAAGGCTTAAACGCAAGAAGCAGAAGACACCACCAAATAGGAAGGCCAAGAAAGGTTACAACGTGAAGACAGGCCTTACAAGGCCCTTTTCGTTTGTTACATACCGGTAAAGGAACATTCACAAAGTAAGGTTAATTACGTGAAAACCAAACGGTATACCCGTGTCACTGCAAGACACCGCCTATAGAACGACTGCGAAATTCCGGAAAGTTACGGTGGCAGGTTCGAATCCTGCCTGTGGCATGGATGTGTGTGATGTCCTTTGGTTAGTTAGGTTTAAGTAGTTCTAAGTCTAGGGGACTGATGACCTCAGATGTTAAGTCCCGTTGTCGTTAGAGCCATTTGAACCATTTGAACTCCGGAAAGAAAACTAAGCCGCCCAACCCAATTGCACAGCCTCAGCAATTGGAAATTTTGAGACGCAGGCACCTCCTAAGCCAATATAATTTACAGAGCGATGACGTCTGCAATGCTCGAAGGTATCTCGAAACCGGCATCCGGTCATATTACATCTGGTGTTCAAAGACGTTTGGCAGTGAGGTAGGATGAAATCCGACCATCTAAGCCACAGCTTAGAAGAAACACGGTATCGCTCCGGCTCAAGAAACACCATCGCTTCACACAGTTTAAGATATCCTGTTAACAAACAATCAAGGCCAGTATGGATTCAGGAAAAGCAAAAAGCAACTACAATGCAAGGAACCGACGGGTGGTGAAATAGATCAGCTAAGAAATCGTGATCGTAACCGATCTATAGGTATCAATAAGAAAATAGCAGTTAAGACATCAAAATTCGAGCTTAACTGAAGTTCACGAACCAAAGCTGAAACTTGCCGTTTCCAAAAGGGGCCCATAATTCAGCACAATGAAACTGGCTTCAAGTCTCTCATCTGTGTGCAATGTCCCAGAGGTGGCTGGCCAGGGCCGGACGGACCTAGCACACCGTCCTCCTCGCTGCCTTATCACTCCCCAACTTGCTCTGCCACAACGCGCCCCGTCCCCCCTCAACAACCTCGAGCAAAGATCTTAGTGGCCTACGGCCAGAGGGACTTCACACAGCATATTGAACTAGCGGCGCCGGGAATTCGGAAGGCGACGCCAGCAACATCGTCACTACTCAGTTGCCAAATTCATTTTCCGTCTTCTTATATTTTCCCCTTACATCAGTTAAGTTCGTACTTCTATGTTGACTTAACTGTTTTATCTCTTGTTGTTGCCCATGCATATTCTATTGTACTTCGTCCCCGAGTTTCAATCAATAGGTTCTTGAAACTCTCAGTGACTTATTATCTTTCAAATTATCAGGTCTCATCTTTCACTTTACCTGTTATAGAATTTCAGTTGCATATCGAAAATTTTTGTCTCTCTTAAGGAACTGAATTTACTTTGTCTCATAATTTTTTTCAGTCGATTCAGCACCACATTGCAAAGTAGACATATATAATTTATTACTGTGGTGGTTTTGTGGCTTCGCTACAAGCATGTCTTCGATAATCTGTTCATAGTACCTAAACCCTCTGCCTGGCATTTAATGGTGTATCCATGTAGATGTAGACCTAAGAGGCAAAATACATTTTTATTATTCGTATTCATTATTCATCCTACGCTGGTATTAGCATAATTGGATTCAGATTTTCACTCTTCAGTGGAGTGTGCGCTGATATGAAACTTCCTGGAAGGTTACAACTGTGTGCTGGACCGAGACTCGAACTCGTGATCTTTGCCTTTCGCGGTTAAATGCTCTACCAACTTTTCTTTTTTTTGCGTTTGGTCTGGGCGGACGTCACAGGACATCCGTTCAAGTTGATCGTGGATTCCTTTACTCAAGGAGTACTGAGAAACCCAAGCACGTCTCAGCCCGTGTCCTCACAGCTTCACTTCTGCCGGTACCTCGTCTCCTACCTTCCAAACTTCACAGAAGCTCTCCTGCGAACCATGCACAACTAGCACTCGTGGAAGAAAGGATTTCGCGGAGATGTGGCTTAGCCACAACGTGGGGGATCTGCCAGGAAGTTTCATATCAGCGCACACTCCGCTGCAGAGTAAAAATCTCAATCTGGAAACATCCCCCAGGCTGTGGCTAAGGCATGTCTCCACAGTGATTGTCTTTGCTGTGGCTGTTTTGTTCTTGTTTCGTTTTGCATTATGGCAATTTTAAGTGAACAAAGTGCAGCTGTGACATATTATTTTGTACTCAGTAAAAATGTGCTGACTCTGTTAATGTTGAAAATAGCTTACCAATATGACGCTGTGGGAAAAACTCAAGTGTACGCGTGGTTTGCTCATTTTAAAAATGGTAAACCTCGTTCTGGATATCCATCAGCTTCCCAAATCGACGAAAATATTGAAGAAATTCATGAGCCTGTGCTCACAGACAACTGATCAATTGCCAGATATTAATGGGTTACCTTGGAGCTCGGTTCAGCGAATTTTAACGGAAGATTTCTGAGTGTAGAAGGTTGCTGCCAGTTTTGTTCCTCCGGTTCTGACTGACAATCAAAAGGAATGTCCAACTGAAACACGTCGTACTTAAACAATAGTTTGAAACTGATCCAGATTTTCTGTCAAAGATTATTATTGATGATGCGCCATGCATCAGTCAAGCTAATGGTAGACGTCATCGTCACACCGTCAAAAAATATGTCAAGTCTAATCAAACACCAAAAAAAAAGCTGAACTGCTTTTTTTGATGCCAAAGGCATAAATCGTTCAGGGTCTGTTCACGCAGGTGAGACCGACTATCACATCTTTTACTTGGAAGTTTTAAGAAGAATGCGCAATGGTGTTTGTCAAAAAGGGTACCGATTTTTGACAGGCTGGAAACCGGTTCTTTCTTCACCACAACGCACCTGCACACACACATCTCTGTTAAACAGTTTTTGGTTAATAATAGCATGGTTCCGCTGCCCCACGCACCTTACTCTCCTGACATGGCTCCTTGCGACTTTTTCGTATTTCCACGCATGAAAAGTGAATGAAAGAACGCCGATATGACAACAGTGAAAAAGTCAGAAAAGAAAAAAAAGATTACTAAAGATGACTGCAAAAAAATGATTTTGGAACAGTGGAAATACCAGTGGGATAAATGTATTAGTTGTATTGGAGAGTATTTTGAAGTGAAAGGTTGTTTTCTAAACAGTATGAAAATATACAGCTTTTAAAAACGATTTCACTTTCGTTTGGGCACCTCCTCGTAATTGCCCATAATCACATCGGATACCTTTGTAACATGAATCACATGAGTACAAATGACATCTCCGCTAATTCACTGAACTCTTATACTTCAGCTAAGCGATACTACCGTCATGTGTATACTCGTACATGCATATCACTGTCCCATCACTTTTGTCAACTCGGTGGAAATCAGTCACAAACTTTCCGAGCTGTACGAGAAAAGCACTTCTCGTTTATATCACTCCTGTGTATACATTGACCTGTTATATGTATTAAAATACCCCGTATACGTCCGAATATTTATTACAGTATATCTTAAACATCTGAATTAAACCGTTCAAGAAGTTTTAGAGACTTTTGAAAATGAAGTTTTCCTTTGTTTCCTCGTTACGTATTAGTACAGATAGATTCAAATGTGAATGACATTCAGCATTTTTAGTGTATTATTCGATTGCAATATATTAGTTAAAAATCACTTAATAAATTACTGCTGTATTTTCAGCTAGGAGGCATGAAAAAGACGAAGCCACCACCGTCTAGGAATTTATAAGGTGATGTCGAAATGTACTGTTAAATGCTGCGTTTCCCTAGCACTGCTATAGAGACCGAAGCTTTGTATTATTTTACACATTTTAAACTGGTTCTGCGCGTAGAAACTCCCAAACATCTTACAATTAATGTTCATGCCGCTATATTGCATTGTTGACGTACGTTGCACTGTCGGGGCTGGAACTTCATGGTTCCGAAACAACGCAGAACGACGATGTGTTCATATTACAGTGAATGATGAAGATATGGGCAGTGCTATTTTGTAGCTCAGCTGACAGTTAATTTCGGCCTGACACTGCTGTGGAGCAAACAGGTTGGCACCTCCCTGCCAGAAATGGCAGCGATGTTCGCAAACTTTGGGGGAGGAGGGGGGGGGGGGCGCGGGGGGGGGGGGGGGCACGTCACAGAGGCGAGAAACACTTTTTCCTTTGGCGGCGGAGTGGCGATGACGCTGACAGCTGCCTGTAAAGTGGCGGGTTGCGCGACGCGGCGTGGTGTGGCGTGCGGGTTTTCTAATTTGCAGGCGCTGGCGCGGTGTAGCGGGCGATTGCCCTGCCACGCACCGATGGAGACGCGCCACGGTGACTCTGCGAGCGGCCAGCCATGCCCGCCAGACACGCCGACTGCGTCAGCGTGGCCGATCGATTCCTCAGTCGATTCATGTCGCTGGTCCGCGGCGTACACAGAATGCCTAGTCCTACTTGTACGTTTAGTTTATACTACATTAGCACCCGCTGCTTCCTTCGCTTTGACTGTATGCTCTCCACCTATTTTTGTTTTGTTTTCCTTTAATCGACTTCAGAATTTAGTACTACTATATAACCATCTGCATCCAAGAGCGTCAAAGCAGTTTCTTTTTATTTATATAATTGTCAGAACATAATAGTAGATGTTATCTTTCCATTAGTGAATGGTGTAATTAGTGCATAAATCAAATAAAATCAGTGTCAAAGAACGGTCTTGCCGTACGCCTACGTATACATATTCTGAAATGGATTCTCCTAGCCTCTTTTTAACATATATCCGTGCCTTTTCATACAGGTTTCACGATTCTCCCATCAATTTCTTGGGTATTGCCCTCTGTAACCTAACAATAATCACCTTTTAGCAACAAGTAAGCATTCCACCATATTGTTATTTCCACATTTATTACTTTCCATTTTATTAAAATGATTTAAAAGCTCGTAAATTCTGCAACATGAATCTCAATAAAATAAATATATTCGCATTTAAATATTTCAAGTAAAATCTAGTTGGTGGACTACGCACATCAAAAGGAAATGTAAAATTTTTACTCGACTGTAAAGTCTGTACTGCCCTGTCGACCGAATTGCTTGATAACGACGTCAGTGCTTTCCCGTTAAATGCAGCAAAGTTCCAAATATCCTGCACCAAGAGTGACACTTTATCGGTAACATACACATCGGAGTTTTGAAGGATTTTTTTTGTGTGTGAGCGCTTTATACTACTCTCTGACAGCGAAAATATGCGAAGATTCCAACGGAAAATATCTAACAGTTTCGGATATTACGTCACCTAAAGTTGTGTTTTATACTGCACATTGGAAATTGTAACGATAAATCCTTGCATCAGAATAGGAAATACCGATAATTTTTTTGTCTTTTTTATTATTTATTTGTTTACTTTTTAATTACAAAACAAATCTTCCATACACTTTTTATCGGCAAATAACCGACACCGAATATCATTTTAGTTGTTTATTGCAACACACTAACTTTTCATCACTGTTCTTAATTGAATCTCTGAAATCTGAATTGCTGCTGTTATTAAGACGATTACCTGTCGTGTTCAATGCGCATACTGATAGAGGAAAATGTGATTTTCCACAGGCCTCTACATACGTCTCAAAACCCATTACCTTATTTTCGTCATCCCTACATACGATATACAGTTTTCCTCTAATGGTGGTTCTGTAAACTTTGTAACAGGATTTCGTAGGAATAATATCGACTTTCTTCACAAAATCCACATTTAAGTTCCTTGACCTTACGTGTTACACATCCGTTTGAGCAGTAAGACGAGTTACGGTCCTAGTATAACACCTTTGAATTCGTTCCAAATCTACTTTCATGTCTGCTTTTAAAGTATTCAAGCGCTGGCTATTATTTTATAATTATTCACAAAAGGGCAAACCATGAATGCGTTTATGCGTTACACCTGCAACATTCGCCGATATGATCATGTTACTGCTTCATACTCCCAGCTAGGGTGCCTGCGGCTGAACAAATTGCGCAACTACCACAGTCTATGTCTACTTCACCGGCTTCTCGTCGTTCAAGCATCCCAGTGCCTTTCTTCAGAGATTAAACACCTTTCATGCCATCACAATCGAAACACGTGGTCATTATTATTTGGTATCAAAACTGGTTCAAATGGCTCTGAGCACTATGGGACTCAACTGCTGTGGTCATAAGTCCCCTAGAATTTAGAACTACTTAAACCTAACTAACCTAAGGACATCACACACACCCATGCCCGAGGCAGGATTCGAACCCGCGACCGTAGCGGTCGTGCGGTTCCAGACTGTAGCGCCTTTAACCGCTCGGCCACTCCGGCCGGCCCATCAGTCTCCCTCACACCCCCTGCTGCTAGCACTCCTATCTAAACTCTGTTTCTATCATAATGTCTAATTCTAGCATTACTTATCATCTACGAATATAAACTGTAAATGTACGTATTTTTCCAAGTGTGCCTTTGTAATTGTTTATTTCACTTTTTGCACTAGATGTAGTTTAACATGCCTACTAAAACATATGAAAGCAAAATAAGTAGAATGCCTGATTAGATGGAGAGGGCCTGATGGCCCTAATCTTGTCAGGTTAAATAAATAAAGTGTAATTTACCATGTAACCTGGTCCAGAAAATAGCTGTTACGCTAGTAATCGTGTACGGTAGGGTGTACTCACTTTGTTAAGGGTATTATCTTGCATTTATCTACTTTTAAAGATACCTGCTATTAGTTACAAAAAATGCTTCGCGGTGGAGGTGCGGTGGAGACTTACGATATTTCCCGCGCCTTAAACAGCTTTCTTCACACAACATTTTCGCAGTTCCTTCAGTAAGAGCACGTTCCATACCTGTCGCCATTCTTGTTCAACAGACTATTGTTCCGACGGCCGGTGTGGCCGAGCGGTTCTAGGCGCTTCAGTCTGGAACCACGCCGCCGCTGCGGTCGCAGGCTCGAATCCTGCCTCGGCCATGGATGTGTGTGATGTCCTTAGGTTAGTTAGGTTTAAGTAGTTCTAAGTTCTAGGGGACTCATGACCTCAGATGTTAAGTCCCATAGTGCTCAGAGCCATTTAAACTATTCTTCCGTCTAACGATTACCGAGCTAAATCCCAAAGGGCCATAGACACGGGTTCACAGGTAGGTGCCGTGTTTCTTGACTTCCGCAAGGATACAGTTCCCCACAGTCGTTTATGAACAAAGTAAGAGCATATGGACTATCAGACCAATTGTGTAATTGAATTGAAGAGTTCCTAGATAACAGAACGCAGCATGTCATTCGCAATGGAGAGAAGTCTTCCGAAGTAAGAGCGATTTCAGGTGCGCCGCAGGGGAGTATCATAGGACCGTTGCTATTCACAATATACATAAATGACCTTGTAGATGACATCGGAAGTTCACTGAGGCTTTTTGAGGATGATGCTGTGGTGTATCGAGAGGTTGTAACAATGGAAACTTGTACTGAAATGCAGGAGGATCTGCAGCGAATTGACGCATGGTGCAGGGAATGTCAATTGAATCTCAATGTAGACAAGTGTAATGTGCTGCGAATACATAGAAAGCTAGATCCCTTATCATTTAGCTACAAAATAGCAGGTCAGCAACTGGAAGCAGTTAATTCCATAAATTATCTGGGAGTACGCATTAGGAGTGATTTAAAATGGAATGATCATATAAAGTTGATCGTCGGTAAAGCAGATGCCAGACTGAGATTCATTGGAAGAATCCTAAGGAAATGCAATCCGAAAACAATGGAAGTAGGTTACAGTACGCTTGTTCGCCCACTGCTTGAATACTGCTCAGCAGTGTGGGATCCGTACCAGGTAGGGTTGATAGAAGAGATAGAGAAGATCCAACGGAGAGCAGCGCGCTTCGTTACAGGATCATTTAATAATCGCGAAAGCGTTACGGTGATGATAGATAAACTCCAGTGGAAGACTCTGCAGGAGAGACGCTTAGTCGCTCGGTACGGGCTTTTGTTAAAGTTTCGAGAGCATACCTTCACCGTAGAGTCAAGCAGTATATTGCTCCCTCCTACGTATATCTCGCGAACAGACCATGAGGATAAAATCAGAGAGATTAGAGCCCACACAGAAGCATACCGACAATCCTTCTTTCCACGAACAATACGAGACTGGAATTTAAGGGAGATCCGATAGAGGTACTCAAGGTACACTCCGCTACACACCGTCAGGTGGATTGCGGAGTATGGATGTAGATGTAGATGTAGAAAGTGGCTTAGGAAATGGATTTTCATATGGCAGGAGCGTCCACACAGTCAGAGATTTTCCGAAGGTTTTGAGTTGTGCGTCCATTAGCATCGATACCCGTCACTCGTTCTTTGTACTTCGTATCACAGTGAAAGTTTCTCCGGTATCCTACCAAAGGCAGTGTAGCCGCTTGCGAGCAGATTCAACTGCACACGTGCTCTCTGCCCTAAGTGTTTTGCTTGCTGTTCCACATCATTGAAGAAGAATTGCTATCTCCCGCTGCTGATTTGGACGTCAACTGGCCTCGTTAGAGTCTTAGTCACGATTCCCATTTCCGCTCCTTCGGTTTGAAAATGCCTAGCTCCTAACACATTGCAGCACAAAATGTTGTACACCGTTTTAGAGGTTTCCAATTCACTCAAGACTTATTGTTGCAACTGTCCATATGGAGTACAGATCAACAGTGCAAGCGGTTCTGACGTATCAGGTCTCAATCCTAGCTAAAACATCCATGTCAGCACATGGTTTAGCCACCACAGGTGGCGCCCGCAGCTCGTAGTCCATCGGTCGCGTTCTCACTTCACGAGCACGGGGTCCCGGGTTCGATTCCCGGCGAGGTCAGGGATTTTCACCCGCTTCGAAATGACTGGGTGTTTGTGTTGTCCTCATCATTTCTTCATCATTCCTGAAAGTGGCGACATTGGACTGAGCACAGGTTGCGAATTTGTACGGGTGCTGATAACCGCACAGTTGAGCGCCCCACAAACCAAACATCATCATCCACAAGTGGCAATGCAAGCGCTGACTCCGGGATCGAATCGATCGTACAGACGGCGAACATTATCGTGGGATATGTTATTCCACGCCTGCTCGACCTATTCACGTAGTACTGTAAAAGTTGTTGGTTGACGAGCCCCACGAATCGCTTCTCATCTCATCATGTCCCATTCGTTCTCAATTGGAGACAAGTGCAGAGACATGCTGGTCAGGGAAGCTGCTGCACATCTTGCAGAGCACGTTTCCACTGGCTATGAATGGGCGAGCATTATCCTGTTGGAACAATACATCACCTTCCTTTTGCTAGAATGACAAAAATACGCGTCTAACAACATTCCGCACATACCGAGCGCTGATTAGCGTCCTCTCCAGAAACACTGAAGTTGAACGAGTGTTCTAGCTTATCGTACTCCATGTTAAAAGGCCTGGAGTGAAACCTGTGTTCTGGATGAATACACACTACGAAACAGCGCCCTACAACACAGGCGCAAACGACCATCACTAGCGTGCAGCCAAAGTCTGGTTTCGTCATAGAAGACCACGGAGCGCCGATATGATCATGTTACTGCTTCATACTCCCAGCTAGGGAGCCTGCGGCTGAACAAGTGGTCCTCTGATGGCAACAATCAAGCTGTGCAAGCCTATGCTGTGGTGTAAGTGGAATACGGGCTAGACGTGTCCATGTTCCACTGCTAGTAAGTAATTTGTAACAGTTTGCGTTGATAAGTCTGAGCTCAGAAGCCCTCTTACATGTGCTGTATTAGCTATACTGTTGGTGTAGTGCAGCTGAGTCAGTCAGTTGTCGTCAATTCTTCGAAGTAAACACTCCAAAAACTAATTCGCGGAATCCAGATACTGGTGGTTCCAATCATGCAAGTACCGATGTATTTGAATGTCTATAAATGGAGGGCATAGGGGCCTGAAGAGGGCATTAATGAGTCGCCGAAACTGGTTGGCTAAATAAAATAGCGTCTCAGAACAAACAGCTGTTTGGCAATTTTCGTTGGTAAAATTGTTTACTGCTTGATGCAATAATGGCTGCTCATAAAACATATTAATCATTTTAATTTGTGTGCTCATTTTTAAAGGTCAGTGCGTTAAAACTAACATGGAAGATTATTCTTTTGAATTGTTTGTTTCCTTTTAAACTGCCACAATTATGATTGCTGAACCCAAATATAGAAATATATTTTATTCACAGTTAAGGCCTGAAAGTGCATTAAGAGTTCCTTCAGCCTGCGATTTGTCATTCATTTCTGTTTTTTTTCCAGCTCTGTGGTTTTAATTTTTGCCTTGTGTGTGTTTTAGTGTAACGAATCTAAGCTGAAAGAAGGTAACGAGCGCTGTAGGGGTAAGCTCAAGCTGGTCACCTGACGTCGACACCTCATTATTAACCGAATGTATTTGTTTTCAGTTCTTTGAATTGCTTGCATATGAATTGGGTATTTTTTATCTCATCTACTAAATAAGTAAATTCATTGTGAAATTTGTAAATTCTGTTAATATTGAATTTCTCAACATTTAGCAGACTTACAACTCATGTGCGCAAAATTTTAAAATCCTCCGTAAATATTTAAAAGATTCTTTAATAACATGATGATGGCACTTATAATGCCTGTTTTGAAAGAACACAAAAAAATCTGTGTTAATTGAAACATTACTTTTCTCAGATATTAAATTTTTCTTTATTGTCTGTATTGAGTATTGTTCAAACGCTACTGAGGCGAATAAACGTCGAGTGCAACAGCTTATCACTCTCAGCTCCATACAACCATCTACCATTACAATTTCCCTAAGTAACTTCAGACTGTTGACGATGTGCTTGCTACGAAACATTCGAACTCGATTGCGTTATCCACTCCCTGTCTCTGCTCTGCTTCTGATGACCAAGCTGTCGATTGTATATACCTTCCGTCATTTCAACGAGCGTGTCGTTGACAGGACGCTTTCCCTCACAATGTAAACTAAAATTGAATAAATTTCACGTTTTTCAAAGTGAAGACTTTCTGCAAACCAACAGATCTGAGTCGGTAAATTATTAATAGCATTCAATTCAGCAACTGCAATAATCCTCAAACTGTAAAGAAAATTACATCTGCGATCTGAAACTAAGGAAAGAGCTTTTCTGTGAGTGAAGTTCGCATCACTCCATGCGAAGTGCCAAAGACCCAGGTTTCGTTTTATTTATATCTGTTTCTAGAGTTCACTCAATACAGCCATGTGGGAGGCAATGCATAGCACTAGGTTTGATATCGATATTTCAGTTCCTCAAATTCGATAAAACTGTGACTTGCGACGACATAGGCTTCGCATTGCTGAATAAAATATCAGAGGTTAATATTACCAATCTTCACAGCGATCTCCTTCACGTAAAGTAAAAAACAACCTGGGGTTTTTATTTCAAAAGCACGATGTATTTCCAGCCCTTAGGGCTTACCTTCGGTTCTTTGGCATCAGTTTAGATTATTGTTTGAAAACATGTTACCACTGTTCTATTTCCAGCAGGGGATATTCAGTTTCAACGTTCAGCATGTGTGAACATATTTACATACATATAAAGATGCACACCTTCAGCAGCTCATTTCTACAATATCCGAATTTCTAGCTTATTTGAATCTTGCGCGCCGGCCGCTGTGGCCGATCGGTTCTAGATGCTTCCGTCCGGACCCGTACGCCTGCTACGGTCGCAGGTTCGAATCCTGCCTCGGGCATGGATGTGTGTGATGTCCTTAGTTTAGTTAGGTTAAAGTAGTTCTAAGTCTAGGGGACTGATGACCTCAGATGTTAAGACTCATAGTGCTTAGAGCCATTTGAACCATTTTCTTGGATCTTGCTCAAATGTGCTGCTGAATGTAAGGTTCAAAATGGTTCAAATGGCTCTGAGCACTATGGGACTTAACTTCTGAGGTCATCAGTCCCCTAGACTTAGTACTACTTAAACCTAACTAAACTAAGGACATCACACACATCCATGCCCGAGGTAGGATTCGAACCTACGAACGTAGCGGTCGCGAGGTTCCAGACTGTAGCGCCTAGAACCGCTCTGCCACTCCGGCCGGCTACTGAATGTATGGGTGATTATATGTAAATACATTTACACGTGCTGCACATGGTAACTGTATAACCATTGTTGCAAACAGACCAGTGGTAACGTGATTTCAAGCAATAATGCAAAGTGATGCCCAATCATCCGAAGACCAACCCACAACTCTTTACGAATAGAAACTATAGAAGCTGAAAGTTATTTTATTCCCCGCGGAATTAATACAATCAAGGCAACAAAATTATCAAAATTGGACTAAATTAAGTTTCATCCTCACGTTTTAATGATTCATCATTGAGGCTATTTTCGTAAAAGTATAGCGTGTCTCCCTAAGGAATTTATGTACTGGATGAAACGGACGTGATAGCTTTGCGTTGTGATATTTGTGCCACTTTTGGGTGCGCTGATTGGAAATCGCACTTCTATTTTAAACCGACCGCTATGCTGCTCCTCCAGTTGGAAACAAGGCGCTGCCTATTCCTTGAGGAGTGGTCAGCGTAACGGCGAGGAAGTTGTTTCTCACTGGAACAACAGTAACTAGGAGGTGGTAGCCTGGCTTCGCCAGGGCCGCGTTAACAGCAACGGACGACGCAGCGGACGACTAGTACGTAGTGTGGGTCTGCACGGGTCGGGTATACGGAGTGCATCGGAGCATTCGTGGTCCGGATGGTGTATTCGGCCCTTCGCATGTGAATTTCTACTGTGGTTGTACACAGTGACTGATACAAGCCGTCGCAGATTCGAATCCTGCCTCGGGCATGAACGTATGTGATGTCCTTAGGTTAGTTAGGTTTAAGTAGTTCTAAGTTCTAGGGGACTGATGACCTCCGAAGTTAAGTCCCATAGCTCTGAGAGCCATTTGAACCATTTGATGCCCGCATCTCGTGGTCGTGCGGTACCGTGTTCGCTTCCCACGCCCGGGTTCCCGGTTTCGATTCCCGGCGGGGTCAGGGATTTTCTCTGCCTCGTGATGGCTGGGTGTTGTGTGCTGTCCTTAGGTTAGTTAGGTTTAAGTAGTTCTAAGTTCTAGGGGACTGATGACCATTGCTGTTAAGTCCCATTGTGCTCAGAGCCATTTGAACCATTTTTTGAACCATTTGATGCTAGCCGTCGTCCACACTGTGCTACTGTAGTTGATTTTGACTTTTTTTGTAGCTTGGTTTGTAGTGTTCCTCCAAGACCTTTCTGGTGCCAGGAGGATTGCTAGTCCAGCAATGCACTCAGGATAACACCTGTAAAATATAGACGGCAAGAGATGAGGTACTGGTGGAAGTGAATCTGTGAGGATCGGTCGTGAGTCATGCTTCGATAGCTCAGTTGCCCGCGACACGCAGAGGTCCCAGGTTCGAGTCGCAGTCCGACATACAGTTTAACTTTGTCAGGAAGTTCCACATTCAAAGCAGTTTAAGTGTTGGTTTATAAGTTTTTATGAATTGCTTTAAACTGTTTGTGTTTCTATATTGTTAAACTTCTGTTTGCGAGGCTTGTACTGCAAATAAAGTTGGCTGCTGTTTCACCAAACATACTGTCACATCCGAAAGAAGCGCTTCACTCCCCATACTAAGTAGTTCGACATTCAAATACACGTAAATATTTCTGGCACCGTAGAGGGCTGTTTCATTATTCGCGGTGAATGTTTCGGTTATATGAAAAAGAATTTGCTGTAATTCACGCCTGCCACGACACGTCTTCGCAACTGCATCTACACTATGAGACACAATTCGTAAAATGCCTTATAAAACTAGTGTCATACCCACTGTCCGACAGCAATTCCACCACAAGAAGTAAGACGCAGCTTTAACAAATTTCAACATGGCGTAAGATTGTGAAACTGTTTTGGACATGGTTCATAGAAGAATATCACATGTAAATGAGCGTAGTAATAAAAATAGATCTACTTAAGCTATTCTTTTTAAACTTTGTGTTCTGCCTTACGGCAGGTCTTGTCATGGGGAAGCCTCGTCAGAGAGGTCCACCGCATGAGCGTCTAGGGAAGTGATTCCTGTGGGTTTCCCGTTGCCTTGCACTGATGATGATGAAATGATAATGGGGACAACACAACACCCAGTCCCTGAGCGCCGGGTTTCCGGGTTCGATTCCCGGCGAGGTCAGAGATTTTCTCTGCCTCGTGATGACTGGGTGTTTTGTGATGTCCTTAGGTTAGTTAGGTTTAAGTAGTTCTAAGTTCTAGGGGACCGATGACCATAGTGCTCATAGTGCTCAGAGTCATTTGAACCATTTGAACCGTTTTTAGTCCCTGAGCGGAGAAAATCTCCAACCTAGCCCGGAATCCAACCCGGCCCCCTTGGCATGACAGACAGCTGCGCTGACCACTCAGCTATCGGGGCGGACACTTAAGCTATGTAGCCTGATAAGAAAACATAAGCAACCCTGTTGCCCGTTGTCTTCCAAAGACAAATTTTTGCAGCGCAAATCACAGTGAACTTTGAGACCACAAAATGTACGAGGGATGTTCAATAAGTAAAGAAACAACCGGATTTTTCTGAAAGCAGGTTGGTTTGATTCATGATGCCAATACAACATATTATTCCCCACTCTTTTGGCTACAGAACCATATTTTTCAACATAATGTCCGTTCAATGCGACGGCCTTCAAATGGTTCAAATGGCTCTGAGCACTACGGGACTTAACATCTATGGTCATCAGTCCCCTAGAACTTAGAAGTACTTAAACCTAACTAACCTAAGGACATCACACACATCCATGCCCGAGGCAGGATTCGAACCTGCGACCGTAGCAGTCGCGCGGCTCCGGACTGAGCGCCTAGAACCGCTAGACCACCGCGGCCGGCGCGACGGCCTTACGCTACCTTACTGGCAGGGCCTCTGTACCGCATGGTTCCACTCTACTGTTCGACGTCGGAGTCAGCGTCTTGCTGCAACAACCTCCTCATCATCCACTTACTGCTTCTTGCGGATTATTTCATTCATTGCACCAAAGATAGATCCAAACTGCAGAGTGGATGGAGGAAGAACAATCGAAATAAATTTTTGCGAGATTGTCTTTGGTATGCAGATTTGTGTCAGTCTTTGCTTTGCAATGGAGAAGGAGAAGATCGTTTGCATTTTTGTCGCGACAAACATGCTGAAATCGTTTTTTCAGGTTTTTGAGGATGGCACCATATACTTCAGAGTTGATCGTTGCACCACGAGGGAGGACGTCAGACGCAATAACCCCTTAAGAGTCCCAGAGTACGGTCGCCATGCATTGCCGTTTTGTTTGAGTTTCATAGCGATTAAATCGTGTATAATCGCCTATGATCATCTTCGACAAAAAATTGTCAGATTAGCCTCATAATGCGCAAGCAATTCCGCATGATGGTCTTTCGTTGCCTTTATGGTCTCCTGTTAGGCAGCGAGGAACCCAGCGGGCAAGCCCTATGAGTCCCCCAATTGGTGGGTGAGTGTGTCATCACTACCAACACAGATGTTCAGTTGTGCAGCAGCGAGGTGTTTCATTGCAATCCGTCGATCACCTCGGATGAGAGTTTACGCATGTTCCAACACTCGAAACTGCAGGAGTCACAGCTGTGCGCGTCCGGCCGGCACGCGGGAGATGGCCAGGTATGTTGTGATGATGACAGGCGCCTCGGCCAACGACTCACTGTGCTTTTGTTCATTGCAGGGTCTCCGTAGACATTCTGAAAGCGCCTATGAATATCTGCGAAGTTCTGGTTTTCCGCCAAACGAAACTCAATGACAGCTTTTTGCTTGGAACTCATCTCCGCAACAGACGCCAGTTTGAAAGCTACGTACAGCGCTGCCACCAACTGGAACTTCAGGAAACTATAGGGGCTGAAGTGGGAATGTTCCACGATGTCACATAACAAGTTTCGCATTTTTTCAGCCGAAACAGGCAGAGAAAAATGTATTGCATTGCTTATTGAACATTCCTCGTGATTAGTTGATTTGATCCAATGGTATTTATATTTTCAAATCAAGAAGTAGTTAATTATACAGTAAAATAACTTCCGATGTTCAAGATATCCTTTTCCACGGCATAAGCTGAATTATTGTTATTATCAGAAGCGAACTGAGTTGAAACACTTCCCAAATTTACATTTTGCTCCAACTCGTAAATGTACTTCTTTCAAAAGTTGGAGTCTCGTGATTTTAGATGACTTTTCTAAATCCTAATTTGCTTAATATATGTTTTTTTATTCTGCATAAGTCTGCTACAAACGCCAGCTTCCTCTTCGGAATTTTTTTGCACTCTCCAGTAGATTCCCCTTTTGCTTCCGCCGTTACCATCCGTCTCCTTTTCAACATCTCTTAAGTTTTCCAGGCTGCACTTCATTGAGTAGAGACGTTTTGTTTTGACGATGGGATTCAACGTTTTGTTTTGACGATGATATAGAATCTCACTTTGGCTATCACCCTACTGTTCCTGTTAAGGTATCTCTGACAATATTGCACCGAGCGAGGTGGCGCAGTGGTTAGCACACTGGACTCGCATTCGGGAGGACGACGGTTCAATCCCGTCTCCGGCCATCCTGATTTAGGTTTTCCGTGATTTCCCTAAATCGCTTCAGGCAAATGCCGGGATGGTTCCTTTGAAAGGTCACGGCCGATTTCCTTCCCCATCCTTCCCCCACCCGAGCTTGGGCTCCGTCTCTAATGACCTCGTTGTCGACGGGACGTTAAACACTAATCTCCTCCTCCTCCTCCTCCTCTGACAATATTCGCTAGCTTCGTCTTGACTCAAATTACCTTCATTATTCTATCCGAAGTGTATCTGCCCACTGTATAGGCTGCCTGTTTGGAGTCTATGAAAGGTACAACTGCTCTGCACTGTACGACGAATTATTAATTATAATAATATTAGAATTATATTAATACCTCTAGCTGCTGACAGGCTTTGATATATATCAAAGGGGACAGGTGAAAATGTGTGCGCCGACCGCGATTCGAACCCGTGATCACCTGCTTACATGGCAGACGCTCTATCCATATGAGCCACCGAGGGTACGGACGATAGTGCGGCTGCAGGCACTATCTCGCTCACATCTCCCGCGAGACCCACATTCTCACATTATATGTCCACACATCCTCTCCCCATGTCAACCATGGACCTTGCCGTTGGTGGGGAGGCTTGCGTGCCTCAGCGATACAGATGGCCGTACCGTAGGTACAACCACAACGAAGGGGTATCTGTTGAGAGGCCAGACAAACACGTGGTTCCTGAAGACGGGCAGCAGCCTTTTCAGTAGTTGCAGGGGATGATTGACTGATCTGGCCCTGTAACACTAACCAAAACGGCCTTGCTGTTTAGCTACTGCGAACGGCTGAAAGCAAGGGGAAACTACAGCCGTAATTTTTCCCGAGGGCATGCAGCTTTACTGTATGGTTAAATGATGATGGCGTCCTCTTGGGTAAAATATTCCGAAGGTAAAATAGTCTCCCATTCGGATCTCCGGGCGGGGACTACTCAAGAGGACGTCGTTATCAGGAGAAAGAAAACTGGCATACTACGGATCGGAGCGTGGAATGTCAGATCCCTTAATCAGGCAGGTAGGTTAGAAAATTTAAAAAGGGAAATGGATAGGTTAAAGTTAGATATAGTGGAAATTAGTGAAGTTCGGTGGCAGGAGGAACAAGACTTTTGGTCAGGTGACTACAGGGTTATTAAATACAAAATCAAATAGAGGTAATGCAGGAGTAGGTTTAATAATGAATAAAAAATAGGAGTGCGGCTAAGCTACTACAAACAGCATAGTGAACGCATTATTGTGGCTAAGATAGACACGAAGCCCATGCCTACTACAGTAGTACAAGTTTATATGCCAACTAGCTCTGCAGAGGATGAAGAAATAGATGAAATGTATGATGAGATAAAAGAAATTATTCAGGTAGTGAAGGGAGACGAAAATATAATAGTCATGACTGACTGGAATTCGAGAGTAGGAAAAGGGAGAGAAGGAAACATAGTAGGTGAATATGGATTGGGGTTAAGAAATGAAAGAGGGAGCCGTCTGGTAGAATTTTGCACAGAGCATAACTTAATCATAGCTAACACTTGGTTCAAGAATCATAAAGGAAGGTTGTATACATGGAAGAATCCTGGAGATACTAGTAGGTATCAGGTAGATTATACAATGGTAAGAGAGAGATTTAGGAACCAGGTTTTAAATTGTAAGACATTTCCAGGGGCAGATGTGGACTCTGACCACAATCTATTGGTTATGAACTGTAGATTAAAACTGACGAAACTGCAAAAAGGTGGGAATTTAAGGAGTTGGGACCTGGATAAACTGACTAAACAAGAGGTTGTACAGAGTTTCAGGGAGAGCATAATCATTGACAGGAATGGGGGAAAGAAATACAGTAGAAGAAGAATGGGTAGCTATGAGGGATGAAGTAGTGAAGGCAGCAGAGGATCAAGTAGGTAAAAAGACGAGGGCTAGTAGATATCCTTGGGTAACAGAAGAAATATTTAATTTTATTGATGAAAGGAGAAAATATAAAAATGCAGTAAATGAAGCAAGCAAAAAGGAATACAAAAGTCTCAAAAATGAGATCGACAGGAAGTGCAGAATGGCTAAGCAAGTATGGCTAGAGGACAAATGTAAGCATGTAGAGGCCTACCTCACTAGGAGCAAGATAGATACTGCCTACAGGAAAATTAAAGAGACCTTTGGAGATAAGAGAGCCACTTGTATGAATATCAAGAGCTCAGATGGAAACCCAGTTTTAAGCAAAGGAGGGAAAGCAGAAAGGTTGAAGGAGTATATAGAGGGTCTATTCAAGGGCGATGTTTTTGAGGACAATATTATAGAAATGGAAGAGGATGTAGATGAAGATGAAATGGGAGATACGATACTGCGTGAAGAGTTTGACAGAGCACTGAAAGACCTGAGTCGAAACAAAGCCCCGGGAGTAGACAAAATTCAATTAGAACTACTGACGGCCGTGGAAGAGTCAGTCCTGACAAAACTCTACCATCTGGTGAGCAAGATGTATGAGACAGGCGAAATACCCTCAGACTTCAAGAAGAATTTAATAATTCCGAACCCAAAGAAAGCAGGTGTTGACAGATGCGAAAATTACCGAACTATCAATTTAATAAGTCAGAGCTGCAAAATACTAACGCGAATTCTTTACAGACGAATGGAAAAACTGGTAGAAGCCGACCTCGGGGAAGATCAGTTTGGATTCCGTAGAAATGTTGGAACACGTGAGGCAATAGTAACGTTACGACTTATCTTAGAAGAAAGATTAAGGAAAGGCAAACCTACGTTTCTAGCATTTGTAGACTTAGAGAAAGCTTTTGACAATGTTGACTGGAATACTCTCTTTCAAATTCTAAAGGTGGCAGTGGTTAAATACAGGGAGCGAAAGGCTATTTACAATTTGTATAGAAACCAGATGGCAGTTATAATAGTCGTGGGGAACGGAAGGGAAGCAGTGGTTGGGAATGGAGTGAGACAGGGTAGTAGCCTCTCCCTGATGCTATTTAATCTGTATATTGAGCAAGCAGTAAAGGAAACGAAAGAAAAGTTCGGAGTAGGTATAATATCCTTGGAGGAGAAATAAAAACTTTGAGGTTCGCCGATGACATTGTAATTCTGTCAGAGACAGCAAAGAACTTGGAAGAGCAGTTGAACGGAATGGACAGTGTCTTGAAAGGAGGATATAAGAAGAACATCAACAAAAGCAAAACGAGGGTAATGGAATGTAGTCGAATTAAGTCGGGTGATGCTGAGGGAATTAGATTAGGAAATGAGAAGCTTAAAGTAGTAAATGAGTTTTGCAATTTGGGGAGCAAAATAACTGATGATGGTCGAAGTAGAGAGGATATAAAATGTAGACTGGCAATGGCAAGGAAAGCGTTTCTGAAGAAGAGAAATTTGTTAGCATCGAGTATAGATTTAAATGTCAGGAAGTCGTTTCTGAAAGTATTTGTGTGGAGTGTAGCCATGTATGGAAGTGAAACATGGACGACAAATAGTTTAGACAAGAAGAGAATAGAAGCTTTTGAAATGTGCTGCTACAGAAGAATGCTGAAGATTAGGTGGGTAGATCACATAACTAATGAGGAGGTATAAAACAGAATTGGGAGAAGAGGAGTTTGTGGCACAACCTGACTAGAAGAAGGGATCGGTTGGTAGGACATGTTCTGAGGCATCAGGGAATCACAAATTTAGCATTGGAGGGCAGTGTGGAGCGTAAAAATCGTAGAGGGAGACCAAGAGATATATACACTAAGCAGGTTCAGAAGGATGTAGGTCGCAGTAAGTACTGGGAGGTGAAGAAGCTTTCACAGGATAGAGTAGCATGGAGAGCTGCATCAAACCAGTCTCAGGACTGAAGACCACAACAACAACAACAGGTCCACACACTACATTCGTAGTGTTCCACCCCAACACACCCATTATTCGTGGAAGACATTCTTACCAAGTCCCGTAAGAGTTCGGGGAATATGTGTGCATCCGCACAGAAGAAGAAGGCCATGGCCGGTATTGCCAGAGCTATATACTTATATGGATATGGTGTCTGTTCCTTCAGACATGTCCGAAAGAACAGACACCATATCCATATAGGCATATTAATTGTAAGCTGAAGATACGGCTAACATAGAGCCAGCCTTCTCTTTTCTTTTATTCGCGCGATCATTGAGAAAGAGTTTTCTCCAATCTACGAGAAGTATCCTTGAGCGAAATTTATGAGCAATTGAAAGGACGAGCTCTCCTTTGCAGTTGTTAACGTTTGCTTGACCCCTTTCTTTTGGAGTAGATGGATCAGCGCTCTTTCCCATTCCTCTGCTATATCCTGGACTTTACATTCTCGATGGTCGTCTAGAATTTCTGGCACCTACCGCTTCAAAATTTCTGCTGCTAACCAGTGATCTTCACTTGTCTTGTTGCTCTTGAAGTTTGTAATGGTATATCTTACTTCTGCTTTTGTAGGTGTCGTTTTCTACGTTCCCTATTGAGCCAAGAATTTCTAATCCAGAAGTTATTTTGGATATCCAAGAGAGTCTCACAGTATTTTGTTACCATTAGGAGCGCTTCTGAAAGTCTGCTAGACACAGTCGTTCTGATAGTTCTCTAAGTGGATTTTCTCATGTTGCGAAATTAGAAGTAGCAATCTATTTAACTAGATAAAAGACTCTCCACATCCATCGTATAAACTCCTCTTTATTTTTCGGTTTACTCAGATATAATTGTCATCTTCTGGTTTAAAGATCGGTTTTGTGTTTCTTGTGAGATAGAGCCTCATGCCTTGCCATTATGATGGATAAAATACAGCATCTCATACAAATGTATTTCAAAAATGAAACCTTTACAGTTGTAAAGCACCTTTTCCACTTGGTCATGTCCGTATATTACTCGCTCACAGATGACTATTAGTTCTTATCAATCCCAGCAAAAGATAAACTGCACATTACATTTAGTGTTAAATTTTTTTTCAAGATAAAAATATGCCAGTTATATCCTTATAACCCAGTTGTCAAAAATAAAGAAGAATTTATGCGATCTTGGCTTCTCTAATTGTGCTGTTTCATTGATTGTGTTGTCGTAGGGAACATTCCAGAGGTTTCTGTTCTGTTTTGCCTGAATTTTCCTAAATGTTGCGTATTTTCGGAGGACTTCCATCTTCCTCAATTCTCGGATCTCCTCCTGAATGCTGCCTCACGTTCTTCCCTCCAGTAGGTTTCTTTTTTTTTCCTTTGCCAGCCGAAGTCGCTTCTTCAGGGACACGTTGATTCCTCTGCAAAATTCTTCTATGTTTTCGTTTTTGGTGGAGCGTATTTTTCCACCAAAATTTTTAATGGCGTCGCTTGTTCACGTTGTATCTAGATATCCTCGGTGGATCTCTTTTTTGACAAGTGGAAGAAAGTACGTTGCGAATTTCGAAAGATAGTGGTCGAAATCGAATACACCGTTTCTAGCCGGCCGAAGTGGCCGAGCGGTTCTAGGCGCTACAGTGTGGAACCGCGCGACTGCTCGGGCATGGGTGTGTGTGGTGTCCTTAGGTTAGTTAGGTTTAAGTAGTTCTAAGCTCTAGGGGACTGATGACCTCAGAAGTTAAGTCCCATAGTGCTCAGAGCCATTTGAACCATTTTGAACCACTGTTTCTAATCACCTTGACGGTCATCACCCCTTTTGAGTATTTGCTAGATCTTGCCATAAGGATCGTTGAAATTCGTATAGATTTGCGTTAAGAGATACGAAATCAGTTGACATTAACCCAAGCTTGAATGCTCTAGTAAGGTTCATGAGCTTTTTCATAATCCTGTTCGTCCCCATCTACACCGTGTATTGTCTTACGATTTATGTGTGCTCCATAACCTAGCATTAAAATCTCCTAGGAGATTTAACAGTCCTTATTTGAAATTATAAGTGCGGGTGAATGTAACAATTAAGATTTCTCAAAAGTCATACAAAGGAACAGGGTGTCAAAGTCACGAAAATCAGGTGCTATGAAGAAGACAACTGAGTGATGGATGGATACAATTGTAAGTATTAAGAAACTTAAACTAATTATAACAGTTCTTATTCTGCGTAATTTGAGAAAATTAAAGCTATAATTCATAAAGGCTGCAGATGATCCCTTGGAAACAGTTTATTTCCGATAACACTGGTCTTTATTTGACCCTAACCTTAAATGATAACATCCAGGAACAGAACAACAGTCTTTAATATTCTTAACTGCAGATTTCAAACAACAAACTAAAGAGAAATATGAATCAATGTAATGTATTGGTCCATATGACCTTACTCACATTTCGCACGTCCTGTAATTAAATTTTCGTTGTAGAACTCTACAATTAGAAATCCTAATTAATGTGATAAATAATAGCATGACAGGAATTATTACCCGGTAATCTGCATGTCTCTATGATTTGTAGGGTGCACGTCGCGGCAGTTTGAGTTAACCTTCTGTATGCCTTTGGCTCTTACTCAAAATGCAAATGGTTATTCTTTCCTCTCTGACTCAAATGCAGACGCCATCGGTCACGGCTCGATAATCCCTCACACCAATTTCTATTCTGCCAAATCGTACAGTGGACGGTTTAGTATGATTTATGTGGTGCAATTAACGACCCTTTTCTTGTTTGGATAAATCAAGCTACATGCTCTGCGTTTCTCCGCTTTTAATCTGTCACGCTACGCTCGACACCGTCTTTCTCTGGGTATAAATTTCCGTGATTTGTAGTGTTCTCCTTAATGCCGGCCGGCGGGAAGTTAAAACACACTGCGTAGATAAGGACTCTGAAAAAGCTTTCTCTTTTTCACAAATAAATATTGTAACAGCAGCTATCATGCTTCGTTTAATTACAATCCTTAAATATGACCTGTATTTTCTTTTTGGTGTTAACTGTCATCTCTGCCATTAACAGTGTCTTTTTAAAGGACTTCTATAGTTCTTCGACATATTGTACGTTTCAGTGGTATATGGTATAAACAGCATTAACCATCGGTCGCTTTTTGTATTCTTTTGTCTTCACTTAGTTTACGTTGGCCTGCACTGGTTACAATCATGTACTTATTTAAAAAATTTTATGCCACACTCCATTTTATTCTCATTGGACAGGTTAATCTAATAGTGTGATCTGCGCGTAACACATACGTAATTATGTTTTTCCATTTCTCTCCTCTTTATGATTTGTATGCATCATAACTGATGATTTTGTTATAATTTATTTTGTAGTGTGAAGTGAACTTACCATAACGTCGCTTCTTCAGTTGTTAAGTTCTCACCCTACGTTTAGCAGAACTTGCTATGTTCCCTTACACTTCTGGTTATCTTAGATCCTAAATTTGGAGCAGTCTAGGAACTAAGTAGACACTCTCCAGAGTATTGGTCTTGCATATGTGTAAGAGGACTAAGACTTCCAACTCAGCTCTGGACCAAACGTCAGAAGCAAAGTTTCATGGTCCATGATCACACAGCCGGGAAGATTCACCAGCAAATAATTCACCGGTCGTAAAAGCCTTCGTTTTGTGACTCTTTGTCCTTATTTGTATAGGGTAAAGTATGTTTTAATAAATTAGAACAACGTACAAAATGTTCTTCAGATACAGTGCTATGGCAAGTATCTACGCAACAGCAGCCCACATTGGAAATGTGTTCATCCGCAGACAAGAGTTAATTTGATGTGACATTACGCATATCTTCTGACACATATACCACCTAGTGCAACTACAGTATGGGTCTTAGTCACAAATGCAGTGCAGAACTGGCGCAAGGAATTTTTCCAGGCAGTTGCAGTTATTAAACAACTTCACAAGAAAGGTGACAAGACATTCTTTCAAGACATCTTTTTCCAAAATATTCGAAGTGTAGAGTACCGGTATTCAAGAGAAGTCGAACACTTACGTGGAAACAATTTACTTAGCATATCACAGTTTGGATTCCAGGAACGTTGCTTGACTGAGAAAACTATTTATGCATTCACTCATCAAATACTTCAAGCATTATGTAATAATAACATATCGCCAATTGGTATTTTTGTGATATTTGCAGGGCCTTCCATTATGCAGATCGCGACACTCCCTTAGAAAAAATCAAGTTTTATATAATTGATGCCTTTATGCGCAACTGGCCTGGATCATTCCTGACCAACTAAATGCAAAAGGTTGTGCTGAATGATTCAGGCAATGTTACAATGGAAGAAAATTTTAGTGGTTGGGTAAAAATCACGAAGTGAATCCCAAAAGGCTGGATTTTCGTTCCACGTCTGTTCCTTGTATATGTCAATGACCTTACACCTAATACTCAACAAGAAAAACTGGTACTTTTTGCAAACGATGCTAGTATTATATAACATTCAGTTCTGTACAAAAAATAGTCATAGCAACAACTGGTGTAGCACATGAGCAGTAGTCAACAAGTTGTGTAGACTGCTCCAAATTTTTGGATGTACTAGAAGAACTAGAAGAAATATACTAGTGAGCTTCTCATACAATAAAATTCGGCTATTGTTGCTCTTCCTATAGTTGCTAATCTCAGAAACAAACGTATCAGTTTCCTGATATATTTTGCATATTTCCACTCAATAAGGTCGTATGAAATATTCGCCAATGAAATTCGTCATTAATAAAGCATCACAATCTGAGAAGAACAGTGATGTACGAACCTAGAACACTAGAGGGAAATATGTTACCTATTATTAAAGGTGTCAGTGGCTGAGAGAGGAGTTCAATATGCAGCAACAAAATTTTTAATCATTTGCCCAGTAATATAAAATTTCGATCTGGTTGTAAATCCGATTTAGAAACACTTCTTTTGGACAACTGCTCCGATTCTGTTGACGAATTTCTACTTAAAAACTGTTACCCACTAAAAATAAAACAAAAAACGTAACAATGAAAAAATAAGTTAAATTGCATGAGTGTGAATTAAAAATAGTAGTGTCTTCATAAACGACAACAGTAATCATGAATACATATCCTGTATGACTCGTTCCACATCATTTCGATAAAAGAATCGTTCAAATGACCTATGAAACAGGTAACTAACTATTGCGAATCGAAACTTGGAGAATGCCCTATCCACTGACATGTGTCATTTTTCGTTAAGTCTTGTAGATTTCACACAATCGAATTCTTAAACACAAGACTTATCTTCAGAAGCCCAGGACCTACTTGTCGGTCTCGTAAACTTACAGAACGGCCGGGAGAGCGGTGTGCTGACCACATGCTCCTCCATATCCGCATCCAGTGACGCCTGTGAGCTGAGGATGATACGGCGGCCGGTCGGTAACGTTGGGCCTTCAAGGCCTGTTCGGGCAGAGTTTAGTTTTTTAAGACCTACTTGTGAATACGCCTATGTATGATCCCACTAAGTTGTAGCACGGTTTATGACTTCAGACTATGTATTCGTTAACAGAATGATTAGAAAATTATGCCTTTGCTACTTAAAGTTTACTCTTCTGTTGCAAGACGTGGTTAACGTGTACCGAACAGCCCTGTCCTCTTTGGACCTCAACGTCCTGCAGCCTAATATTCGAGAAATCTGTAATTTTAATCTATCAGAAATGGGCGGAAATGTGCGACCCGGTAATTCGACCAATAGTCCTTATAGCTGATCAAATGGGGTCAATGAATAAGGAAATAGAAGAGCTTTGAGGAGGGATGGGACTCAATTTGATTCTGCCATACACATTTTAAGGTCTCCACAGTCCTCTTACACAGATATTTGCGGACGCCGAAGAGAAGCCTTTCAAAAGAACAAGGACGATTTCATTCTTTAACATGTCCACTTGTTACGATCTCGTCAACAACAGAAATTCAGCCGCTTCTCAATTTCTTAATCTGTTATTCCGGTAGGTTTGATTGTAACATCAACGTAAACCAAACTTAAAGACACTGAAGTCTTAAGCGTAGCCTAGTGCCTCAAAAGACGGGAAGATTGAAGTCGAGAGCCACTGTTGTGGTTCAGTGCATTCTTATAACTATTAACAGTTTAGTGAAAAAATAACACCTCATTATGCAGTCGATATATAATATCCAGTACACAGTTCAAATATTTTTTTATCTTTTCTCTTGGTTACTCACTAAAAGGTGCAGTGTTGCACACGGAATAAAACTGCAGACACGTTAAATAACAACGACAGACTAATATAAATAAGCATGTAACATTGTGCAAGTCGTGAGGGTGTGTAACGTCAAGTGCACATAAAAAACTGATTTCGGCACAAATAACTGATGGCAACAGACAAATACTCGCCAACAGGCATCTGCTTCAATGGGATATTAAGGAACCTGTTTAGCAGATTGACCTATAAGTATTGTTTGAGAATTACATCATAAGCATGTCTACAAGGAGTGATATTTTTGTACATTAAGATCGTGCGAAAGACCGATTATTAGTTTTTTCATTTGTTTCGGAAAATCAATTTTAGACTCCTGGAGTTTCATCAAATACACTGACGAAGCCCGCCCGGTTAGCCGTTCGGTCTAACGCACGGCTTTCCGGATTTGGAAGGAGCACCTGGTCCCCGTCACAAATCCGCCCGGCGGACTTGTGTCTAGGTCCGGTGACCCGGCCAGTCTGTGGATGGCTTTTAGGCGGTTTTTTGTCTTCCTCGGCGGATGCGGGCTGGTTCCCCTACTACGTCTCAGCTACACTATATCGCCGATTGCTGCACAAGGAAGTTATCCACGTACGTGTACACCACCATTACTCTACCACGCAAACATAGGGGTTACACTCGTCTGGTGTGAGACGTTTCCCGGGGGGGGGGGGGGGAGAGGGGGGCAGGAAGGGGTCCATCAGGGGCAGAACCGCACAATAACCCTGAAAGAGTGGTTTGGTGTGGGGCAGCGGAGGGGTGAAGTGGACTGCAGTAGTCGTCGTGGGGTTGTGGACCACTGCGGCCGCGGCGGGGACGGAGCCTCTCCGTCGTTTCTAGGCCCCCGGTTAATGTACAATACAATGACGAAAAGAAGGAGCGGTATGAAAGATGTGTTAACAGAGTAGGGAGTGACTTCCATTGCACTAGAGGCAGTTATACAGGGCTTGTAGTACACGAAAGAGCCAAAGAAGCTGATACACCTGCCTAATATCGTGTAGAGACTCCGCGAGCAAGTGAACTGACACCATGAATCCTGCAAGGCTGCCCATAAATCCGTATGAGCACGATGGGGTGGAGATCTCTTCTGAACAGCACGTTGCAAGGCATTGTAGATAGGCTCAATAATGCTGATGTGTAGGGTGTTTCAAGGTCATCTGGAGAGGTTAAACTCAAAAGAGTGTTTCTGGAGCCACACTCTTGCAATTCTGGACGTGTGGGGTGTCACACTGCCCTGCTGGATTTGCCCATGTCTTTCGGAACGCACAGTAAACATGAATGGATACAGGTGGTCAGACAGGAAGCTTGCGGATGGGTCACCTGTCAGAGTTGTATCTAGACGTATTAGAGGTACCATATCACTCCAACTGCACAAGACCTATACCATTCCTCAGCCTTCACTACCTTGAACAGCCCCTGCTGACGTGCGGGCTCCATACCTGTACACGTCCAACAGCTCGGTACAATGTGGAACGAGACTTTTCCGACCAAATAACATGTTTCCAGTTATCAACAATCGAATGTCGGTGTCGAAGGGCCCAGGCGAGGCATAAGGCTTTGTGTCATGCAGTCTTAAAGGGTACATGAGTTGGTCTTCGGTTCCGAAAGCCCATGACGATGATGTTTCTTTGAATGGTTCGCACGCAGTCATAGCATTGAAATCTACAGAAATTTGCGGAAGGTTGGCACTTTTGTCATGTTGAACGATTCTCTTCAGTCGTCATTGGACCCGTTTGGATGATCCTTTTCCGGCCGCAGATATGGTGGAGTTTGGATGTTTTGCCGGACTTCTGATGTTCACGGTACTCTCGTCAAATGGTCGTGCAGGTAAATCCCCACTTCATCGCTACCTGGGCGATGCTGTGTCCCATCGGTCGTGCGACGACTGTAACACCATATTCAAACTCACTTAAATATTGATAACTTGCCACAGTAGCAGCAGTAATCGATCTAACAACTGCGCCAGACACTTGTTGTCTTATATAGGCGTCGCCAACGGCAGCGCCGTATTCTGCCTGTTTACATATCTCTGTATTTGAATATGCGTGCTTACACCAGTTTCTTTGGCGCTTCACTGTAGATGTAACTAATAAATGAGAACGTTGAATTTAAGTCCTAAACAGTAAGACAGGAAATCGTGGTGGACCACACGAAATTAGTCGGAGAAATAAGTAATTTGATATAATGCATGTTGTGTCGCAAATATCGGGAAATACCCCAAAAGTGGACGACAAATGTTGAACTTGTGACTTCACCAGATGACGTACTTCGTCGCATATGCAGCAGTTGAGCTTGTTGAGCATATACTAGCCGTTAGGAGGCAGTGTTACACATTGCTCTGTCTTTCTGCTTCCATTATCCGATTTCATACAGTCGTACTCGCGATAGTGGTTATACAGGACTATGATGAATCGGTTTACATACATGAAAACACATTCTACTAGTGGAGTGATTTGAAGCCCTGCCCCGTACTAGCTACGATCGACAAGCCAAACCACCTCACTTGCGTCGAGGTACTCATCTGGTGATGTCACATGGTATGGTCAACATTTATCATCCACTTTTCAGGTAAATACCGATATTTGCGGCGCCAAGTCTTACATTAAATTACTGACCTCAGCGTCATCTATGGCACTTCCTGGTGTTTTAAAAGTAAATAAGAACCACTCTGAATATGAAAATTTAAATATTATGACTAGACTAGTTTCACTTGTCAATGCAACCATCCTTAGATCAAGCTCGCCGCGCGTTGTATCCGCCCGGTTTCCGGCGCCTTGCCACGATTCTCGCGGCTCCCCGTCGGAGGTTCGAGTCGCGTAGTGGCAAAATAAGAAAGAGACTGATGCAAAATTTTATTTGTAAATACATGTGGTTGTGAATTCTTTAAGGTCAAAGATTTTAGAAAAAAATGTATGGAAAGACAGTTCGCTGCCACACATAACAGTTACGAACGTTCGGTGAGGGCTAAGGGGAAAGAAATTATTACGATAAAATGTAAAGTAAAGCTTATTTACTTTGGACAAAAAGTATGAGACACAGTGTCAATGATCTACATGACACATTACAACGTTTGTCCGGAGTAGAAAAAAAAAACATCAATTGAGCAAAATACGTTAAACTTTGCAGATATTTTTCGAGGTCATAGGTGAATAAACGAATATTGCCTTAAATGAGTATAACAAAACAACTCAAAAATTCGATACCTAGTTCCGGCAAATAACTACTGGTTTATTAATGTGAGTTATTTCAAGGTAACACATCTCCTAATATCGGGCTTCATAATGTAAGCAACACTTAAGAAAAATAACGACACGTTTAAAGGATTTTCCCTCGTAGAGAAAATGTTCGACAATTTAAAATGCTTCATTATGATCGAAATTCTCAGGAGAACTGGAATAAGCTACAGACGAAGATGAATAATTCAGTGTATGCACAAGAACCAAGAGAATCGAAGTACTCAGATCTAATAGGGAACAAGTCAATGGCGCAGTCTTTCGCCCTTACTGTTCAATCTAGACAAAGAAGAAGTAATGACAAACATGAAGAAAGACTCAGTGGTGGGATAAAAATTGAGCGTGAGAGAATATTAAGATTTGCTGATGAAAAAGCTATCCTCAGTGAAAGTGAGGAGGAACTGAAGAAGCTGCCAGGATATTTGTGTCCACACTTAACAACCTCGTGGTTGAGGAAGAAGTAAAACGGGAACTAGGTAAAGTTTGTGAATTTACGCAAGAGTCGGAGCACTGGAAGATACTGTGATATGAGGAGGCGGCTGGCCCCGATTCAAGGCGGCATGCGCGTGTGACCAGCCGTAAATTAATTAGGCGTCGGCGGCGTCAGCGGCGCATTCATTAGCTAATGGTGGGTTCCACGCCGCGGCTCCCCGACGCACAAACGCACAGACGCGGCGCACGCATAGCGCGTAGCCAGTGCCCCTGTTAGCCACGGTCCGCGGACCGCCAAACACGCCAATTTGCCCTCCAGCTTCTAATTAAAACACGTTTCAATCTCCGTACCCCCCTATCCCCCCCCCCCAACCTTCCCCACTCCCCGCCTTCCTGGAACTTCTATTTTTGTTTTCGGAAATTCTGTTTTTAACTCGACCGTTTCGAGCGTATTTTCGCTATTAGTTACAAAGAACGTTTCAGACGGCTGACATTGGAATTCTTGTGACTATACAATTACAGATGCCAGATTTCCCCTCATACGCAGACAAACAACACACGTTTTTGAAGCCTGTGTAACAAACTAATTATTACAAAAATTTCGGAATCTAATCAGTGCGAATCAATACCTTTGCTCTGTCGGATACTGCCGCTGTGCCTGCTGTGGTGTCATTGCAAAGAGGAGTTTAATTAAGCATGCTGAAAATACTGACAGCTGCTAAGGTGGATAACCTTCTTTTTCAACCAATTTCTTTCGTATCACCTCAGAACGGAAGTCCCCATCTCATCGATCCTATGTGTCTGCTCCGAATTAGTTTTTACTACAATTCACACCTCAAAGTTTTTATTTTCGATAGTGATATACGTCTACTAATACTACTGCTTTCGCACTGCTATGTTATATTTTATTCAATAAGCGACAAAAAATCGTCAAAAATGTGCACTGTCATAATTGCACTGGATAATATAATACTCCGCCTTCATCGCCTTTTTATTACACTTCGTAATTTTACGTGTTTCTGCTACTAAGCTATCTTCAAAATGTCTCAAATTTTTAAAAAAATCAAAAAATTTAAAAAAATGAGGAGTAGTTACCTTACAACAGAAAATGTTCGCCACATATATATAGAATCGACACATACCGTATTAATAATGTATCGATATACAGTATCTGATCAAAATTTCCGTTATGTCAATAGAGGTGACACGCTGTCTTAAGTTAAACACGATGTGGTCAGTAGGTTGCTTTAGCACATGCGCGCAGTCGAATAAAGCATATAATGGTTCAAATCGCTCTGAGCACTACAAGACTTGACTTCTGAGGTCATCGGTCGCCTATATATGGTTTAAATGGCTCTGAGCACTATGGGACTTAACATCTAGAACCGCTCGGCCATAAAGCGTATAACAAATTTAATACCGCGCATGCAGTCAATTTCTATAAACATAAATAAATTCTACAAATGTAGCAAAGACGTATTATGTATCAGTATGAAGGATGAAACTAAAACATACACCACGGAAGTGTAACTACCGCGATTCGATATATATTGTTTTGATAGCATCCAAACATTGAAACAAACTGACTGTATCCATGGAACGGAATTTTTAAGCGTTGGGTAAAACGACGATATACCATTAAATCGTCAACAGTTGGTTTCTCTTAATAATTCGCATGAGGAATTTCTGGAATAATTCTTTTTTCGTGGTATTTCCAAGGCGTTTGAGTGCGAAGATCATCTTACTCTCCTACAAAAACTTTAGTTTCATGGAACTGACGGCTTCACACCCAACTGTTAACAATCATACTTAACAGAATGCGAAAAGTGCTGCTGAATAATTCACCAATGTTGAAGAGAGAAAATGTTCGTGACTGAGGAGAAATCACGGAGGGAGTTCCACAAAATTCAGTTTCTGGTCCACTCCTATTCGTTTCGTAAATGTGACTGTTGTCTGTCTGGGTGTGGGCTGGGCTCTCTGGCGAAGACGGGGGACCTGGACAGCAGCAGAGGAGTGTCCTGGTGAAGGTATAACTCTTCATTAGTTCTTTACTAATGCGTACAGTCCAGATATTCTACTGATTGGGCTCCCTTCAGTCCGGGCTTCCCTAGTAATATTCCGGCATTGTAGCTCCAGAGATCGGCGTATGGTGGGCGGTATGCACGCGTTGCTACAGAGAATGCTGCAATGGCATCTCCGGTATTCGAGGCTAGTTGAGACGGCACAGGCGGCCACCACGTTTCTTCTAATACGGAAGATCGCACGGCAATGGCGCTACCCGGAACAGAAGTCTGGCTGACGGTGAGGAGCAGGGATGGGCGGGCAGATAGGCAGAGGTCCCTGCTTCTCGGTCCGGCGGCGGCAGTGTTCATAGCGAGAATTCTCCGCTGCCACACGGCACGGCGGGGGGTGGCCCTGCCGTGTCGTGCCGAGCGTTATGTACTAGGCTGGGCCAGCGTTTAAATGCTGGTTCCCGGGGATGAATTCGCGAAAGGGCTGTATTTGTGGGCCACTGCGAACCACCCGGAACAGGACAATGACCGGGATCTGGCGTAATTGCCAACGACGCGCAAGTCTGTGGAGCCAGAGTGGCATCTGGAAGGCTGGTCACAGGGCACTGACGTCCGAGACGGTGTCACGGAAGTCTTGCTGCTTCTGAGGAGTGCTGATGAAGCAGGAGTCCCTGGCTTGTGGCCTGATTTCGGCGCTCATTGTCCGACGACGGAGGAGCATATTGCGCAGTTCAGTGATCAGCATCCGCTGTCCGACTGCAACCTCGTTGCAGTTCTGGGTCCGACTTCTGCTCCAAGTTCCCCTACATTTTTCTCCCGTTACAAATATATAGATACACTGAAGGCCAAACAAGCGGTATAGACATGCGTATTCAAATACAGAGGTATGTGAACGGCCAGAATACACCGCTGAGGTCGGCAACGCCTATACAAGACAAGTGTCTGACGCAATTGTTAGATCGGTTGCTGCTGCTACTATGACAGGTTATCAAGATTTAAGTTAGTTTGAACGTGGCAGTGATGAAGTGGGGATGAGCATATGACCATTTCAAGAGTGTACCGTGAATCCCGGATTACGGTAAAATATCATATCTCCGCCATCGTTGCGGCCGGAAAAGATTAAGAATGCGACCAACGATAACACCGAAGACAATCGTTCAACGTGAGAGAAATGCAACCATTCCGCAAATTCCTGCTGATTTACATTCTTGGCGAACCATTCAACGAAACATCATCGATATGGGCTTTCGGATCCGAAGGCCCACTCGTGTACTCTTGATGAGTGCGGACACAAAGCTTTACGCCTCGCCTGGGCCCGTCAACACCGACATCGGACTGTTGACGATGAGAAAAATGTTGCCCGGTCGGACAAGTCTCGCTTCTAATTGTATCGATCGTATGGACGTGTACGGGTATGGAGACATTCAATCTGATGGAGGTTTAGTAATGGTGTTGGGCGTGTGCAGTGGAGTGATATGAGACCTCTGATACGGCTAGATACGATTCTGACAAGTGACACGTACGTAAGCATCCTTTCTGATCAACTGCATCCATTCATGTGCATTGTGCATTTCGACGTACTTGGACAATTGCAGCAGGACAATGCGGCACCCCACATGTCCAGAATTGCTACAGAGTGACTCCAAGAACACTCTTCTGAGTTTAAACACTTCCGCTGGTCACCAGTCTCCCCAGATATTAACATTATTGAGCATATCTGGGATGTCTTGCAATGTGCTGTTCAGAAGAGATCTCCACCCTCTCGTACTCTTACGGCTTTATGGACAGCCCTGCAGGATCCATGGTGTCAGTTCCCTCCAGCGCTGCTTCAGACATCAGTCGAATCCATTTCACGTCCTGTGGCAGCACGTTTGCGTGCTCTCGGGGGCCCTACACGATAGTAGGCAGGGGTACCAGTTTCTTTGGCTGACCTTCCACTTAACATTCATCAAGCAGAATCGGTATTATTTCCAGACGACGCGAGTTTCATAAGAAATACCATTAGTAAAACAGCATCAGAAAATATTACTAATAATGTTTTTCACAGAAGTATTAAAAGATTCCCTGAAAATAGACCCTACCTTAACTCTGAGAAACAGAGTATATTCAGTTATCTGCAAGAAATAGTCACCAATAATCGATGTAACAAATGAAAAGGAGTCAGTAAACAGTGTAGAATGCTTCATACTTTTTGTGTGCGTATCGATGGAAACTTGAACTGGATGAAGCATGTTACTGAGCTGGTCAGCAAAATAAGTTCTGCTACTTGTGCTTTTCATATAACTGCAAGTCTTAGAACAAAATGTCTCAACCTCCCCCTATATTTTGTACCCTGTAATGTCTTTTAAATTTTTTGGGAAACTCATCGCCTACAAACAAAGTACTGATAGCACGAATGCAAAGAGTAAGAATATAATACGGTACTCATGTACAGTCCTCATTAAGTACCTCTCTAAGGCGTTAGGAATTTTTACGGCAACATCACAATACTTCTGTTCCGCAATGAAATGCGTCGTAAATAATCCATCATAATTTGTGAATGGTGATGCCCATACGTACAGCACTCAAGGAAAAGTGACCTTTATTATCCATTATTTAAACTGTCAATGGATGTGAAAGTTCAGCACGCGGAAATAAACTTTTTGGTCATTTGCCCAGTAGTATTATTGTCTGACAGGTAGCAGATGATGTTTATGTCTAACCTAAAATCATTTCCCATTGACAACTCCTGCTATTGCATTGACGAATTATTAATTACAAACTGGTAGACTGTGGCAGTAGAATAGCTCAAACGAAGTATGGAACAATTAACTGACTAACTCATAAATATGATGCAGAGTAGCATATTAATGCTACTTTGCATCTCTGTGCATACATTTTATCCAACTTCTGTGTCTTATGAAACGTTCACGATTATCCAAGAAACTGATCTTCGGTGCTAGTATATACTATTGTAAATACACTGAAAGCTAGCTGAAATAATCTGCACACAGTTTTGTACGTTACCCGTGTCAGTAATTGATAGTCGTCATCCGGTAGAGTTGTTCAATCATGTCAGAAATCAGTTTACAAATTCTTTCTGCAACCACGTTCAATCCCGCTTCCATATCACTACATGCTAAAGAATCTGATGTGGCATGAAGCGAAATTTTAGTCGTGTTTCCTGTACAGAAACTACCGCGCACATTGAGAAAGCCAGTATGAAGCTGCGGTATCAGCATTAAACAAAATACGTAAACCCCTTTCAATGTAAGCTAGAGCCATAAAAACTGGAAAAATAACGCTAGAACGCGAAATTACGATTATAAGAGATACCTTATGTTCCTAGCACGTCAAATGTTTCTTAAATGTGTCCTGGGTATCGCCACCGATTTCTTTCCGAGTCAGACAATTAAAAATAAAAACATATTAATTCGCGACAGCGTAAGAAATCTGACAAATTTTAACTACCTGAGGCTTTAGAGATTTACATTTTGAAAATTTTGCCATTCGTGCAGCGACAGACAAGGTGAAAGAGGACTCATACATTCTTTTTCGAAATTTCGTGCTCTGATTCACTCTCGTGTATTGCTTGAGGTATGGGGGACAAGAATGGAAGGAACAGTTCAGTATCGGTTACGATCACGCAAACAATCAAACCACAATCGTACAAAAAGTTGTAATAATAGCTGTATGTTACTACATATTAAGTAGTACATTATCTTTGCAGAGATTTAGAAACATACTGTCTGGCAGAAGCACAAAATACTTCTCAGTTCACGTCATTGCTTTACGGTGCTGCATGTTCGTCTTGAACTTGTGCCCAAGGCAGCACTACTATCTTCGTCATTCTGACAATGCACCATGGACGATCATTTAAGAATACATTATTAGGTATTGTTTCTGCTTTCCACAGTCGATTCCAAGTTGCGAGGTAATTTACCACATTGGCCACTCAGCTATCTTCTCACTAATACTATCACTAGTATTGCAAATTTTGAAACAAAGTACAGTCCGCAAATGTTCATTCACTTTCGGAATATTTCTAAGGACAATCACTATTACCGAAATAATTATGTGTATGTCAGGTGAGGTCTATAGCACGCACATCTACTATTGTGTATACACTCCGCAAGCGACCTTATGGTCGAAGAACGAGGATACGTCTCGTCTCTCCATCAGTTCTTCCCTGGGATCTTCGCTGATGTTGAGTAGGCGTGTGGAACAAAGTACACTACTGGCCATTAAAATTGCTGCACCACGAAGATGACGTGCTACATACGCGAAATTTAACCGACAGGAAGAAGATGCTGTGATATGCAAATGATTAGCTTTTCAGAGCATTCACACAAGGTTGGCGCCGGTGGCGTCAGCTACAACGTGCTGACATGAGGAAAGTTTCCAACCGAATTCTCATACACAAACAGCAGTTGGTCGGCGTTGCATGGTGAAACGTTGTTGTGATGCCTCGTGTAAGGAAGAGAAATGCGTACCATCACGTTTCCGACTTTGATAAAGGTCGGATTGTAGCCTATAGCGATTGCGGTATATCGTATCGCTACATTGCTGCTCGCATTGATCGAGATCCAATGACTGTTAGCAGAATATGGAATCGAGGGGTTCGGGAGGGTAATACGGAACGCCGTGCTGGATCCCAACGGCCTCGTATCTCTAGCACTCGAGATGACAGACATCTTATCCGCATGGCTGTAACGGCTCGATCCCTGAGTCAACAAATGGGGACGTTTGCAAGACAACGACCATCTGCACGAACAGTTCGACGCCGGTCCGAGTGGCCGTGCGGTTCTAGGCGCTACAGTCTGGAACCGAGCGACCGCTACGGTCACAGGTTCGAATCCTGCCTCGGGCATGGATGTGTGTGATGTACTTCAGTTAGGTTTAATTAGTTCTAAGTTCTAGGCGACTGATGACAGAAGATAAGTCGCATAGTGCTCAGAGCCATTTGAACAGTTCGACGACGTTTGCAGCATGGACTATCAGCTCGGAGACCATGGCTGCGGTTACCCTTGACGCACAGGACACACAGGAGCGCCTGCGATGGCGTACTAAATGACGAACCTGGGTCCACGAATGGCAAAACGTCATTTTTTCGGATGAATCCTGGTTCTGTTTACAGCATCATGATGGTCTAATCCGTGTTTGGCGACATCGCGGTGAACGCAAATTGGAAGCGTGTATTCGTCGTCGTCATACTGGCGTATGAACCGGCATGTTGGTATGGGGTGCCATTGCTTACACGTCTCGGTCACCTCTTGTTCGCACTGACGGCACTTTGAACAGTGGACGTTACATTTAAGATGTGTTACGACCCGTGGCTCTACCCTTCATTCGATCCCAGCGAAACTCTACATTTCAGCAGGATAATGCACGACCGCATGTTGCAGATCCTTTACGGGCCTTTCTGGATACAGAAAATGTTCGACTGCTGCTCTGGCCAGCACGTTCTCCAGATCTCTCACCAATTTAAAACGTCTGGGCGATGGTGGCCGAGCAACTGGCTCGCCACAATACGCCAGTCACTACTCTTGATGAACTGTGATATCGTGTTGAAGCTGCATGGGCAGCTGTACCTGTACACGCCATCCAAGCTCTGTTTGATTCAATGCCCAGGCGTATCAAGGCTGTTATTACGGTCAGAGGTGGTTGTTCTGGGTACTGATTTCTCAGGAACTACGCATGCATATTGCGTGAAAATATAATGTCAGTCCTAGTATAATATATTTGTCCAATGAATACCCGTTTATCATCTGCATTTCTTCTTGGTGCAGCAATTTTAATAGCCAGCAGAGTAATATTCACCTGACATTCTGGAAACGTCTCTCGAAATTTCAAAAGTGAATATCTCCATGATGTGCACAGCACCTCTCTTGTAGCATCTGCTACCGTCATAGTGTTAGGGGCGTTCAATGGGATATAACTGAGGTTTTTTTTTTTTTTTTTTTTTTTTAGTGAAACGAAAACATAACACATGGAAGTCGCAGAGTGCCATATCCGGCTGCAGGGTGGATGCTCACTTGAACTTCGTCATTACACTTTGTGTGACCTTGGAGACGTGCAGGGTGGATGCTCACTTGAACTTCGTCATTACACTTTGTGTGACCTTGGAGACGTGCGGACATTCATTATCGCGGAGCAGAATCTCTCCCCCCGTATGCAGGTCGGGTCGTTTGCTCTTGATGGAACTGCGTAGGGTACCGAGTGCCTCGCAGTACATCTCACTGTTAATAGTGTTTTTTTGTGCTTGAGCAATTCCACGAGTATTCTACCTCGGACCTCAAAAAGAGAATCCCTGCTGAGGGCACTGCTTTGAATCTTCTGGGAGAAAGTAACGACGTCTCGTTCGCACCTCTAGATGTCTCACTATGTTATTCCAAATCGGCATATCCATATTTCAACCGGTTTGGTTGTTACGACATTTCAAACCTTTTCATTTGAACACACCTGATACATTTAATTCATTAGGGAATTAAGCAAAAAATTTAGATTGAAACTACAGCCTCCCGAATTTCTGAGTATCCCTGAGACGGAAGTTCGCACTTAATATTGTTCCCTCTGTACGCAAGTAATTTTGGGCCTGGTTAATTTGAAAGTAACGCCTTGGAAACTGTAATTATTAATAAAGATGGTACATCACCAGCATTGACGACCGCAGACTTCCGGCATAGGAAGTCACCCTTATTCTGCCAACGGCATCGTCAAAGGGACGGAGAAGTGGACGGAGGTTCAGTGCACTCTCTTGCCGTTGAGGTGGGAAACAGTCCCTAAACGGGGAAGAATCAGTAGAGGTCAACTGCATGAGAATGGAGAAGGCAATGGCAAACACTGAATTAAAGACACATAACGTGTATTCACAGGACAGTTGGCCTGAAACTCCAAAAGTTTCATGATGATCTCTCCACAGGCAAAGACTTCTGGAACAGGACTCCATTCAGATATCTGGCAACGGACTGCCGATTTAGATTAAAAGATTGAATAACCAACGAAAGGGTAAAGTTCTACGAATCGGGAATGTCAGAAGTTTGAAAGTGGTATGGAAGCTAGAAAATCTGAAAAGGGAAATGTAGAGGCTCAGTGTAGATATCTTCTGGGAGTGGAGAAGGGGAGGTGTGCTGTCAGTGAACTTAAATGGAAAGAACAAAAGGATTTCTGTTCGTATGGGTATAGGGTAACATCAAAATCAGCAGGAAATTGTATAAGGTTCATATGGCTCTGAGCACTATGGCACTTAACATCTATGGTCATCAGTCCCCTAGAACTTAGAACTACTTAAACCTAACTAACCTAAGGACAGCACACAACACCCAGCCATCACGAGGCAGAGAAAATCCCTGACCCCGCCGGGAATCGAACCCGGGAATTGTATAAGGGGAGTAGGGTTCTCCATAAATAGGAAGGTAGAGTAGAGAGTGATTTACTGTGAAAAATTTAGTGATTCGTTTGTTCTGATAAGAAACGACAGCAAACCAACAACGACAACAATATTTCAGGTGTACATGCCGACGTCGCAAGCAGATGATGAAAAGACAGAGAGTGTATATGAGGATGCGAACTGGTAATTTAGTGCATAATGGGAGATGAAATTCTAATAGTCATGTGGGATTGAACTGCGGGTGTGGGTGATAGAGTAGAAAAAAGGGTTATAGGAGAATATGGCCTTGGTACTAGGAATGAGAGAGGGGAAAGACTAATTGAGTTTTGTGATAAAATTCAGCTAGTAATAACGAATGCCCTGTTCAAGAATAACAAGAGAAGGAGGTATACATGGAAATGTAAAGATTTCAGTTAGATTACATCATGGCTAGGCAGAGATTCCGAAATCAGATACTGGATTGTAGTGATAAAGGGTAGGCTGAATTTTAAGTGACTAGTCAGGAAGAATCGGTGCGCAAAAAGGTTATATACGAAAGCACTAAGGAATAAAGAGACAGGCTTTAAATTCTCCGAGGCTGTAGATACAGCCATAATGAATAGGTCAATGGGCAGTTCAACTGAAGAGGAAAGGACATCTCTAAAAAGAGCAATCACGAAAGTTGTAAAGAAAAAAATAGGTACAAAGAAGGTAACCGCGAAGAAACAATGGGAAAAATAAGAAATATTCCAGTTGATCGATGAAAGAAGGAGGTAACAACATGTTCAGGAAAATTCGGGACTACAGAAATATAAATCACTTATGAATTAAATAAATAAGAAGAGCACGGAAACTACCCGAAATGGTTGCATGAGAAGTGTGAAGAAATCAAAAAAGAAATGATTCCCGGAAGGACTGATCAGCATATTGGAGAGTCAAAGCAAAATTCGGTAAAATTAAAAGCAAGAGTTGTGCAACTAAGTGTACAAAGAGTATACTAAAGGCCTCTCTGAGGTGGAAGGCTTCTCTGATAGCCTGATAGCCGAAGAAATCGATGTAGGAGAGTAGGGGATCCGACATTAGAATTTAAAAGTGCTTTGAAGACTTAAGTTCGAGTAAAGCAGAAGGGATTGATAACATTCCATCAGAATTTCTAAAATCATTGGAGGAAGTAGCAACAAAATGATTATTGACGTTGTGCAGAAAGTACGAGTCTCAAGATGTGCCATCTGACTCTCAGAAAAACATCAATAACACAGTTCACAAGACTGCAACAACCGACATGTGCGAAAACTACTGCACAGTCAGCTTAAAAGCTCATGCATCCAAATTGCTGACAAGAATAACATACGGAAGCATCGAAAAGAAAAATGGAGATATATTATATGGTGATTAGATTAGCTTTAAGAAAGGTAAAGGCGCCAGAGAGTCGGTTCTCACGTTGAGACAGAAAATGCAAACAAGTCTAAAGAAAAATCAAGACACGTTAATAGAATTTGTGACATGGAAAAAGCGTTCAACGTTGTAAAATGGTGCAATATGTTCGAAATTCTGAGAAAAATATGGGTAAGCTGTAGGGAAAGAAGGACAATACACACTGAAACTCCAAAGAAAATGGAATAGGCATGCGTATTCAAGTACAGAGATACGTAAACAGGCAGAATTCGGCGCTGCAGCCGGCAACGCCTATGTAAGACAACAAGTGTCTGACGGAGTTAGATCGGTTACTGCTACTACAGTGGCAGGTTATCAAAATTTAAGTGAGTTTGAATGTGGTGTTATCGTTCATGCACGAGCTATGGGACACAGCATCCCCGAGATAGCGATTAAGAGCGTATTTTCCCGTACGACCACTTCACTAGTGTACCGTGAATACCAGGAATCCAGTAAAACGCAAATATCCCACATCGACGAGGCTGAAAAAAACATCCTGCAAGAACGGAACCAACGACGACTGAAGAGCACCGTCCAACGTGGGAGAAATGGAACCCTTCCGCAAATTGCTGCAGATTTCAATGCTGGGCCAGCAACAAGTGTCAGAGTGTGAGCCATTCAACGAAACATCAACGATATGGGCTTTCGGAGCTGTGGGGCTACTCGTGTACCCTTGATAACTGCACGACACAAAGCTTTACGCCTCACCTGGCCCCGTCAACACGGACAATGGGCTGTTAATGGCCGGAAACTTGTTCTCTGGTCGGACGAGTCTCGTTTCAAATTGTATCGAGCGGATGGACGTGTACGGTTATGGAGACAACCTCGTGGATCCAAGGTCCCTGCATGTTATCAGGGAACTGTTCAAGCTGGTTTAAGCTCTGTAGCGCTGTAGGTCGTGTGCAGCTGGAGTGATATGGGACCCCTGATACGTCTAGATGCGACTTTGACAAATGACACGTACGTAAGCATCCTGCCTGATCATCTGCATCCATTCATGTCCATTGTGCATTCCGACGGCCTTGGTCATTCCTAGCAGGACAATGCGACACCCCACTCGTCCATAATTGCTACAAAGCGGCTCCAGGAACACACTTCCGCTGGCCGCCAAACTCTCCAGACGACTGCATTATTGACCATACCTGGGATACCTGGAACTTGCTGTTCAGAAGAGATCTCGAACCTCTCGTACTCTTACGGATTTATGGACAGCCCTGCAGGATTCATGATGTCAGTTCCCTCCAGCACTACTTCAGGCATTAGCCGAGTACATGCCACGTCGTGGTGCGGCACTTCTGCTTGTTCGTGGGGGCAACACACGATATTAGGCAGATGTACCAGATTCTTTGGCTCTTCAGTACGTAAGGATCCCAGTTGTTACCAGTAAGTAGTAAATGTGGGACTGATGTATTTCGAAAGGTACTGAACGTTTCAAATTTCTTCAACTGGAAAATAAACAATCTGGACCCATATGTCATCTGACTCATTTTGACCCCGTTGGTGGATACCACAATCAAAATCTTCTACAACATATTACCTGCTTATCTATTATCTCCTTCTGATACACTCGTCCAATGAAAGATTTTCTACGATCTCATAAACAAAGTCGACGTGACAATCATACACAATTATACACTCCTGGAAATTGAAATAAGAACACCGTGAATTCATTGTCCCAGGAAGGGGAAACTTTATTGACACATTCCTGGGGTCAGATACATCACATGATCACACTGACAGAACCACAGGCACATAGACACAGGCAACAGAGCATGCACAATGTCGGCACTAGTACAGTGTATATCCACCTTTCGCAGCAATGCAGGCTGCTATTCTCCCATGGAGACGATCGTAGAGATGCTGGATGTAGTCCTGTGGAACGGCTTGCCATGCCATTTCCACCTGGCGCCTCAGTTGGACCAGCGTTCGTGCTGGACGTGCAGACCGCGTGAGACGACTGTTCATCCAGTCCCAAACATGCTCAATGGGGGACAGATCCGGAGATCTTGCTGGCCAGGGTAGTTGACTTACACCTTCTAGAGCACGTTGGGTGGCACGGGATACATGCGGACGTGCATTGTCCTGTTGGAACAGCAAGTTCCCTTGCCAGTCTAGGAATGGTAGAACGATGGGTTCGATGACGGTTTGGATGTACCGTGCACTATTCAGTGTCCCCTCGACGATCACCAGTGGTGTACGGCCAGTGTAGGAGATCGCTCCCCACACCATGATGCCGGGTGTTGGCCCTGTGTGCCTCGGTCGTATGCAGTCCTGATTGTGGCGCTCACCTGCACGGCGCCAAACACGCATACGACCATCATTGGCACCAAGGCAGAAGCGACTCTCATCGCTGAAGACGACACGCCTCCATTCGTCCCTCCATTCACGTCTGTCGCGACACCACTGGAGGCGGGCTGCACGATGTTGGGGCGTGAGCGGAATACGGCCTAACGGTGTGCGGGACCGTAGCCCAGCTTCATGGAGACGGTTGCGAATGGTCCTCGCCGATACCCCAGGAGCAACAGTGTCCCTAATTTGCTGGGAAGTGGCGGTGCGGTCCCCTACGGCACTGCGTAGGATCCTACGGTCTTGGCGTGCATCCGTGCGTCGCTGCGGTCCGGTCCCAGGTCGACGGGCACGTGCACCTTCCGCCGACCACTGGCGACAACATCGATGTACTGTGGAGACCTCACGCCCCACGTGTTGAGCAATTAGGCGGTACGTCCACCCGGCCTCCCGCATGCCCACTATACGCCCTCGCTCAAAGTCCGTCAACTGCACATACGGTTCACGTCCACGCTGTCGCGGCATGCTACCAGTGTTAAAGACTGCGATGGAGCTTCGTATGCCACGGCAAACTGGCTGACACTGATGGCGGCGGTGCACAAATGCTGCGCAGCTTACGCCATTCGACGGCCAACACCGCGGTTCCTGGTGTGTCCGCTGTGCCGTGCGTGTGATCATTGCTTGTACAGCCCTCTCGCAGTGTCCGGAGCAAGTATGGTGGGTCTGACACACCGGTGTCAATGTGTTCTTTTTTCCATTTCCAGGAGTGTATATTACGAAGATTGTGACTTCAATCCAACAGCCAGTCACAAGTAACGTACGAATATTTTATTCACATCTAAATTTGGATGAACGTTTTATACCATTCTTGTGATTGGTCTCTTATTTATGACAATCCTTGCATTTCTGCTACAGTTCTATTTCTCGTAATCCCTCTTTTCGTGAAATCATCGAAAATTATGTAAATTTGACCAGAATTGGAGAAACGTAAGCTAATATTCCTTTCATGCTGCGTCTATAAATGGAACACGAAGAGTGCCTAGGTACCTACACATTTTTACTGAACATCAGACTAAATATACGCGAATTGCATGTCGATAAGTGGTAATAAGTTGATTTCCAAGGAGGGATACACCTCAACGAACAAAGTAGTGATTTGTATAGGGCATGATGAATAACCTCCTGTATTTTACGGATCTTTTCAGTAATTGAAGGCTCAAGACATTACTAGGGACATTATAAATGAGGAACAGGAAGCCACTGCAGTAAGCACGCATCGTTCTTGGAGTAATCAAATCTCTAGCATCACCAGCACCAACTACAAAGAAACTATGTTTACTGAATACAAGTAACTGGACAATGAACAGACCTCTTCCCAAGAGATACCCCTGACTCAATAGCGCTGAAGTTCCGTGTAGCAAACCAGTATTCCAGTAGGACTAATTTTAGTGACACTGCCTGTGCTACTGGAAGATACAGAGCTCGTTCCTTTTACTATTATAGCTGGCCTTCTCAGAACTCTGTGTAACTGAGGCAATTTCGGCCTATCGGGAGAAGGTGCGAGATTACATTATAAGAAATCAGGTGGAGCAGAGGTGTCAATTTAATGCGAGGAAGAGCCAAAAATTTGGCGCTATAAATGTTCTTGTGACAAGAGCGTAAAAAGAACTGATAAGAGGTGGGAATGCGAGGGGTGAGATTCAAGAACAGCTGTGTGTAAGTGTGAGTGTGTGTGTGTGTGTGTGTGTGTGTGCGTGCGTGTGTGTGCGTGCGCTAGATCGCGTACACTGCGCTTGACGTTATTGTTCTATATTACTACAGTTGTGACCAATTCTAACTATTACCATTGTTAACAGTTTCTCTTCGTTAAGAAGATTTTTTCCATTGTGATATTGCCTTTCGGATAAAGGTAGTTTCCTTCCAATAAGAGTATTTTTCTGCTGGGTTAGTGATCATACCAACAGCATTAGAGATACGTCTTGTACGACACCCATTTGTTGTCTTATGAGATTAGTTATCCAAACAAAATGCAACTTACTCAGTAATATTATCATCGCAGATTAAAAAATTTTCTTATCTCCGCGCACTCAGATTTTTACTAACCAGAACCCTTATACGAATGGAAAAGTATAGGGCCTGTATCAGAACAGATGTTTCTTGTGAAGTAATCTGGTTTGCTGTAAGATTAATATTTAGGCCGACAATGCTTACATAGAATCGTATGCTTTAATGAGTTGCATGAAAAAGAAGAGACAGAAAGGCGCTCACGTAAAACAGCCAATGAAGTACCACATGTACCAAAATTACGTACTTACACTCGTTAATATTGGTTAATTATCAGTTCGAAAAGGATGAAAGTGTTCGGGTGACTAAGCCAGCAATGAAAAGATAAGGAAATGGGAGAAATAAATAACGAATGGGAAACAGAATTCCGTAAAGTAACGTTATAATCGCCTTTGTTATTTCAGTGATCACACAATCACGGGTAAAATGAAAGGAATTGAGGCAAGCAGTAGTACTGTAACGAGAAAACATTAGACGCATAGTGCTGGTAAGACTATAACGATACTTCCACCTTCAATATTTTAAACGTACATTTCTTTTCAATTCGTGTGACTAGGTCAGCAATAAGAATAAAGGAAAAGAAGAAGAAATAATGAATGGAAAACTGAATTGCAACAGACTTTAAGAAACGAATGCCACCTCCCGTACACGGTGGGAGACACTGTGAAATCGGTAGCAGCTTTTAGTGCTAGTCGACACAGGTAATTATTATACATAATGGGTCACCTATTGGATATGAGCTTAGACAGAAATCACTCGATAACATAAGATCATTACGAAATTCAGCCTGTGAAGATGGCATACGTAAATTATAGTCAGATTTACATATGAAAGGGAGAAAAAATTATAAGACCCTTCATAGCTGGGATTACATAGAAAAGGATCGCATTTCTGACAGCAAGGCATGGAACGCTTATTTTTAGTGTTGAATAAAATTTCAGGAAGTTTGGTTTTATTAGTGTGCCTTTTGTCCATTGTAGAACAAAGCATTTTCCTAATTAGAGCTACCTCTAGGGTTGGCTTAACGTAAACAGCCGTCTTCCAGACCTACTTTTCAGACAAGTTAGAATTTGTTAATCCACATAAATAATTGCAGATTTGTGGTAGCTTATGAATTGAGGATGGCTTACAAACCAAAAGTAGGACCCGTTTTCATATGGAAATTACTGTTTTTTTAGGTGTGTTAACACCTGTTAGAATTGCGATTACTTCTGTCGAACCCACGAAGATAGGAATCGAAGCAGGAGATCCGGGTCAAGAGAGTAAGCTACCGGGAGTGCTTTCCAAATAAGTTATGTGGCTGCTTTTTGTCATCTTCTGCTCGCGACTCGGTCTCCATTGTCATGGCGGAACCGCTTGTCTGCAGGATTTTGTAAGGCCGAGCAGCCGATATTGCTTTTTCGAGGGTTTTAGTTAGCTGATACATTTCCGTCAGTTGATGGAGTTGATTCCAGGAGAATAGAAAGCATTTCTATGCAGTCAATTGCAACAATTTCGCACATGTGTTATGTTTCACACACAAATCGAAGAAGTATACTTAATATACTTGGCAATTGAAGACATAAAGTCTGAAAATGAGTCCATGATGATATTTTTGGCACTTTATTTTACAATTCCGTCTTGATCACACAAACTTTTACACTTCACTGTTACCGGTTTCGGCTACTGCAATCTTCAAATCTGTTACAAAAAAAAGAGGGTATACCAACTAAGTTGACTTTGCCGACGCTAAATCTATAGAAGTCCTAGTACTACATAAGAAAGATAAAAAGTGTTTACGTGATTAACAGCCATGTTCACCAGCCAAACATACCATAAAATATTCTGATGTAGCACTTTTTATGTGAATTTTAAATATGGATCCAGCTCCACGAATCGTATGTCAATACATGTTTTATTGTCAGACACTCGTTTTTCCGAACTAAGTTGGTTGCACATTGCTTTTGTTTGTAACAGATTTGAAGATCGCAGTAGCCGAAACCGGTAACAGTGAAGGGTAAAAGTTTTTGTGATCAAGACAGAACTGTAAAATAATGTGCCTAATATACTTGGATAAATGTGACATACAGTAATAACAAATGTATATACCAAAACGTTTTTTTTTAGTTGAAGTGAAAGTCCAGCTTGCAGTCTGTGGCTGTAAAGAAGGGAAACACGGAAGTGTGCTACATGTACATCTATAATCTGCAAGCCACCTTACAGTGTATTTCGAAGGGTACTTCCTGTACCACTATCACTTCCGCCTCTACTGCTCCTGTAGCGAACGGTCTGCAGGAAAAACGATTCGTGGTAAGCCTTTGTGAGAGCACGGATCACTCACGTTTTCCGTTTATGATCTTTTCGTGAGATACATATATATGGGGATACAATAAACGGTTTGATTATTCTAGGAATTACACGAGCAAAACACCCTTTGAAGCACAGCATCTGCATGGAGTGGACAAAAATAAGGAAACACCATAAATACAAAACATTAATCATGTCCAGTACTGTGTAGAAAGACCTTTGCAATTCAAAACAACTTCCAGCAGTCTCTGAATGGGTAGTTCAGGTTCTTTACGGTTTTCACGAGGATATCATACCATTCGTTCTCCAAAATGGTGATAAACTATACCTCGAAGGCTCAATAATAGTCATATCTGGTGACCGTGGTGGCCACAGGAGGTGCGACAATTCATCCTCATGTTTACAAAACCAGTCGTCTTGGAACAAAGCGTCACCATTGGGAAACAAATACGGGAGATGGTCCTCATCAGCCAAAATGGTCACATAATTCTTGCAGAGTAATCATATGGCCCATGGAATACCGAGATACGGTTGCACAAATCATCATAGAAACCCAGCAAGGTTCCACTCTTGGGACATAAAATCTGCCTGAATGTGGAAAGAGAGTGAAACAAAGCTCATCCGACAAAAGTGCTTTCTCCAATTGCTCCACAGTCCAGATTTTATGGTTTCCTGTTATGGACATTTGCATCACTGTAGAGCGTTTTTGGTATTCCAGTTCATCGTGCAATTCCAAGATTCTGGAGCTCCCTTCGCGTTGTTTTGATACTGAGAGAGTTCGCAAGCGCGACATTCAGTTCTGAAATGACTTTTGGCTTTGTGGTCCCCTTATTTTTCATCAGAATTCTCTTCAAAGACCTTCTGTTACTATCACCCAACACACGCCTTAACCCGCTTTAAGATATAGCGGATTATGTTTTTCCAATTTCCCTATATGCGGTACGAAATTTCGATGCGGAGCCTCTCGAAATACCAAACGCTTCGGCAACCTTGATTACGGCAGCACTTCACCATACGAGCACCGACAATTTGCCCACGTCCGAAGTCACGTAGACCCAACAAGATGCGCTCACAGCTACAGAGAACACTGTTCTTGCCATGGCTGACACAACTTACTGAGGACATTGCACAAGTGCTGTTAGTGGACGAATACAACATCTCAATCTGCAGGCTTGGCTAGCATCTGTCTTTATATTCATGCATTCTTGTCTCGTGTTATTTCCATATTCTTCTCCAAATCCTGAACATTGTACTTTCTGCCCCTAGTTGTATGACTACGGCCGTGGCGCTATCTCCGTGACGCTTTTGCAGTTACTGTTGTCCAATATTCTAGTATTTGTCGAATAAGGGTTTTGTCAGCTGCCTCCTCTGCATAAATTGCACACACATTCACCACGAAATCCTGGTTATATATAGACCAGGTACAATATCTTGAACAACCGTACTGAAATGGTGGCAACAATTTGACTAAGGCCGTACAGATCTTGCACCAAGCTGAAAGAATATCTGTGGAAAAGGGATTTTCTAACGATGTGTACGTTCAGACATGGGCTCTAGAATGGCTCCAAACAGTACACTGGAATTTAACGATTGATTGAACGTTCCAGCCGTTATTTACAGAGACTTAATATCTGCGTTCAGAAGTAGTGGAGTATATCTCTGTTTCTGTCTCTGAAATGAAGTGCAGAATTCAATAAATGTTACTCGGCGTGCGATAGTAATGTGTAACTTATATTTTTAGGTAGACTAATATACAAATGCGAAAACTAAGTTTGTATCAGCCGAGAAACTACTGAACAAAACAGGCAATATTACCATTATTGCAGTACACGCGATTCAAAATATTATACATAAAATAAACATGTAGATGCAGATGAGATACGAGAATTCTGTCTCTTCATTAAGGAAATTCACGCCGTGGAAACTTTTTCAGTGGCTATTCATACACAGCGGCATAGACGGCTTTAGAATGAGAGGGAGGATAAGAGGAGATACATGCCGCCCTCCGCACACCTCTCCACTTGTAACCTGGGGTAAACTGCTTTTACACATTACAGAATTCTCATTCATTTCAGCAGTGGGTGGGAAACAATAAATTCTCCATGTTTTTTGTGTTACTTACAACGTTTAGTTATTGTGACATGACACGTCCCGAAACTGACCAAATCATTTATGCCTAAATTAGTTCGATGCTTGGCGCAGGGTTAGAAGGTGACCCTCAACATAAACAAATGTAATATATTGCAAATGTTTTGCATCACTTCGGTTCCGAGAGTTCCGGAACCTGTACAGAAAATTGGAATAAAAATCCACATAACCACCATCATGAAAATCACACACTGCATGATGTACCACCATACAGCGAGCCTTTCAGATGTGATGGTCCAGATTGCTGTACACACCGATACCTCTAATACCCAGTAGCACGTCCTCTTGCATATATGCATGCCTGTTTTCGTCGTGGCATACTATCCACAGGTTAGTCCAGATTGTCCCAATCCTCAACGGCGATTTGGCATAGATCCTTCAGAGTGGTTGGTGGGTCACGTCGTCCATAAGCAGCCCTTTTCAATCTACCCCAAGCATGATCGATAGTGTTCATGTCTGGAGAACATGATGGGCACTCTAGTTCAGCGACGTCTTTATCCTGAAGGAAGCCATTCACAAAATACGTACAATGGGGACGCCTCACCAATATGCTGCCGATATGGTTGCACTATCGATCGGAGGATGGCATTCACGTATTGTACGGCCGTTCGGCGCCTTCCATGACCACCAGCGGCGTACGTCGGCCCCACATAATGCCAATCCAAAACAGCAGGGAACCTCCACCTTGCTGCACTCGCTGGACAGGGTGTCTAATGCTTTCAGCCTGACCGGCCATTGTCTGGTTGCAGGTATATGCTACACCCATCGGCGAAGAGAACGTGGTGCCAATCCTGAGTGGCCCATTCGGCATGTTGTTGGGCCCATCTGTACCGCGCTGCATGGTGTCGTAGTTCCAAAGATGGACCTCGTCATGGAAGTCGGGAGCGAAGTAGCGCATCATGCAGCCTGTTGTGCACAGTTTGAGTCATAACAAGACGTCCTGTGGCTGCACGAAAAGCATTATTCAACGTGGTGGCGTTGCTGTCTGGGTTCCTCCGAGCCATAATCCGTAGGTAGCGGTCATCCACTGCAGTTGTAGCCCTTGGGCGGCCTGAGAGAGGCATGTCATCGATAGTTCCTGTCTCTCTGTATCTCCTCCATGTCAGAGAAACATCGGTTTGGTTCACTCCAAGACGCCTGGACACTTCCCTTGTTGAGAGCCCTTCCTGGCACAAAGCAACAATGCGGACGCGATTAAATCGCTGTATTGACAGTCTGCGTATGGTTGAACTACAGACGACACGAGCCGTGTACTTCCTTCTTGGTGGAATGACTGGAACTGATCGGTTGTCGGACCCCCTCCGTCTAATAGGCACTGGTCATGCATGGATTTTTACATTTTTAGGCGGGTTTAATCACATCTCTGAACAGTCAAAGGAATTGTGACTTTGATACAATATCCACAGTTCAGGAGTTTTGGGAACTGGGGTCATGCAAAACTTTTTTTGATGTGTGTAGATCTACTGTTATAATTTTACACTCATGTAGAAAAATAATTGGGAGGATTCGTACGTAGCTATTCAAAGCGTAAAGACCACATAAAACAGTTTGTGTGCAAGACAGGCACTCGACAGATTTATTGCAAGAATCTTCAGGTAGTGATGATCACCTACAAAGGAGGCAGATTAAAGAAAAGCTTGTTCGACCGATATTTGAGTATTACTCGTTGTAAATGCTAGAGCATCATTAAGACAGGCACTCGACAGATTTATTGCAAGAATCTTCAGGTAGTGATGATCACCTACAAAGGAGGCAGATTAAAGAAAAGCTTGTTCGACCGATATTTGAGTATTACTCGTTGTAAATGCTAGAGCATCATTAAGACAGGCACTCGACAGATTTATTGCAAGAATCTTCAGGTAGTGATGATCACCTACAAAGGAGGCAGATTAAAGAAAAGCTTGTTCGACCGATATTTGAGTATTACTCGTTGTAAATGCTAGAGCATCATTAAGACGCTCATACAACCATAGCGGTAGAGGCTACAGTGTAGGTCTTGTGCTTCAAAAAAATGGTTCAAACGGCTCTGAGCACTATGGGACTTAACTTCTGAGGTAATCAGTCCCCTACAACTTAGAACTACTTAAACCTAACTAACCTAAGGACATCACACACATCCATACCCGAGGCAGGATTCGAACCTGCAACCGTAGCGGTCGCGCGTTTCCAGACTGTAGCGCCTAGAACCGGTCGGCCACCCCGGCCGGCTCTTGTGCTTCGCGATATGACTTGTTAAAATACGTGTGCGTACATTCCTAGAAGACTGCGCTAATATATCGCTTCATTCAACATACAGAGGGTGATTCCGTGCTGATGTTAGAAAATTTCAGGGCTGATGGATAAAAATATATTAATTTGGGGTTAGGCACCCTGTTTCCGAACCGACTGAGTCGAAAGTTAGAGGCGAAAATTAGTCTGATACCTCTGACAGTGGTTTACATGCACCCATACTGGTATTTCTGCCCTCCAATACTAAATTGGTGATCCCTTGATACCTCAGAACATGTCCTACCAATCGATCCCTTCTTCTAGTCAAGCTGTGCCACAAACTCCTCTTCTCCCCAATTCTATTCAATACCTCCTCATTAGTTATGTGATCTACCCATCTAATCTTCAGCATTCTTCTATAGCACCACATTTCCAAAGCTTCTATTATCTTCTTGTCCAAACTATTTATAGTCCATGTTTCACTTCCATACATGGCTACACTCCATACAAATACTTTCAGAAATGACTTCCTGACACTTAAATCTATACTCGATGTTAACAAATTTCTCTTCTTCAGAAACTCTTTCCTTGCCATTGCCAGTCTACATTTTATACCCTCTCTACTTCAACCATCATCAGTTATTTTGCTCCTCAAATAGCAAAACTCCTTTACTACTTTAAGTGTCTCATTTCCTAATCTAATTCCTTCAGCATCACCCGAGTTAACTCGAGAACATTATATTATCCTCGTTTTGCTTTTGTTGATGTTCGTCTTATATCCTCCTTTCAAGACACTGCCCATTGCGTTCAACTGCTCTTCCAAGTCCTTTGCTGTCTCTGACAGAATTACAATGTCTAAAACCTCAGTATTCAAAAACAAAACAAAAAGGAAAGATACATGTTGTGTTAGTAAGGACATCACCTTATAAAAGGTTACCAAATCGAATAAACTCACGCTTGACAGCAAGCGCACTTAAACATACATAACATCCAATTTCACAGAAATTATTTCTATTAATTTCACAAGAAAATCCTAAAATCTTTTAGAAATCGCTAAGGAGAATTTTTTTTCGTATATAGAGGAATACGTACATTCTAATCTACTGGGTGATCAAAAAGTCAGTATAAATTTGAAAACCGAGTAAATCACGGAATAATGTAGATAGAGAGGTATAAATTGACACACATGCTTGGAATGACGTGGGGTTTTATTAGAATAACAAAAAAAAAAAAACAGAAGTTCAAAAAATTTCCGACAGATGGCGCTTCATCTGATCAGAATAGCAATAATTAGCATAACAAAGTAAGACAAAGCAAAGATGATGTTAAAACTTCCTGGCAGATCAAAACTGTGTGCCCGACCGAGACTCGAACTCGGGGCCCCCGCCTTTCGCGGGCAAGTGCTCCACCAACTGAGCCACCGAAGCACGACTCACGGCCGGTACTCACAGCTTTACTTCTGCCAGCACCTCGTCTCCCACCTTCCAAACTTTCCAGAAGCTCTCCTGCGAACCCTGCAGAACCAGCACTCCTGAAAAAAAGTTTGGAAGGTGGGAGACGAGGTGCTGGCAGAAGTAAAGCTGTGAGTACCGGCCGTGAGTCGTGCTTCGGTGGCTCAGTTGGTGGAGCACTTGCCCGCGAAAGGCGGGGGTCCCGAGTTCGAGTCTCGGTCGGGCACACAGTTTTGATCTGCCAGGAAGTTTCATATCAGCGCACACTCCGCTGCAGAGTGAAAATCTCATTCTGGAAACATCCCCCAGGCTGTGGCTAAGCCATGTCTCCGCTATATCCTTTCTTTCAGGAGTGCTGGTTCTGCAGGGTTCGCAGGAGAGCTTCTGGAAAGTTTGGAAGGTGGGAGACGAGGTGCTGGCAGAAGTAAAGCTGTGAGTACCGGCCGTGAGTCGTGCTTCGGTGGCTCAGTTGGTGGAGCACTTGCCCGCGAAAGGCGGGGGTCCCGAGTTCGAGTCTCGGTCGGGCACACAGTTTTGATCTGCCAGGAAGTTTCATATCAGCGCACACTCCGCTGCAGAGTGAAAATCTCATTCTGGAAAGATGGTGTTCTTTACAGGAAATGCTTAATATGTCCACCATCATTCCTCAACAATAGCTGTAGTCAAGGAATAATGTTTCGAACAGCACTGTAAAGCATGTCCGGAGTTATGGTGAGGTATTGGTGTCGGATGTTGTTTTTCTTCATCCCTAGAGATGTCGGTCGATCACGATACACTTGCGACTTCAGGTAACCCAAAAGCCAATAATCGCACGGACTGAGGCCTGGGGACCTGGGAGTCTAAGCATGACGAAAGTGGCGGCTGAGCACACGATCATCACCAAACGACGTGCGCAAGAGATCTTTCACACGTCTAGCAATACCGGGTGGAGCGCCATCCTGCATAAACATCGGACTTTCCAGCAGGTGTTTATCAACCTTGCTGGGGATGATGCGATTCTGTAACATATCGGTGTGCCTCTCACCCGGCACGGTAGCTGTCCAGCGCCATCTATCGGACATTTTGTGAACTTTTTTTTGTTCTAATAAAACCCCATGTCATTCGAAGCATGTTTGTCAATTTTTACCTCTCTATCTACATTATTCCGTGATTTATTAATTTTTTAAATTTATACTGACTTTTTGATCACCCTGTAAGTTTCGTCACGAGGGGCCTCTACTTATTACGTCATGCTGACGTTCACTAAAAGGTAACCTAGTATTTTATGTCATGATATTCTTCTGCTTTAATCGCTGAAATGTTGTTAACTGACATTTCTTCGCAACAAAACCTGACAAAAACGACAGATTTTTCGCAAATCTTCGATGTGCAGAAACTGTCCTAGCGAAATACGAAAATTTTTAACGACTAATGCCACTTTCCCCTCATTTTATTCAAAAAATCGTACTAATAAAGGCTCCTTCTCGAGAAGTTCAATGTGCTAGTGCTTTGAAACAATATATGTTCAGTGGGTGGAAGGTATAACACAAAATCCAGCAAATAAACACTACAAATAAAATATGATGTCTCGCTTCCTGCTTGTGACATAAGGAGCGAGAATGCTTCGTATTGGGTCTACTTTACGTAACACATTGTTGAAATACCGCAGAACTTTTTTTTGTGTTTCATGTGACGAAATGACTCCTCAGCTGAAATAGTAGGAACTGATGCCACAAAACTTACAGAGTGCCACGTCATCGTTAGCTAACCCACCCCGTGCGACGTCAACTTTAAAGGCGATCCAACGTTGAGACATTTAGTTGTTAATAAACGCCCTTACGTGGAGATGCCATTACGGTAGTGTTATGTCCTGGTGATAGATGAAATTTCTAGCATGATACCGTGGCAAAAGCTAGGTGAAAGAGTGAGCGAGAGTTTCCTGCACTGAGGCATCTCTCAGCAAGCTCGTAAACCGATGCCTTACATATGGCGAGAAGTGTAACTCGTAAAGTTAAAATCATATCTTCATTCAGCAATTTGAAATAGAATGAGGCTATTCGAAATACCATGTATTACAGTTAATTGATTTTCCTTGAGGTCTTATATAATACTTAACAAGACGACAATTTGGTTAGAAGGAGTGGGAAAGGAAAAAAAGAAGTCTCCAACACCCAAGCTACACCAGTAGCATTCCAGACTGAAGCTCTGCGCTCCGAATTTGAGACCCTCCAGCTGTCGGCACAAAGCCAAAAGCGCAGTGATATTTGCCCAATTACCTCGCTTTGACGATAATTAGCCAAGTGCTCACAGAGCGAGATCTGCCCGCCTCATAAGCCCTGCTAGCAGTGGGTGTCGCCACAGCCACTCGGCGTCTTCCAATAACATTACTTCCGGGCTGCAGTCAAGTGTGGCACGCGAGGCGGAGGGTGAGACGTTCCTACGGCTGCTACTATGACAAGGCGCTTTTGCGTGCTGGGGCGGAAGAGACAGCCTTGAAGCCTGCAGAAACCCAGGCCGGTTAAGCCTCCAGCCAGAAGACGCACCTGTGTCACCCCGTGCTCCGTAGTAGATCCATGTAGCCTTCTAAACAAGCGGTACTCAACCTTTTTCAACTTAACGCCCCCTTGCTTCTTTGGAATGGTGTCCCCCACCTTTCTTCCCTCAAACTCTCTACCCTCCATCGTAACCACAAATCACCCTAGCTTAAATGCAGTCAATGTCGTCTCGTATAAAAACCGTCCTATAATAACACTAACCGTATCCCCAGTGCTCCAGGGCTATATACATCGCTAGACGACGAAACGTCGCAGGCTGCTGAATAAATAATAGCTCCAATTTACGTCATCAGGGGAAAATATAGCGCTGTAACCAGTCACAATGTGGTTGGGTGCACGAAAAGGAGAGGAACGATCAACACATGATAACGGTGGTTCTGGCACTTCCGTTAGGATATGGTCACAAGTTACAACACGTGTTCTGTATGGTCTCCCGACAGAGCGACGTGACCCATCCATAACACGGCATGGTCGACAGCTGCGTACTGCATATCCATTGTAAACGGAGGATACGTCGTCGTACGCTGTCCTTCAGATAGGGAGAGTCGAGATACATCCGTGATAGACACGATCTTTCCCAAATCACCACAACCAGAAGTCACATGGATCTGGAAGGCCACACATCTTGAAATTGCCTACCGTTGGTATCTCGAAGCACATCTTTCATCTGGAAAGCGACATGTCATGTCACCGAACCTTGCATGAAAATAATGGTGTCGACACAGTTGTGGTCTTACAATACTGGAATCACATGTTGAACAAACAGATCATAATAGCGTTCAGATGGCACTGTACACCTAACAGGCCCACGAGGTGTCATCACCTCGAAGAAAAAAGGAATGAAGAAACTTGTAAATCCACACCACACAGTCACGTAAACTTAGTGCAGCGGATGTTCCCGCACAACATGTGGCGGGGTACAACTCCACATGCGACCATTCAGTGCATTCAGGGTACTGCGCTGAGTAACATGTGTCTTGTCCGTCCAAAGATCATTCCCCGGCATGAATTTCCTTGCTTGCGAAAAAACGAAGGGTGAAGTCTGCCTGCCTTGGGGTTCCATTTGGTGCCCATTCTGAGTCCTGTAGGCATACTAGTGTGAAATGAGTTGCAAAACCTCTTGCACTGTTGACTAGGGTAGAGACAATTCCCGTCAGATCGAGCACTGGCTACAGAATTTGAAGAATACTGTGCGGTCGGCTATAGGTACAACAACTCCATCAACAACTGCCTTGGGAATGGGCCGTCTCCTCTCCAGCTGCACCACCTAACTCACTTGTTTCTACACGTTTCATGATCATATTCTATAGTCAATTTACGTACTACCATGGAGAATCTTTGCAGCTGTTTCTGTCACCGATATTCCCTCAATGCAGCGCTCTTACTGCTGCCGTCCTGTAAAACAACTTTAGCAGCAGTACACGGTCTTCTTCTCAACAGCCACTGCGTTTCGTAAGGAAAACTTCAACGCTTTAAACCAACATTCACTTCACAACAGAAATCAGCACGCATCACCAAGCACTCTGACGTGAAGACGGGAAACAGCTCACATTCTTAATGCTTATAGCACCATATTTTCATCTGGAGGCAGAACGTGAAAGATTTTTTTTTTCTCTGCATGCTCCGTGAGGGCACCGATTAAAGAACATATCTACGACGTTCAAGTACCCTATGATGTATACAGACCCCACTGCAGCTCTCGGAACACCTTCAGTTTAACTGTAATCACCCGGAGTGTAGTATGTATTGGCACTGGTTGTACATAACTTTTGTCGACGTCCTACAAATATTTTTTATGTTATTAATGGTACTTCGAGCTTATAAGCTCAGCTTGTAATTTTTTCGGAGGTGGCAAAAGTCTTGGAGAAAAACTGAATCAAAATAGTACTGTCTTGAGACTATAATATAAACATCAACAAAACCAAAACGACGGAAATGGAATGCCGTCGAATTAAATCAGATAATGGTCATAGAGTTAGATTAGGAAATGAGATGTTAAAAGTAATTGATGAATTTAGTTAACTGGGCAGGAAAGTAACTGATGATGGTCAAAGCAGACATGACATAAAAACGCAGACCGAAAACAGCAAGAAAAATGTTTCTAATAAAGCGTATTTTGGTGATGAGGATGATGATGTTTGGTTTGTGGGGCGCTCAACTGCGTGGTTATCAGCGCCCGTACAATTACCCAATCTTTGCTCAGTCCAATTTCGCCACTTTCCTGGATGATGATGAAATGATGAGGACAACATAAACACCCAGTCATCTCGAGGCCGGGGAAAATCCCTGACCCAGCCGGGGCGTATTTTGGAAACACCGCATGTAATTTTAAGTCTCGGGAAGGCATTTGTGTAATATGTAACCCTGGAAGGTAGTAAAAACCAGGACGATATACATGCCGACCACAGCAGAAACGCTTCGGAAATGTGGTGTCGAAGAAGAATGCTGAAGATTAGATGTGTAGATCAAATACATAATCAGAAGATATTGAATCAAACGGGGGAAAAACGAAAGGACCGGTTGATAGGACACATTATGAAGCATAAAAAGAATCGTCAGCATAACTTGGTAATGAAACAAAGTGTGTGTATATTGGATGGGGGAGAGGGTGGGGATAAAGATGTTGGGGGGGGGCAGGGGGGGAGGCACGGCACGAATTTAGCAAGCTAGATGAGATGGATGTAGGCTGCAGTAATTATGCCCAGTCGAACGTTATTAAAGGTATTGAAAATCCATCTGAGCAACTACAAGATACTGCTTATTATATTACCATACACACTTCGTTTTCTGATATGAAGCATCGTCAGTGGCCTGTACCCAAACAAACATTTTTGCAGTTTGGTTAGGTTTCTAAATCTAAAAGCAGTCTGTTAAAAAGACATTGAGGTGTTCTTTTATTTGCGATACATCGTGCCCGATTTTCGCTCACACCAGGAAGAGTCGTCTTCTTGTACATTTCTCATGTGTTCCTTCGTTTGGCATTGCTGTTTTATGCCAAACCTCAACCTGATGCAAATATGTAAGCCCCTGGCCGGCCGGAGTGGCCGAGCGGTTCTAGGCGCTACAGTCTGGAACTGCGAGACCGCAATGGTCGCAGGTTCGAATCCTGCCTCGGGCATGGATGTGTGTGATGTCCTTACGTTAGTTAGGTTTAAGTAGTTCTAAGTTCTATGGGACTGAAGACCTCAGCAGTTAAGTCCCATAGTGCTCAGAGCCATTTGAACCATTTTGTAAGCCCCTTCTATCTTGTAGCTGCACAGACCGATACGGACACAATGGCCACGTAATTTACGAAAGAAAAGGATGACGATGCTTGCTCAGAGCATACAACTATTAGGGTAGAGAGCTGCACCATACTAGTTTTCTCACTAACGACCACAACAAAAACAACATGAACAACAGCAAAATGGCTCTGAGCACTATGGGACTTAACAACGGAGGTCATCAGTCCCCTAGAACTTAGAACTACTTAAACCTAGCCAACCTAAGGACATCACACACATCCATGCCCGAGGCAGGATTCGAACCTGCGACCGTAGCAGTAGCGCGGTTCCAGACTGTAGGGCCTAGAACCGCTCGGCTCAACAACAACACAAATGAAAGTTTTCAGTCACACGTTTCTTAATACTGGACCTAATCTTTGGTTAAATATTGTTTTTTTCACATCAAAGGTCGTTTCGTCGATTCTTATTGACACTATATCATTATTCATGTGAACTGATTTCATCTTCGCACTTGCATCACGCTCCCACACAGTACTGAAATTTACACTGATAAGCTAAAACTATGAACACACGCCACCGCGGCGTTGAATGCCGCCCGGTGGCGTTGCGATCACGTGACGCGGTACCAAAAGCATGTAAGCGGAGCAGAAACTGACGGGGCAACACCCTAGCGAAGATATGGGCTGCAAATAGGAATATCCATTGAGAAAAGCGACTTTGACAAGAGGCAGATTGTTATTAAGCAGAGCCTGTGAACGAATATCTCGAAAACGGCGAAGCTGGTCGAATGTTCACGTTCTATCGTCGTGAGCATCTACGGAAAGTGGTAGATGGAAAGTGGAACAACCAATCGACAGTGAAACTACCACTAGGCGCTATGTTGTTGGATGTACACGTCTCTTTGTAGAACGTGGGGTTCGGAGGCTTGTCTGCTCTGTAAAGTAAGAGAGATAGAGATCTGTGCCATCTCTACCGAAACAGCACAATGCTGGTGCACGCATAGGTGTTTCGGAACACACCGCTCGTCATACGTTGTTCAACATGGAGCCCCGCAGAGGACCTCACCGGCGTGTTCATATGTTGATCGAACGACATCGTCAGTTACGATCGCAGTGGGCTCAGGAACATCGGGATTCGACCGTCGATCAATAGAAACGTGTCGCCTCTCCGGTTGAATCACGTTTTTGCTACACTGAGTCGATTGTCGTCCCCACAAACGCGTCATTGAGGTGACGGCAGCTCGAAACGTGCATCGCACCACGGATGCACACTGCTGAGAGCAGTATTATGCTGTCGGAGATATTCTCCTGCGCTTTAATGGTACCTGTGGTAGTAATAGAAGACGCGCTGACAGCTGGGAACCACTTGCATCCCTTCATATTTGATTTCTTCCCTGACTGCGGTGTCGTCTTCCAACAGTGTAACTGTCTGTGTCTGAGAGCCAGAACAGTGCTACAGTGGTTTGAGGAGCATTATAGTGAACTCACGTTGATGTCTTAGCGACCAAATTCGCCTGATGTAAATCCTATGAAACCCATCCCTGGGTCGCTATCTGGCGCCATCGCCGCGTCAGCAGATCAGCTGCCCGTTATGTAAACGAATTACGTGACCTGTGCGTAGACATCAGTACTTTATTTCGCGAATAACTCATTGTTGAAGTTATCAAAGGTGGTATTCTGCACCCAAGGATAGACTGTAAACGCTTTGGCCACCTATTATTATTCTTGAAGCACCAGGCAAGGTACTCTGGGTTCGGCGTTTGTACAAGGGTGCCACACTGGTCGCAGAGCAGAGAGATGTGAGGTGTTAAATGGATGCGGTCGCTGTGTTTGCTGTTTAATAAGAAAGTTACTGGGATTATCCGTAGACACTACCTATTTGCAAAGTGTTTGTAACTTAAATGTACAATGGTTTACGTAGCGAGATTGCTGTGGACGCCGCAAATCAAAGCATTCTCGGAGTATCGTTGCGAGTTCATTACCGTACAAGGTCTGTAGTCACGGACTTTGAAACTGTGCTCGAATGCAATCATTACGAAGAGTAGTTCGCGCAACTTATTTACTCTTCATTCAGTTTAGTTTATTAGGCACTTTATATCATCTATGAGATAGAAAGCGACGAGCTGGTAGTCGAAGATTCCAGGTAAAAAAAGAAGACAATTATTAATTTGAAGTCAGTGCTGCAGAAAAACAATTTACTGGCGTATGGCCTAACTTCACGTACAGAAAAATACGTAAAAACTAATCAGTGCTAAAACAGCACTTACAGCCATTGATAACATCAGGTGTCAATGGAAATTTACAATAAAGATCTCGCCCCTATCACGGAGACGAGACGTAGAACGAAGTAACTTTTCTATTTCTCTATGACATTAAACTGGCGACAAAACATCTGTAGGATCCTCTTAAAACATGGAAATGGTTGGAACTTATGCAATAAAAAGAATGCGAACACAGACAGCGCAGGATTACGTACAGAGAAAACAGAAACAGAAACAGAGCACTGAATAAAGCATAAACAAAAATCTGACAGTATTAAGTAAAACAACAGTTAACATTTAAGATTATTACCTAGTAATTAATGCTGATACCGAAGCACAATCACATATCCCTAATACGTTCGAAACCCTATGGTGGTGATTTATAACCCATTTTAACACTCTAGCAGAGGGGCAATAATCATGAAACACCGCCAGATTCAGAACCCACTGCCACTACGCCAGAAAGCACAGGAGGCTGGGGAAGTTGAACAAAATTAATGTTCGTCATGTAATCAACCAGGCACATAAGTCACTCGCTGTGGTAACAGACCAACTGAAAATGCGTGTTCTACAGAGTTTCTCAGGAAATTAACCTTTGGTGCTTCACTAGTGCCCTCGTGAACGACGCAGAAATCTTCTAGCTCCCTAGTGGAAGCTGGTCTCGCTGTCACTAGCCTGACACTTCACAACATCGGGTGTGCAGGCCGACGTCTCTTCAGATACAGTTCACCGACTGCATCTCCTCGAACTGGTGCTAGTCCAGACTGCGTTGAGCACAGCATCGGACGTGCACCCTGACGGGACGTAGCCGAATGACTCAATGAGATACGAACATCGAGAGCGCTCTAAAGACTGACAGTCGGAGCAGGTGGCGCATTCTGCTGGGACGCTACAGCACTCGTTGCTAAGATACAACGGCCGAAGCTGCAATAGGGGGAAATCTCTCTCGATACAGGCTGATAAACGACATATATAAGCGGCTGTATGAGGATCTGTCAAATGAAAACGAGAGAGATGTAAAAAAATGAATCCCAATTGAGACAAGATAGTCAAAGCCTTCATAGAAGTATGTTTTCGGTTGCCTGTGCAACCATGATCGAGCCCAGGCGTTTGTCTCTTCGGCCGAAGAATGTCTTTCTTCAGAGTTCCAAAGCATTGGAAATCGCGTGGGGAGAGATCGGGACTTCCCCGTGAAACTTCTGTAGCGAAATCGTAACACCTTGGCAACATGTGAGCCCTCCTAATCCATCCTGATGTTGCACGCCAATACAGCGTCCAGACTTGATCAAGCAATGTGATCCAGTAATAGTGGAGTTCGGACTACCAATCCCAGTCATAAAAAGCCCCCCAATCCCCCGGTGGACCTGAGGAAAGCTGACTGGAATAAATACCGATCCTATGTTGAGGAAACGATAAATCGGATACCACCAAAACTTGAGAACTACAAAAGATTCGTAAACTTAGTACAAAAAGTGGCCCCAAATGCAATTCCACGAGGATCGAGAAAGGAATACACCCCCTGCTGGACGAAAGAGTGTGAAACACTACTGGAGGAATATGAGACGACTGTGGACGAGCAGACTGCAGACCAACTGATCAACGCCATGAATGAGGAACGTAGGAGTAGATGGAAGGAGGCGATGGAAAATCTAGATTTTTACCCACTCCATCAGGAAGAGCTGGGGCCTGCTGAGGAAATTAGGCGGTGCCACAGCGCCTAACAGACCGACTCTTGGAACCAGCGCATCTGAGATTGCAGATGTCCTGAAACAGACCTCCAAAATCCAGCTAAAAACAGCCGAAAAGAGAGAAATTTCCCAAGAGCTAAGCAGTTTATTGCTTAATAACCCAACCAACATGGGCAATGTAAAAGAAGTGGAGACAGAAGAGATATCCCAGGCCTTGAAGCTAATGAAGACAGCAAAAGCAGCCGGACCCAACAACATCCTACCAGAATTCTTAAGGGAACTGGGAACTTTAGGAAGAAGGTGGCTGGCCAAACTTTGTACGGAATGCATAAGCACTGGGGTTGTGCCTAAGGAATGGAAAGAAGCAAAAGTCATCGCAGCGCTGAAACCCGGAAAGACTGGAGATAATCCTAGGAATTACAGACCAATATCCCTGCAATGTACCTCCTATAAATTATTCGAGAGAATATTGCTGACTAGATTAACTCCATACATCGAAGCCAACCTCCCAACATACCAAGCGGGTTTCCGAGCAGGTAGAAACTGCTGCGATCAAGTGCTGTCCCTCACAACCTATATTGACAAAAGCTTCCAGAACAAGATGAAAACTGGCCTGGTCCTCATAGACCTCACATCAGCTTACGACACAGTATGGATTGAAGGGTTACTGCTTAAGCTAACTAGAATCATAAATTGCAAGCAGACTTACAAACTACTCAAGAACATACTAACGAACAGGAAAATCAAGGTCTCACTCCATGGTATGAACAGTAAGAGCATGGTTCTGAATAACGGTCTGCCACAGGGTTCGGCACTAGCACCCGCTCTCTTCAATCTATATATAGCTGACTTGCCAGAAACTAAATCACGCAAATTTGCATATGCAGATGATCTGGCCATCGCATATCAGAGTAAAAACTACAACAATCTCGACGAAACACTGAATGCAGACCTTGAAGTCCTGAACACCTATTACTCCAAGTGGCACCTACTTCCCAACCCCAACAAAACAACTAGCACTATAATGCACCTCAACAACAGAGAGACACACAGAAAATTACAGATCTTTTCGAATGGCCAAAGCGTAAGACATGAGGATAAGCCTAAATATTTGGGAGTGAAACTTGACCGGACCCTAACGTACAGCTCACACCTCGAAGACACAAAGCAAAAACTAAAATCCCGCAATGCTAACCTTTCGAAACTGGCTGGAACAACATGGGAATGTGGAGCGAGCACTTTGAGAACTTCAGTACTAGCCCTTGTCTACAGTGTAGCTGAATACTGTTCACCAGTCTGGAGGAGAAGTGCACACGTATCTAAAGTGGATGTCCAGCTGAGGGAGACAATGCGAATAATCTCGGGAACATTCAGGGCCACCCCCTGTGCGTGGCTTCCTGTACTAGCGAACATAGAGCCCCCAGAAATCAGGCGATCACAGCTAGCCCTGAAAACCTACAGGAAAATTATAGACAACCCCGACCTCCCTATCCACCAAGATCTGACACCGACAAAAAGGCTTAAATCCAGATCACGTTTTTGGAAAATCGGTGAAGAACTACAAGCCTTTGAGCCGAGAACGGCCTGGAACGAAGTATGGTCGGCAAGTGAATTTAAGAACAAAAACTTAGTACACGATCCGAACAAGAAGATTGATGGCTTCAACTTACCAAGAAGAGTGTGGACAGCTCTAAACCAGGTCAGAACGAGTGTTGGGAGATGTAAACACCTGATGAACAAGTGGGGCCTGGCAGACAGCGCTGTATGTGAGTGCGGTGAAATACAGACAATGGGCCATCTACTCGTGTGCAAAGTGTATGGCTATGGTGGTGAATTCATGGACATACATAGACTCAGTGACTCAGCCATAAAGTGGCTCAATAACATATCTAATATAGTGTAGAATTATATTGTTTTCTTTTTAGTATATAGTGATAAGAATATTGTAAATTATGCCTCTGTGATGCCGAACGAGTAAATAAAAATAAAGACTTGATCAAGCAATGTGACAGCTCCACTGGAGGAAGAAAAAAATACACTGCTCCGGCTAAGCACGAGCGTACGCGGTATCCTTGTACCTGGCACAAGGGATGTATAGCAAACGAATTTTATTTCATTACATTTGATTACATTACCATTGATTCCACCCATTTTTTCGATTCGCCAGGATATCATGCACAAAACATGGGTAAATCTTTTTCAGGAAGGAAATAGTCTTGGTCATGTTGAAACCACAGCAAAAGACAAGACATGACATATGACAACCACAACATCTATATCTGAAGATGGTCGTAACACAATAAATATGTAAAAACACAGCTGAGGTGGTTTTCAATATTCTTTAATATTTTTCAGTGCAGTCACGTTCAGTAAAGCATCTTCATCAAAATTCTTTTTAGGTCTCCAATTTTCTTTTGCATCCATTGCATTCCTTTTCATCACTCTTGGCGACGAATCCTAGCTTAACACATTCTGAAAATCCTTAATTCTGGACGACATAGAAACTTTAATGCAAAACGTCAGTCATGTTTTCTCAACTAGGGTCCTTAGAAATAGTTTTCAAACTGAATTCCTATGAATTAATGTTCGTTAACAGCGCTCACTCGACGCTTGTTTATAGAGGAACTATTTTACAAAATAGTTCGACTACAAGGCGTCCAACGCCTAAACAAAACAACTTCCTTAGGGAACCAGTGGAGCGCAGCAGTAAGAGAATATTACATAGCTTAAGACGCTAATACATAGTTTCATTTTCCTACTATATATCCAGTAGTTAAACCGAGAAAGCTTACCAAAACCATCCAATATTGAGGTATCTACTCACTGTCAATGACTCAATATTAATGAGGCTGTACTAACACAAATCTCATTCGCGTGTATATCCACATCAGACGTCAACCAGATACTGATAAAGAAGCAAGTATTGTCTATTGATCGATCCGGTTTACTTAATTTTCAAATGAATTAATGCGACCAATGCCCCGGGAGGAGTTTATGCAACAAATCTGCAGTGAAATACTTCACTGTTATAAGAGGTACTTTTAATTAACTTTAGTATTGAAGAGTATCAGTTCCGGTGAAGACGTACATCGTCATGGTTTTATTTCGGAACGATTACCTAATTTTCGGACTTGCGATCATATGGCCACTGTGATTTAGCCGAGCGCCATGCGCGGATATGGAATACACAATGTGTGAAGTCTCACAGACAAGATACGACTTTTACTGCACAATTGTTTGCTTCTTTTCTCGTAACCGAAATGTGGTGACTTATATTAAAATTTCCCGTAATGAAATAGGGAAAAAATGATATCGGTGTAAGCAAGAGAATATCCTGTTATTGATGGAAATTTATCCGTTAGAGGCTCTTATGACACCCCACCTCGGTACCCAGACGAAGCGATCTTTGAGAGCGAAGATTAAACGTTAATTATCACAGACAAAGGGCATCATGGAGTGCGGCAAGGGGTGAACCACACAATTTCCCTTCATCCATCGATTTGAGGTCGCCACACATTATCGTTACGACGTCTTTCACTAAGCACCCTCTGCTGTTCTTAAACGAGAAACAGTAATTAAGTCAGTTAAGACATCAGCGATAACGAAAGAATTTAAAGGGCAATCACCTGTTGTCGGCACTCCGGCGAGATAATGACCCGATAGCTTAATTGCCCCCACCCCTCCCACCCCGCGTGGCCTTGGGAAGGGGGAGAAGGGATAGCAACGGAGCAGCGGAATGAAGAACGAGGAAGAAGAGGCCAAGTCAAAAATATTACATCACAATTCGCCCTACCTGCAAGTAACGGATTCCAGCAACCATCTTCTAACACAGAGTTCAAAATATTTGAAGACCTATTTAAGAGCCACTAAGAGCTGCTAATTACTTTTCGATCACATGGTCGTGGTCAGGTGGCGTACACAGCCATCCTGCGTCACTAAAACCTTCTGTCGTAGTAAAATGCATTCACAAAGTCAAGAGTAAAACGCATTGTTAAATAATCTTTGTACAATGCCATGTTCCACGCTTCTGTGTGGAGAGCACCTCAAAGTTTTGATTATGAAATTATGAACGTCCCTTAGAACCGCTATTCTAGTGCTTAACGCACAAGTTTGAGAAGCTTCCAACAGTTTTTTCTTCTCGTTGTACAAAGAATACATTCCACAATGCGGAAAATTTAGAAACAAAGAGGGAAAAAGCAACTTCAGTCCATATGTGTGTGTGTGTGTGTGTGTGTGTGTGTGTATGTGTGTGTGTGTGTGTGAGAGAGAGAGAGAGGAAGGAGGGATAAGGGCAGGCGGCCAGCAACAGTCTAGCCGCAAATAAAATGTTAGTTCGGCCTACAAATGGTCTACCAACTTGCCCTAACAGTTGCATCGAAAGACGAGAACTGTTACACCAGTGATTACAGTCTTCATGAGTCAACAAAGCCCCGATCGAGATACAACATCTGCCGATACTATCAGTCAACTGTAGTATCCAATTAAGCCTACATTGAAAAGAATTTTCTCTACAGTTGTTAAAATGAAGTACGATACATAGTAAGTTCCAGAACATATTTCCACAGGACGTGAAATGTAAACATATCTTGTCACTCCGTCTGTCGGACCACCACTGATGATGATGATGATGAGGACCCATACTCCGAGGACCTTTGTGGACGATACGGGAGACCCGCACCGCCGTACTAGGCAAGGTCCTAGTGGGAGGTGGTTTGCTGTTGCCTTCCTCCGACCGTAATAGGGGTGAATGAAGATGATGAAGACGACACAATAATATCCAGTCATATCCAGGCAGGAAAAATCCCTGACCGCGCCGGGAATCGAACCCGGGACCACGTGCGCGGCGAGAGAGAACGCTACCGCAAGACCTCGAGCTGCGGACCGGACCACCATTATCGCAATATAATTCCACACAACCCGTGAAGTGAAGTTTCAGGACGGTTACAAGTAACAAATCACACTTCTGTGGGTTGGAAATGTCTACTTGACCATGTCAGTGCTTCTTGACTGCGGCCACACATTTATGTGATCACCATCTATTCATTGGCATGTGAAGGTATGTAAAGATTGTCAGGTGGGGGCAAAGGGCTGTGGGGGCACACAGAAAACAGTGAAGTCGTCGGGTTAACGCGGAAACAGAGCAATTTATCTGGCGTCTAGAAGGGCATGGTCATTGGCTTTCGAGGCAAGGGTGGAAGAATTTCCGAAACCGGTTAGTTTTGAAACAGTTCGTGAGCCGCCATGGTTAAAATACACCATGCGTGACAAAATGGCGCTATTCGAAGCGAGTGCCAAGACAACTGTGGTGCGCCACGGGCCATACATGACACGGGTGAACGATAGGTGCGCTTATGAGAACGGGCGAATGGACATGCAGTTGTTGAGCAACTGGTCGCCCAGAGGAACCAAGGGCTCTGCGAACAGTGCTTCGTCAACGACAGTTCAGCGAAAGTATGGGGCTCAGCAGCCGGCGCCTGGTATATGAACCCGTGTTGACTTCTGTTCATCGGCAACGAAGTCTGGAATTTGCACGCCCCATCCGCTGAGCGGTGACAGGTGGCCTTTCCAGAACCTCGTATTATGCTCCATCGAACGGAAGTCCGTTGGCGTGTACCGCCTGAAACCTCTGAAATTAAAAGTCGGAAGTGCTCTGGCCAGGTTGCATTGCCTATCTTGTCATTCTGGAAGGCGCAATGGATCAGCACAAATATGCATGTGTCCCCGGGGACCATGTCTACACCTAAATGCATTTGATTTTCCTCGACACGATGGCACCTATTGGCTCTGAGCACTACGGGACTCAACATCTGTGGTCATCAGTCCCCTAGAACTTAGAACTACTTAAACCAAACTAACCTAAGGACATCACACACATCCATGACCGAGGCAGGATTCGAACCTGCGACCGTAGCAGTCACGCGGTTCCGGACTGAGCGCCTAGAACCGCTAGACCACCGCGGCCGGCGATGGCACCTATTAGCAGACAATGCAATGTCAGACGGCTTACAGTGTACGCGAATGATTCGAAGAGCACCAGGACGATTTTTACGTATTCCAGTGGCCTCCAAAATCCCCGGATTTAAACGAAATTGAGAATCACTGGGACAACCTCGATCGGACTGATTGCAACATGGACCCTCAACCGAGAAACCTAGCGCAGCTGGCGGCGGCACTGGAGTCGGCATGGCTCCAGATCCTTGTCGGTACCTTCCAGAACCTCATTGTCTCTATTTCAGCTCATCAGAGCTACAAAAGGTGGTTATTCAGGCTTCCGACAGATGGTCACATTAATGTGACTGGACCGTGTACCATCCGATGTCTACTTCTCTGCCTCTTTAGTGCTCTTGCACCTTAGCACCTCGCATCATATCTCATTTATCTAGTATTCAAGTTGTGCCGAGCCATAAAACAAAACCATTAGTAGACTTCGTTTCGAGAACAAGCTGTTATGCACTGTGCAATGCACAGTTCAATGCCCTGTTACATTTAAACAGAAGAGGAAGCACTTTTCTGTCGAGCTCAAAACAATTCTCCAGCAAATTTAATATATATGGAACGTTTCCTTCTCTCAAACAGTAAAGCAGTTTTTCTCGTCTTGCTTCGTGTGTTTTAATTTCTCTTTTTATCATTTGCTTTCTATCATGTTACTCTCCATCTCTCTTGTTCTTTCACATTCATTGCTGACATTGCTCTCAGTTTAAATATAACTTCCTGTCGTTGTTCACTACCCATGAATCAATATACGATGAGTGTTATGTTTTGCTATAGCAATTTCTGTTTCCACTTTTCTTGAGTCCTCAGTTTTGTGATGACCTCAGGTTAGCAACTTCCTTAATTACCCTGGATGTATTACTATCTTAGTCAAATGCTGCAGGCTTTTCCCTCTACAGTTCACCATTGTCTTAACACATGTACTATCATGCTGTGCCTTCTTCTTGTAAGTGTTCTCCGTAAGATCCTTTCCTCACAAATTCTGATGAGAAGCTCCTCATTTCACGTACTTTTCTATACTCCTTTTCAGTATCATATCTCAAACGCTTCATTCTCTTCTTCTCTCGCTTCCCTACAGTGCATGAATCACTTCCATCCAACGCTGCGCTCCTTGCTCAAATTAAGGCCCATGTTTCATACTGGTGGGATTCTTTTGTCGGGGAACATCCCCTCCCCTTTTACTAGTCAGTTTTTAATGTCCTCCTTGCTTCGTCCACCGTGTGCTATTTTCATGGGGAACATCCCCTCCGCTTTTACTAGTCAGTTTTTTATGTTCTCCTTGCTTCGTCCACCGTGTGCTATTTTCATTCCAAGTATCAGAATTCCTTCACCTAATCTACATTTTGTCGCATCTTTGATGCTAAGTTTATCCTAATCTCATGGATCCAATGTCTCATTAGTTTCGTTCTCATTAGGCTGTTCATTCCACTGTCACTGAGGATAATGATGGAGTTAAGAGACCTTATACCCATGCCCCCCCCCTTTTTAATCCCACTCCTAAGTCATTTTCTTTCTTTCCATCTTTGCTTGTTTGACGTTTAGAATAAACAGTAAAGGCGAAAGACTGCACTCTTGTTTTACAAGCTTCTTGATCCGAGCATTTCGTTCCTGATCTTCCATTCTTATTTTTCCCTCACAATTTTTTGTATGTATTGTACATCCCCCGTCATTCCCCACAGCTAAAACCTTTTTATAGAACGATATATCCTATGTAATCGTCTTGCTTTTTCTTCATTTTTGCTTCCATTATCAAGATGTTAGAACTGCCTCTCCGGTGTTTTTACCTTTCCTGACATCATACTTTTCATCACTTAAGGAACATTCGACCCTCAATCTCTCTCTATTATTGTTGTCAGTAACCATGGCGCATGAGCCGTAAAGTGATCGTGGGATAATTTTCGCACTTATCTGCTCTTTCTACTTCTGGATTACAAGGATAACATCCTTCCAAATGTTGTATAGCATTTCACCAGTCTGATGTATTCTACGCAACAAACGGATAATTAGTTGCCACTACCCCACCCCAATGATTTTAGAAATTAGTACCTATTCTTTCTGCTTTGTTTGATTCCGCCGTCTGCGGTGGCAGAGCGGTTCTAGGCGCTTCAGTCCAGAACCGTGCGACTGCTCTGTCAAACTCTGACTGTAATATCAAATCCTCTGTGCCTTCAAAATCATCTTCCATTTCTTACTTAGCCACGTACAGGCCATCAATGTATTCTCTCCACCTATCCGCTCTCTACGTTTAACAGCGGAATTCATCTTTCACTCATAAGGCAGACACTCTTGCTTTCAACTGCATCTGTCTTTCTGGAGACAAATTCTTTTTCAACTTCGTCATGCTTATCCTGTAACCACACTGACTACCCTGTGCTCTGCATTTATTTCATTCCCCTTCACAATTGACTTTCTTGTACCTGTGTTTCTCCGTCCAGTTTATGTGACTGCTATTTTAGAGACGTACAGTTACCCTGTGCTTTGAATTTATTTCATTCTCCTTCACAATTGCCTTTCTTGTACCTATGTTTCTCCGTTCAGTTTATTTGACTCCTATTTTAGAGACGTACAGTATTCGACAAACGATCTGCTTAGTTTTGTATTCGTTATAGCAGTATCTACATCATCATCCTTCAGTGCTTCAGTCTGCACTTCATTTCACGTTGATTCTTCCGGGTGATTCTCCCAGCCTCAGGGTACTCTTCACTACTAAAGTGTAGTCTGAATCTGTATATTCTCCTGCGTACGCCTTACGATCTAACATCCGAATCCGAATTCCAGCTGGAATCTTCCAGTGTCTCCAGACCTTTTCCAAGTATCCTTCTTCCCTTCGTGATTTTCGAACAGTGTATTCGGTTTTACTAGCTAAAGTTTACTACACAACTCTAGTAGTCTTTCGGTCCACCCCCTGTAGCTGAGTGGTACTATGTAAAAAAAGTCCACTTATTTACGTATCCCAGAAATATTTTATTTTATAAAGATCATCGTCTTACATAAAAAAACCTGATAGAAGCAGTTTCTCTTTGTTATTGTTAACCTATTATGTGAAAAAACTCCATTTATTTCCGTTTCCCAGTAATATTTTATTTTATAAAGGTCATCGTCTTAAAAAAAATGTGGTCAGCACGACAGAATGTTAATCCTCAGAGCCTGGGTTCGATTCCCGGCTGGCTCGGAGATTTTCTCCGCTCAGGAACTGGGCATTGTGTTGTCATAATCATCCTCATTTCATCCCTATCGACGCGCAAGTCACCGAAGTGGCTTCAAATTGAAAGACTTGTCGAATGGTCTACCAGACGGGAGGCCCTAGTCACACGGCAATTACATTTTATTAGTCCTTCTCCTTCCTCATTCCTGCTACCATATTCATATTCTCCCGTAATCTTGTCTACATTTTCTTTCCCTGTCGTAGTTTTGGAATCCCCGCTGATTAGTAGATTATGATCACCCTGTATATACTGACTCTATTTACAGTTACTCTACCTTTTCTGCTTGGGACGTTGCTATTAGTCTGCAGTCAATTGTGAAGGGAATACTGCTATTACTGAATTGCTCACAATAACTCCTTCTGACGTACACACCCATTCATACGAATCCTACTCCAGTTATACCATTTGCTGCTGCTGGTGGTGTAACCCGTTGTTCGTGCGACGAGAAATCCTTGTCTTCTTTCCCTTTCATCTCAGCACTATATGTAGATTGAACCTTTGCATTTCACTTTTCGGGTTTTGTAACTTCCCTACCACAATCATATTTTTGACATTCCACGCTCCGACTCTTGTAGCGCTTCCTTTCAGTCTACCAACGAAAGTCCTATGCAGGGAGAAAATCGTATAGCATTCCAATCCTAGCAAATGCAGGGTCACTTGTATTGGAAACGGCGACCGTTTTACATAATGACTAAACACAGTCAACACTATGTGTTGTCCCTGATGCTTTTAACGTGTAACGTGTTGCCACTAGGGCAATGAATTAGTGACGATAAAAGCGCGATACACGCGCCTGACGAATAAATCTGGTAAAAATAAATCGAATATTACGGGACATGTGGCTGCGTTCAGTACATTAGTTTTCTGTCTTGTATGACGCTCTACTAGTACAGTTAAATAACTCGTTTCGAATGTCGAAGGAGAGTATGTAGCACGTTCTGTAAATAGCCCCTTACTCATGAGTATTATTTGTGTCGGCAGTTGCCCACATATTCGTCGCGAACGATTTGGCAACACTTTTGAAATTTAATAGTTATCGTTTATTTTTACATTCTCTGCCGCACATTTACATTTTTGAATGACTAGTTTCGATCTTGAAATTTATACGGAATATGCCACTATTCCAAAATTGTTTCGTATACAAACCATACGTTTAAAGACAGGGATTTCTCTCGAAAATTTGATCCATGAAGTCCCCTCTACAAACCTGACCCCTGTTATAGAATTTGTAAAACACCGTGTACAGTTGCATAAGTAACCTATCGGATCGATATGGAAGTACGCATAATACTGCATTCTTATGTGTAATTCCATATGAACACGATTGTTTGCTTAAGCGATTACAGATGCCTGAAAATGATCGAATTTGAAAGAAAGCAATCATACCGTAAAGATAAATATGCAATTCTGGCGGCGTAATAAATGATACGTTTTACTCGTAAAAATTTTCTATGTTTTATAGCTTTTGAGTCACACAGTAGTAAGAATACACAGTGTGTGTCAATTTGGGAATACGTTTTGTTATAGATACTTCCCGGCGACGCTAGGTGTTCTTTTGTATTAGTTATGACTCTGAAAGGCGGTGTTCTTAGAATCACGCACATATGTTCCTAGAATCACGCACATACACTGTAAGCTGCCTGACATTCCATTGTCTGCTGATAGGTGCCAACCTGTAGAGGAAAAGCAAATGAATTTAGGCGTAAATGTGGTCCCCGGGAATAGATGCATACTTGAGGTGATCCATTGTGCCTTCCAGAATGACAAGATCACTCAGGCAATGCCAGCACCATTCCGATGATCTTTACAGGGTGTTTACTTTCAGACATTTCACGCCGTGCACGCCAGCGGCTTTCTGTTCAATGGAGAATAAACCGACATTAAGGAAAAGCCACCTGTCACCACTCAGCGGACGTCCAGTTGCGATGGTGGCGTGCAAATTCCAGACTTCGTCGCCGATGAGCGGCAGTCAGCATGGGTGCATGAAGCAGGCGCCTGGTGCGGAGGCCCACACGCACCAACGTTCCCTGAGCGGTCATTGAGGAAGCGCTGTTCGCAGCGCCCTTGGTTCATCTAGGCAGTCGGTTGCCCGACAGCTGCACGTCTGTTCGCCCGTACACATATGCACACCTATCGTTCACCCGTGGCAGCTGTGGCCCTAGTGCACCACACGTGTATTGACGCCGATTTTGGATCACCATTTTGTCACGTACGGTGTGTTTTAACCACGGCGGCACGCAAAAAGTTTAAAACCTAGGCCGTTTCGGAAATGCTTCACGCTTCGCTGTTGATATACTTTCCGCGATGTGAGGTCGTGGTCCAAGAACTTTTCTGCTCCTTACGTTTCGTCCAGGACTGCGCTGGATTTCCTCAGAGGCGCTGCTCCGCTGCGTCTTGCCGACTGACTGGTCGGGTGTCTGACATAAAACCGATCTTTAAACCAACAAAGAAAATTAGTCAAGTACTATGATCTGTGAAGGATAAACGCCCTCCCCTGTCGACATGTGGTGTGTATAAAATTCCATGTACCTGTGGTAAAGTTTACATTGGTACTACCAAAAGAAGCGTAAACACGCGACTGAAAGAGCATAAAAGTATTTGTCGACTTGGAAAAATAAAAAAGTCAGCTGTAGCGGAACATGCTCTTCAACCAGGCAACCACCAAGTGAAGTTTTCGGATACCGAAGTTTTATCTACAACGTTAAATTACTATCCACGGCTTTATAGAGAAGCTATCGAAATATATAAACATCACGATAATTTTAATAGGAAAGAGGAGGCTATGAAACTTAGCGATATATGGACAGTGGCTCTACAAAATTGATAACAATTTTTATCTTTGACAAGGTGGTAATCGATAGTCAACCTTATCTTTGCTATGGATTATCACTGCTCATCACGTGTCACCTGAACCACGCCCCCCTTTCTCACAATATATAAGTCGCTCTCAGACACCCGACCAGTCAGTCGGCAAGACTCAGCGGAGCAGCGCCTCTGAGGAAGTCCAGCGCAGTCCTGGACGAAACGTAAGGAGCAGAAAAGTTCTTGGACCACGACCTCACATACCGGAAAGTATATCAACAGCCATGTCACCCGGTCGTGAAAGCAATGCTTCACGCTTGCCACGAAAGCCAATGATCATGCCCTTCTGAACGTCAGATAAATCGCTCTGTTTCCGAGGTACGACGACGAATCCACTGTGGCCCTCCGAGACTGTTTATGTACCCTCAAATACCAGTGCTGCCACCTACCGTCTGTAACTGGTTATTGCACGTTGACATCGAACATAAGTGGTGGTCACATAAATGTGAAGCCGGCCGGGGTGGCCGTGCGGTTCTAGGCGCTACAGTCTGGACCACGTGACCGCTACGGTCGCAGGTTCGAATCCTGCTTCAGGCTTGGACGTGTGTCCTGTCCTTAGGTTAGTTAGGTTTAAGTAGTTCTAAGTCGTAGGGGACTGATGACCTCAGAAGTCCCATAGTGCTCAGAGCCATTTGAACATAAATGTGAGTTTACTGTCTCGTTTCGTAACTTGTGTGGCCACAGTCATGAAGCACTGACATCGCCAAGTAGACACTTGTTCACCTGGTAACACGGAGAAGTATTCTTTGTTACTTCTAATCATATATAAGCTTCACTTATTGTGTTGCTTTGGATTATGTTGCAATAATAGTACTCCCGCAGACCGAGTGACTGGATGTGTTTACGTTTCACGTACTGTGGAAATATGTTCTGCAACTTACTCTGTATCATACTTCATTTTAACAACTGTAGAGGAAATTCTTTTCAACCTAAGCTTAATTGGATGCTACGGTTGACTGACAGTATCGGCAGATATTGTATTTCGGTCAGGGTTTTTTGCCTCTTGCAGACTGGGAAGCACTGGTGTAACAGTTCTCGCCTTTCGATGTCCCTGTTAGGGCAAGTTGGTAGACCATTTGTAGGCCAAGACATATTTTTATATGGAGTTAGACTGTTGCTTGACCGCGTCCCCTTCTCCCTCTCTCTCATACGCATGCACACATACACACACACACACACACACACACACACACACACACACACACACACACACACACACACACACACAACACATATAGACACGGTAGTTGCTTTTTCCCTCTTTGTTTCTAAATTTTCCGCACTGTGGAATTGTATGCTTTGTACAACGAGAAGAAAACTTGTGCATTAAGCACTAGAACAGCGGTCCTAAGGGACGTTCATAATTTCATAATCAAAACTTTGAGGTGCTCTCCATACAGAATCATGGAACATGGCAATGTACAATGAGTATTTAACAATGCATTTTACTCTTCACTTTGTGAAGGCATTTTATTACGACGGCAGGTTTTAGTGACGCAGCATGGCTTTTTAAGCCACCTGACCATGTGATCGAAACGTAATTACCACGTCTTAGTGGCTCTTAAATACGTCTCCAGATATAGAGATCTGTGTGTTAGAAGGTGTCGCCGGAAAGTGTCAGTGAACCTAACAGTTCCCTGGATATAGTTTTTCAGAACCTCTTCCTCGTAAGAAACAGCTGCAATACATGGATACACAAACGAATGTTGATGGTACGTTCGTAATAGATATTTTTGGGTAAGATAACTTCAGTACTGTGACTTGGAGTTTCCTGGGCACGCCGCGAGTGAACTTGACTCTGCATGCTCCGCCCCTGAAGACGAAGCGCAGGCGTATGAGAAAGGGGGCAGAAGCAGTACTTTGGGTACGGAGAGACCGAAAGATTTGGAAATTTGTGGTTACGTTCATATGTTACCAAACTGCTGAGGTTATCGGTTCCTAGGCTTACACACTACTTAATGTAACTTAAACTGACATACGCTAAGGACAACACACACACCATGCCCGAGGGAGGACTCGAATCTCCGAGAGGGGAGGGGGGGGAGCCGCGCGAACCGTGACAAGGGGCCCAGACCACGTGGCTACCCCGCTCGGCATGGAGAGAGTGCTTCAGCTGCGGCTATGTGAAGGATTCCCATTACAGTGGCGAGTTCTAATTTTGGAGGGTAGCTGGTTTTCCATTTAGAGGTGGCTGGGTGATAGGTGGGCACATGTGAGGTCGTCGCCTCCTTCGTGGCAATTGGAGCATATCCACGAGGAATTACGGAACAAAAGTACTTCCCTGAGGTGTTCCTGCTGTGGGATCGCTGTGGCAGTCATTATCATCATACAACGTAAATTAATGTTGATCTCGTGTCTATTGTACAACGTAGTTGGCCCAAGGACGAGTGAACATAGTACTGCTGTTGCAGCAGTCTTGATAGGGCTCGCGGGAACTCGGCGGTCCCATCATTTACGTGTTCTTTCATTTAAATTCCAGAGGGAGCCTCAGCAGTAGCTTGTGTGTGGTTTGGTCATTTGAATGTGTCTGTAATTATTGCACCACTTACATCATCATCTACAAGTACATACACAATCAGCAAGCCACCGTGCGTTGAGTGGCGCAGGTCACCTTGTACTACTACTAGTCACTTCCTTTCATGTTCCATTCGCAAACGGAGCGAAAGAAAAACGACTGTCTGTATGCCTCCGTGTGAGACCTAATTTCTCGTATATGTTTGTGGTCGTTACATGAAATGTATGCTGGTGGCAGTAGAATAGTTCTACAGTCAGCTTCAAATGCCGGTTCCCTGAAGTTTCTCAGTATCGTTCCTCGAACAGAACGTCCACATTCCTCAACGGATTCTCACTTGTGTTCTCGAAACATCTTCGTAGCACTTGCCTGTTGTTCGAATCTAGCAGCCCGATTCTCAATTGTTTCGATGTCTTCCTCTAATCCGACATGGTACAGGTGCCAAACATTCGAGGAGTACTCACAGAATAGGTTGCACTAGCATCCTATATGACGTATCGTTTACAGATGGTCCACCCTACCACAACTATCACATAGTAGTTCCATTTCATTTTGCAGTACTGTACACAGATTTAAACGACTTGACTGTCAAGCAAGACACTGCTAATGCTGTATAACATTCACATTAACTTGCATTTTTCTACATTTATCACACCAACCAGAAATTTTGTCGAAGTCATCTTGTATCCTCCTACAGTCACTCAACTTCGTCGTCTTCTCGTACACCAAAGCATCATGAATTTTCCTGTGATAATGTGAGTTTTGATAAATTTTTTCTAGTTTCTGCTCCTTACTATTCTGTACCATAAAAATCCTCTTAAACAGAAAAACACGAACAAAATTTAAGAACTAAGCTATTAGCCGGCCGGAGTGGCCGTGCGGTTCTAGGCGCTGCAGTTTGGAACCGAGCGACCGCTCCGATCGCAGGTTCGAATCCTGCCTCGGGCATGGATGTGTGTGATGTCCTTAGGTTAGTTAGGTTTAATTAGTTCCAAGTTCTAGGCGACTGACGACCTCAGAAGTCGCATAGTGCTCAGAGCCATTTAAACCATTTTAAAACTAAGCTATTATTAAAACACAGGAAAAACTAAATACGTAAATTTAATCACTGTGGGGGGGGGGGGGAGGGTTTAAATATATGTTGATGTTAACTGAAGCTTTTATTAGTCGTGCTTTTAAATATTTGTTTGTTTATAACATTATCCTTTTCGGTGGAACCTTCAGACATTTCGAAAGGTGACAAGCTCATCGGCTAGCCTCTTTTCATTCTTTCAACTTTAATTACGCAACTGGAGAGGAGATGAATTAATTTAACAGGAGTCGTTACATAACTGTGATTATAGGGGTTGATTTCACTTCCTCTTCCTAACCTTCTACAATCTAATATGGTTCTGTGTACAGTAATTTGCTTTATGGGCTAGCCTTGGCAGAGAGGAATGCTGTGAATATGAGACAGGCGACTCCTAATGAGGCCCACGATTTGTGTGCATGCTGGCCTTCAAGGAAACAGAGGGGGAAGAAATGCAGGTATGGAGTCCTTGCCTTGTCAGGGGATGAAATTTGCTGTGCCGAACGGTGGGTAAGTGGAGAGGCGATTGCCCATTAATAGGATGGTTTGCAGTATGGCCGAGATAAAAAAGTCATTGTTATAGAAGGTGGAACTCTGCCAGCAGGTGGTAGGCGCAAGAAGTTTGATAAGATATATACTTGGGCAGATAAGCACCTCTTGGTTTTTCTAAAAATTTGACAAAACAGCTCTGATCTACATAACATCCGGACGTGGGAGTACGGATGGTAGTTAGCCTCGTAGAATTTTCTTTTATTTTATTTTTTTATTTTTTTTTTTTTACACGACCTATAACTTAGGGCTAGCTGGTGGCTGAATGAGCACCTATTGGTGCGTTAAAAGTGACGTCAGGAGGATGTATCACTTAGCGGGAAGCTTTTCAGAAAAGATAGGGAGAAATTCAATTCACTGGCTTGTTCCCATTTCGCCATTTCTTGGCCCATTAGTGGGCTGTAACAAACAGTGAGAGGATTGGTGGGCGCGTTTTGTTAGCAGGAAGACAGGAACAAGCTGCGTTTAGAGACTTGAAAAATAAGACGTATTGAAAGGAGGAGTTGCGAAGTAGATGTGGACAGTAACAGATGCAGATGTCATGGACAGGAGATGGAGACTAATTTACAGCTGCATTATCAGGTCATCGTCTTGCGGTGTCTCTAATCCGCTCACATGCATTAAAAATAGTGGTAAGCATTTCTTACTGCTCTGGCATACTGGGACAAGCGAGAGTACTGTACGTCCGTGATTTTTGAGAACATTTCTCATGGAGAACAGCGGTCTGGCAAAAAGTACTTTAAAAAAGAACGCAAAGATTCTCGACCTCAAAAAATCGTTTATTTTCAGTTAACCTGTTTAAATCAATTTTTGGCAAACATTAGATCTTCATACCACGATGACAGCCAGTGGCGGTGAATGGAGCGGGTGCTACAGCTCCACGAACGTAAACTACAGTTGACGTCCGTGGAGTTATAACACCCTCCTACCATCATAATATGAAGATCTGAAGATGGTCAAAAAATACCACAAAATAAATGTCTTTTGCTGGCGAGACTGTTTGTATTCATTTTTAAAGTACTGTATTTTAATTTCAAAATAGCTTTCACTGTCTCATATTCATCAGTTCCTCAGATCTTTAGGATTCTTGAGTGTAGACAGACTATGAATGACATAGCCAGCTTGCAGTACATTTCACAGAACTAGAGGATAGATTTTTAAGCAACTCCATATTTCGGTAACTTCGTCAACTCTGAGCGTTGGTCAGCAATTCATTTTGCAAAGTACGTCTTTGTTAACTTCATGGCCACATAACTGGTTTTTCATTGCTTTATAATTCCAATTTTGTTTTATTCTAAACCGATGTGTACACTTAAATCTTGGATTTATTACACATACATACTCGCTCAATAAATATATAAATATTACACTCCTGTAAATTGAAATCAGAACACCGTGAATTCATTGTCCCAGGAAGGGGAAACTTTATTGACACATTCCTGGGGTCAGATACATCACATGATCACACTGACAGAACCACAGGCACATAGACACAGGCAACAGAGCATGCACAATGTCGGCACTAGTACAGTGTATATCCACCTTTCGCAGCAATGCAGGCTGCTATTCTCCCATGCAGACGCTCGTGGAGATGCTGGATGTAGTCCTGTGGAACGGCTTGCCATGCCATTTCCACCTGGCGCCTCAGTTGGACCAGCGTTCGTGCTGGACGTGCAGACCGCGTGAGACGACGCTTCATCCAGTCCCAAAAATGTTCAATGGGGGACAGAACCGGAGATCTTGCTGGCCAGGGTAGTTGACTTACACCTTCTAGAGCACGTTGGGTGGCACGGGATACATGCGGACGTGCATTGTCCTGTTGGAACAGCAAGTTCCCTTGCCGGTCTAGGAATGGTAGAACGATGGGTTCGATGACGGTTTGGATGTACCGTGCACTATTCAGTGTCCCCTCGACGATCACCAGTGGTGTACGGCCAGTGTAGGAGATCGCTCCCCACACCATGATGCCGGGTGTTGGCCCTGTGTGCCTCGGTCGTATGCAGTCCTGATTGTGGCGCTCACCTGCACGGCGCCAAACACGCATACGACAATCGTTGGCACCAAGGCAGAAGCGACTCACATCGCTGAAGACGACACGTCTCCATTCGTCCCTCCATTCACGCCTGTCGCGACACCACTGGGGGCGGGCTGCACGATGTTGGGGCGTGAGCGGAAGACGGCCTAACGGTGTGCGGGACCGTAGCCCAGCTTCATGGAGACGGTTGCGAATGGTCCTCCCCGATACCCCAGGAGCAACAGTGTCCCTAATTTGCTGGGAAGAGGCGGTGCGGTCCGCTACGGCACTGCGTAGGATCCTACGGTCTTGGCGTGCACCCGTGCGTCGCTGCGGTCCGGTCCCAGGTCGACGGGCACGTGCACCTTCCGCCGACCACTGGCGACAACATCGATGTACTGTGGAGACCTCACGCCCCACGTGTTGAGCAATTCGGCGGTACGTCCACCCGGCCTCCCGCATGCCCACTATACGCCCTCGCTCAAAGTCCGTCAACTGCACATACGGTTCACGTCCACGCTGTCGCGGCATGCTACCAGTGTTAAAGACTGCGATGGAGCTCCGTATGCCACGGCAAACTGGCTGACACTGACGGCGGCGGTGCACAAATGCAGCGCAGCTAGCGCCATTCGACGGCCAACACCGCGGTTCCTGGTGTGTCCGCTGTGCCGTGCGTGTGATCATTGCTTGTACAGCCCTCTCGCAGTGTCCGGAGCAAGTATGGTGGGTCTGACACACCGGTGTCAATGTGTTCTTTTTTCCATTTCCAGGAGTGTATTTTAAGTACTCCGCCTTCAAATTCAGTGCTAGCGCCTAAATAAATTAAAGTCTTTGTAATTTCGTTGCACACATTAAATGCAGCACTGGGCTTCAACGGTGTGCCTGATTCATGATTAATTCAGATTCAGCTACATTTCACTTTCACAAAGCAGGGTTTTGCACTTCTCATATTTATAGTATTTGATTTATTGTAAACATTTCAATAGGCATTTAGCCGTGCTTAACTGAATAATAAAGAGTATTGAGGTTACCAGCGTGCGCCTTATGTTCATTGTTTGCGTCAAATAAATTTTGTGAAATTTTTCTCTTGAGAGTGGTCCTACTCGCTTACCACTCCCGAAATCTCGCAACAGGAACCTTCCTGTGAATACACTTTAAAAAACGATTTTTTTCTTAAATCAATAATTAGAGGGATTTTTAACAAAATGGTATTAAAAGAAGTCAATTGGGCTTCAGAAAGTTGTTAAGAAATCAACTTAAAGATCTTTCGGTATGCGCCCAAATCCCTGTTTCCACTGCTTTCGCAAGTCATTATTATCATTTGCCTCCTCTTCCAGAAACATAAAGGATACAACTGCTTTTTGTCAGCCCTTTAATGAGATATGCTTTGTGATGGTTTTACGTTTCTCTAGCATATTTTTGGTTTTCAAACGTTGTTTTCTTACAAACCTTTCTGCAGTTTCTCGAAAGTTATTCCGAATGTAATTCGTTTTAAAGTGGGGCATTTAGACGGAACGAAGTTCTAGAGTTGCTAGGAATGTGGTCTGGGATTAATATGAGACAATAACTGTTGGCAAGTGATTCTATGAGTGTGGCCGAAGCTGAAAAGTTTGTCCCTGCGGCAATTAAAGACGCCAGAATCACGAGGAAAATGTTCAAATGTGTGTGAAATCTTATGGGACTTAACTGCTAAGGTCATCAGTTCCTAATCTTACACACCACTTAACCTAAATTATCCTAAGGACAAACACACACACCCATGCCCGAGGGAGGACTCGAACCTCCGCCGGGACAAGCCGCACAGTCTATGACTGCAGCGCCATAGACCGCCCGGCTAATCCCGCGCAGCAATGACGAGGAGGAACAAGAAAAGAAAAAGAGAAGGTGAGGAACATGTAAACCAAGAAGATTAAGCTAAAATATCGTATAAGTAATGATAGAAGCGAATCACAGATAAAATGCTTCAGGGTATTATTTGAAGAAAAGTATACTGTAGGAACTCACGTCCTGTCAACAGGAAGGAAAATACGTACCGATAAATTATAAAAAATCTGACCTCAATTATGATTATCAGGTGTAGATATTTCTAGAATAAAAAGTTGTGGCTGAAATGACATACCGGTAATCCACTTTTTAGGTGTACATATTGTTAATGTGAACTTAAACTTTCAAGAATTTAAATAAGATAGTTCACGTATAAATTCCTGGTATAGAACAGCATTTAAAAATTCAATTTACTGAGCTTCATACAACTAATTTTGATAAGGTCATTGTGATAACTAATGTGATTAATTGAAGGCTATATCAAAATGTTCAACGAGAAACATTCCTATTATCCTACATTTTTTATTCTCCTAAGAATTCACTTTTTTTTGTTTAGCACCATGTAAATTGTGTGAAAATTGATGGTATTTTTCCAGGCATACACAGGCGAGGACGATTACTGAAAACCTGAGATGTCATCAGGAGGTGAAATTCGCATTGCTGTAGCAAAGGAAGCACGCAATAGAAGGAGATTATTATGTGGCAAACTAAATAAAAGTCTGAGGAAAAGACATGGTAAATGTTTTGTCTGAAGTGTGGCACATTATGAGGCAGAAATAAGGATGCCAAGACGAGAGGATGAGGGAAAGCTAGAAGCATTTGAGATATGTATTTGGAGAGAATGGAGAGGATAAGCTGCATGGAAGGAAAATGTGTTGGTGAGAGAAGAAGACTGCTGTAGATTATAAGAGAAAAGAAGAAAAACTGGATTGGACATTTGATAAAACGGGAGTTGCGGCGGCGCGGTTCTTTCCGTCCCTTTGCGACGGACCTACACCTACCTGAGAACATTGTCTCAGCAGATCATCAGTAGGAAAGCCGAGCGAAACCTACTGTACTTCGACGTGAACCAGCTGCAATTAAAGTCACTAATCTACATTTCGGGAGAAACACGAAATGAAAGGTTGGAAATTTTGTCCTCAATTAACATACTCTGAAACTTAGGTGAACACGCATCACTGCCAAGCCCGTGCTAGTCTTAACACAGTAACTCACAACCAGTTTCACTCACGTTAGCAAGTTTATGGTGTTGCATTTCCCGGAAACGTAATAGCTACAAAAGTACTGATTCTTTTTGATTGATAATGCTCGCCAAATATTAAGTCAGTCGGTACCAAATGCAGTCACAGTTTTAGCCACAGATCTGCCTAATACGCCACGCGGAATATTTGTCTTTTCTCGGCACAAAATTCACTTAAAAATTCCGCAATTTCTACACGCACATCGGAATAATTATGCCGTCTCCTTCCAACACTTTTGATGCATGAAACACTGCTAGATCCGGCTACTTATCATTTCCATCGGAACTACTACTACTGCACTCGTCCGATCTCTTTCATGGATAGGCTCCGATTCCTCTCTAGAACACTCTAAGTCTTCTCTACCAGCAGAGAAAAGCGCGCGCGAAGAATATTGCTTTACCATTGGTCAGTTTAATCAACAGCCAATAGCAAAACAACGTTCTCCCGCGTCAATCCGCACTTTTCTTCAATAACCAATCGGAAAATAGTAAGCCTAACGACTGCACTTTTTACCGACGTAATTTTCTAAAATGCTGATGTTTTGCTTATGCATAAAGTTATTTACTATTGTTATTTGTACCTGAATTAACTTTCCCTTTACCATAAACTTACTTTACAAAACTATTCTACAAAAATCCCCTTTGTCCATCTCCATACTTCTTCGAAATGTTCCCACACTAAATCCTACTACATAACTCGTTAAACAATTATCTTCATATTCACCTTAAACCACACTCACCCATCATTCATACTGCTAAAACACATTTATAACATTTTACATACACTTTATGAAAATACTAGATCAGTTTATGAAAAACATTCTATTACTGTAGTGCACTCTAGTGGGCACAATCAAAACTAAAATCACAGTCCCCCTATCCAATATTGTCCTCTATCGGCTGATACATAAACTACGTGTGCGTCCAGTCTCGCGTCACCATCTGTCACTATCCACCTCTGAGACACATCTCCCACTTAACTGCCTCCTAGGCAGGATCGTTATACGGCGCTACCCTTCAGAGTGCCTGCTAGAAGACGCTTTGGAAGGTGTAGAATGTGGGAGGAGATGGAGGGGAGGTAGGAGATACGAGATAATAGACGACCTAAAGGAAAGTGGAAATTACGCGCACCTGAAGAGAATGTCAGAAGAAGAGAGTTACGACGTGAAAACCTTCCTTTGGGCACAACACTGATAACGATAATGACAGTGAAGATACCTAAAACGTTTCAATTCGAATAAAAATAGCGTCTAATAGCCTGCGCAATAGGGATCAAGGAACGATCGTCGAGCACAGCGTTTGCGGCCTCTGAAGGTAGACTCTGGACTAAGAGGGGTTGGGGAGGAGGGGAGGGAAATCAAAGTGCCTTTTGGTGGCCTTCGTGGCCAGGCCGGGCAGCGATGTTGGTCGGTCGGCGGCACCTCGGGCAGGGCAGCCGCGGGATTAAAGGCGGCATCAGCATGCGGCAGAGGCGCCGCGCCGCTGGAAGAGGACGCGTTCATCAAGGCTGGCCGTGGCCCGTGGGCCGTGGGCCGGCTCGCCCTATATTGGCCCGCATCCCCGCGCAGCGCCGCTTTGAAGTGCGCCTGCGACATGGCCGTATTGCACGCCGGGCCCCAGACTCGCGGCTATGCCGGCGTCTGGCCCCGAGTCCCGGATACGGCGCAGAGACCCGCAAACAGCGCGCCAGACCTCCTTTCGTGGGACGCCCCTCTGCCGACACAGCGAGAGGGCATTTATTCCGACTTCGCTCTCGAAGTTTGTAGGCGCTGCTTGTTTGACATAACCATAGAAATGTGCCACGCTACAGCACTTGACTCAGTAAGTGTTCCTTACCATACGTAATAAGTAGGCTCTTTAGCGTATTTCTACCAGCCGGCTACGTGCCGTATCAGGACTACGTTGGACAACTACAGTGAGTAACAGACGTACTGATATACAATAAGATGCCTCTAAAATGGCTTCCAGAAACGCTACATGCATTACTTACACTACAGTGAAGCAAATGAGCTCACTGGACAAAATTCACCGCCTGCCAAGAAAAGTAACGCACCCAGGGAACATGCTCGGATGTCAATGTAAATCAGCACACATACACTGTATCGGTGGGTGTGTAACTGAGTAGAGTTCCAATTCCTTTGATAGGTAGGATGCCAGAGTGCATCAATATTGCTTGTGTTCACTGTTGTTACGAGGCCTGTTAGGGTGTTCAGCGCGAACGGCATCAGACTTCGAGTAATCATTTTGAAGGACACGGAGATGCCGTTTAATCAGATGATAGCATTATCAGTACCTCATTGTGGGTCTCCATTTGACTGGCTGATAGAATCGTGCTCCAGATTTGTCAGACATTCGAATATGACAGTGGCCCGATGGTGGACTGCGTTTGATACTCATCATCAAGTTACTGGTCAACTACGTCTGACCACCACAAGGGATGATCGTGTTACTGTACATCAGGAACATCATAAACCTTTCATTTCTGCGTTTGCCATCCGAAAAGAAATAATGAATTCCGTCCAACATTCTGTGTCTTACCGCACCATGTCACAGACCAGCAGCAGCTGCTCTAGGAAATTACCGCCCAATGTGTAGTCTACCATTAACAACGGAAATGGCAGTGTTTAGAGAGGTATTATGCCCGGGGAAACATAGAATACTGATGAATCGCATCGAATTGTGTTCACCGTTCAGTTGCATTTCTGCATTGCCTCAGATGACTATCTTTGGCTATTATGGCGGTGACCTGGGAGAGGTGCGATTCTTCTACTGTAATGGAGAGGCACATGGTGTTAATCCTGGCATCGTGGTGTGAGGAGCTAACGGGTTTTACATCAAGTCATGGCTGGTAGTGATGGGAAGAACCCTGACAGCACAATGCTAAGATATAGACTACAAGCGTGCCCATGTGTTACCTCTCATGAAAGGGTAACATGGTGTCATTTTTCAACAGAACAATGCACGACCACACGTGGTACGTATCTCAGTCAACTGTGTGCCTTACTTTGAAGTACTCCTGTGGTCAGCGAGACCCCAGAACTGTCACCGATAGAACGTTAACCCCTTCCTAGTGCCAAGTATCCGAGATATCAAGGAAGTTACAAGTTTTAAGCGAACTTGCCTCAAAAGAGGAAAAAAAGGCATTATGACTCCAGTTCCCAAACGAATCAATGAATGGTTCCAAGGTAGTTGGAATGGAACGCCATACTCAAAGATGTGTTGATACTGCCAGTTTTAAACTGCCAGAAAGTTTCATATCAGCGCACACTCCGCTGCAGAGTGAAGATCTCACTCTGGAAACATCCCCCAGGCTGTGGTTAAGCTATGTCTCCGCAATATCTTTTCTTTCGGGAGTGCTAGTCCTGCAAGGTTCGCAGGAGAGCTTCTGTAAAGTTTGGAAGGTAGGAGACAAGGTACTGGCGGAAGTACGGCTGTGAGGAGCGGGCGTGAGTCGTGCTTGGGTAGCTCAGTTGGTAGAGCACTCGCCCGCGAAAGGCAAAGGTTCCGACTTCGAGTCTCGGTCCGGCACACAGTTTTAATCTGCCAGGAAGTATCATATCAGCGCACACTCCGCTGAAGAGTGAAAATCTCATTCTGGAAGTAGTTTCGTAGCAAAGAAAAATTCAGAACCACAAATTTTCAGAGCTATCTGTGTGGGATTATGAATCTATATGCGGATAGGAGAATTTGTTTCATACTTTTTAGTCTTATTTAAAAATATGGTGTCGTAAAAGTTCATTTTTATTCAAATATTTATTTTCTGTTTTCTTGCGTTGTGTGTGTAAAATTTTTCAATGGATTTCAAACATTTTGATGAGATTAAACAAGAACATATTTCAAGTTTCAGTTTCTGTTCATCTGAATCAACCATGATATTGCTTCCTCCTGTGTATATCTCGCATAAAGGCCGTGGAGGTAAAAATTAGAGAGTTTAGAGCTCACACGAAAGCTTACCACCAATGGTTCCTGCTGCGAACCATTCGTGACTAGAAATGGCAGTGGTGCGCAAAATACCCTGCACCACACACCAGACAAGATTATTAGTTAACATTTCATTGGCATCCACTTCTGTGGTGTGTCCAAAAGTTCAACCTTCTAGTTCTTCAGGAAGTTAGCTTAAAATCAATTTCAAAATTTGCATCTAACAGACAGACAAAAAAGCAACTTAATAAAAACGATGTGATAACCCCGAAATGTTTAAGGTGGTGCAAAATGAATTTTCTCCGTTATTTGATCGTATGGATCTTGAAATAATACTGCAGCTTGTGAAACGTTTGTATTTATGTTGTAAAATGTACATATTTTCTACGAGGTTTTTTCAAATAAGGAACGTAAACTTTTGTATGTAAACAGTAACATGCGTTGTCAGATTTCGCAAAACTTGAGTGGAGAGTCTTCCGACTGACGCTCACATTGACACCATATATTCGTCCTAAAACTGAAATGGCACTGTAAAAGACTGAGTCAATATTTTGCAAAACAAATCTTTAAGCCTACGTCTTGGTGACAAATACGTAATGGTTCATCGAAACACGTGTTACTCTATACAACTGTCAGCTTGTGACCACAATGCAAAAGATAGTTCAGCTGTAGTGGTGTGGAATTTAGGTTAACTCTCTTTGGACACTGGTGCTTCTATTAAATATCAACGTACACACATACTCCGCAAACCACCGCATGGTGCTTGGTGGAGGGTACTTTCTACGACTACTAGTGATTTCCATCCCTGTTCCACTCGAAAATAGTGCGAGGGAAAAACGATTGTCTGTTGCCACTGTAGGAGCTCTAATTTCTCTGATCTCATCTTCGTGGTCCTAACGCAAAATGTACGTTGGCGGCACTCGATCCGTCAACTTCAAATTCCGGTTCTCTAAATTTTCTCAGCAGTGTCCATCGAAAAGAATGTCATGTTTCCTCCAGGGATTCCCGTTTTATTCGTATATTGTCCTAGACTGTCGAAATCGGTTGAATTATGGTTCTGTAAGCTACCGCCTGCGTGTGTGAACTATACTACTTGAGGAATTTTCCGTAATCCACAGTCTGGCAACTGCCCGCTGTACTTCAAATTGCACACTTCGTATATTCGCAGATATTTCATGGATGTACATGTTTACAGTGCTTGTTCGGCAATTGTATAGTCACAAGACAATGAGAATAGGACTTTCTGTAGATTTATGCACAAAATGTTATACTGACTGTCAACTTCCGAACCCTGCACATGTGTCGACAACTGCACATCTTTTTTACGTTTCGTTACAAAATTCTGTCACTGCGACTTCTTTGTATACAACAGCATCATCTACGAAAAACAATCGTGTTGCTTCCGACGTCAGCCACTGTACGATTTCCTGTGGAGTGAACTGTAATTGTCTTTTAACATTCCTTTCTAGCAGATCAGGAGTTACTTTCATGTCCATTATTTTAGTGGGACCGGCGTCACGATCAGCAAGTCAACTTTCAGAATCATCATCGGCCTTTTGAAAATATTGTAATCGGCACATGAATTGAATGATAGTGAAGTTCTGTATCGTCACACGGGCTGTTAACCAATAATTCTATTCCTGTGCTTTGATTACTATTTGCCGTGCGGAAACTGTGGTGTCACCGCCAGACACCACACTTGCTAGGTGGTAGCTTAAATCGGCCGCGGTCCATTAGTACATGTCGGACCCGCGTGTCGCCACTGTCAGTACTTGCAGACCTAGCGCCACCACATGGCAGGTCTAGAAAGACGGACTAGCACTCGCCCCAGTTGTACGGACGACATTGCTAGCGACTAGACGTACGAAGCCTTCCTCTCATTTGCCGAGAGACAGTTAGAATAGCCTTCAGCTAAGTCCATAGCTACGACCTAGCAAGGCGCAGTTAACCATATCTGGAGAGAGTCTTACTTGTATTCACCATAAACGATGTATACCAAAAGGATGGATTAAAGTTAAGTAAACCGACATTACGTTCTTTTCTTATTAGCATTCATTGAGCATCCTGTTTCAGACTTCACGATATTCTGGGTGAGATTATAGCGTGCCTATTCGGCCCGTCTAAATAACACTGTGTCGGCACTTCTGTCGACACATAACAGAAACAGTCTTCGAAACACAAGGTACAGTATTTCAGATTAGCTCATTTCCAGTATTTTCTTCTTCTTTCTCAGTTATCTAGATAATTATGTTTGTTAATTCCCATGATGTGTTGCTATAAACTCTTACCATCTACGGTTACACATTTTATTTTGACCTCATATATATCAACTATATAATAACGAGTTTCTTGCATTGTATGTGTAGTAAACGCAACAAAATTAACACATAAAATCAGTGTATTTTATCTATGCTACGAGGCGTGTTCTTTTAACTAAGTACCATTTTAAAATAAAGATAAAAGAAGTAGAATTTTCTCAGAAATTTTATATTTGTATGGAATTCTTTACTTTAGTCTACTTTTCTACATTATTCCCGCTAATATCAAAGTACCTATCGTATGGTAAAACCAGGTTAGACTACCATCAACGCAGAAATCTGCCACCTGAGCATAACTTTCGATAATTTAAACGTTCTCTAACAACCGCGTAAGTCATAGTTCTTGAGAATTAGGAAAAGTCATCGTAGAAAGTCTAAATCGTAAAGCGTCTGTTCTCTCCCACTTTTGCAACAAATTTATTCACCAAATCGTCAGTAAAGCAAAAGGTCGCTCACTTCGTTCCTCATCATGTAGATTCGCACAGCTATCTTTAATAGCTGTAACCATTTCCGTACCGTCCCATTGCTCGCAAATATCAAGAAGTGTGCTTTGTGCAATTGTTACAGAACAGTTAAATTTTTGAAAGTCATGCTGTGGCTGCAGATTTCTACGATGATGGTATTTAATGCTGGCTTTACAATATGACAGGTGCCTTAATTTTGGCTGGAATTATGTAGAGGTACAGGCTTTAAGCATGAGGTACAGGTTTTCGTGTAAAAGTGTAATTGCTAAGAAATTCCACTTGTCTTATGTTTGTTTCATAACGGTATTTGGTAAAATAAGCGCTCCTCGTTTGTAATATGATTCCATTCATTTGTTGGCTATTTACGAGGGGCGTTCAGTAAGTATAGCAACACATTTCCTTTTCAGTCAATTCAGGCTGAAAAATTCGGAATTTGTTGTGGGACATCGGGGAATATTACCACTTCAGCCCTTATAGTTTCGTGAAGTTCTGATGCCTTCAAAATGGTGTCTGTATCGGAGGCACGATCCAAGCACAGAGTTGTCATTAAGTTTCTTTTGGTGCAAAACCAGAGCATTGTAGATATTAATAGGGGCTTGCAGAATGTCTGCGGGGACGTGGCAGGGAACTAAAGCACGGTGAATCGTTGGGCGTTTGTCATCATCGCAACAAGGTCGCGCAAACCTGTCGTATCTCCCAGGCGCTAGTGTCAGGAAATTGAAGAAAGCACTTCAGTGGTTTCATCGCCACAAAAGTGCAAAGGAACTTTTTCTCCTCCATGATAATGCAAGGCTTGCCGCAAGTCTGTGCACCCAAGAGGATTGCACAAAACGTCGTTACACTCTTCTTCCTCATTCACGCTACAGTCCGGATCTCCCACCTTGCGACTTCCATCTGTTTGGTCCAATGAAGGATGCATTCCACGGGAAGCAGTACGTGGATGATGTGGAGGTTATTGATGCAAGAAGACGTTGGTTCCGAAGTCGACCAGTAGGGTGGTCCCATGCGGGCATACAGTCCCTCCCAGTAAGGTGGTGTAAGGCTGTCGCGTTGAATGGAGATTATGTTGAAAAATATGATATTGTAGGCAAAAGGGTGGCAGATGATATGGTGTATTGGAATCAGGAATACAATGAACTTGCTTTCAGAAAAAAATTGTGTTGCATTACTTATTGAACGCCCCTCACATATCTACGCTTAAAAAGATACCTTGTATACAGGAAGCAGGCGATGAACAAGTCATAGGATAACGAATGGGATCGATGCGGTATCTTCTCGCATTTCAGCGTAATGAATGCCGTCACTGCGACTTGTATGGCTTCCGCGGTAAATGACTGGCTCCCCGGTGCATTTTAACAAGGCATCAGCGACTGAAAGGGTCCGGTCCCGTCGCCTTTTATAACGGCCCGAGGTTCGCAGCGCTCGCAATGGCGCCTGGCCAGACTAGGTCGCGGCCGACCCTCTCTTCGCTATTAATCCCAGGGGAGGGGTGGAGAGGGGGGGCGGGGGCGGTACGCAGAAAGCTGCGCGCCTTACCGGTGATTGCCGAGCGACCGAGCGACTGAGAACGCGGCTCAGCGTAGGACTGAGTGGATCCGCGTGAAAAAGAAACTCCAGTAATGACGCTGTCGCCGGCGTGTGCCGTTCTGCCTCCAGCGAGTCAAGCAAAGGCGCCGCGGCGGACGGCGGCGGAATAAAAGAATGACTCGCCTACGCACCAAGAAATGCCGTCCGGTAACGATACGGGAAAGTAGCCGACATGGGCGACTGCGATTTTTTTTTATTTTTTCTATTTTTACATTCCGCATTTCGTCGTGATGAGACATGTTGGTAAAGACACTGGATTTGTGTTCAGCAATTTTCCTAAGCTCTATTCATAGGCGTCTGGATGAATGCAGGAATACACGGATAAATATACACTGCCCGACAAGGAAGGTAAAACAGCTAGAAGGGGAGGATGAAACTAAATGAAACGTCACGGATTGAGAGAATGTGTGACGTTATTTCTGACTTTAGAAAATCAAGTCAAACTTACAGAGAATTTTTATCGGTTTGATGTTGCATCGCCTCTGGCCTGGATGCCTGCAATGATTCAACAGGAAAAAAATGTCACAAAGCCATTGCCTCGTCTTAACGGTGCGTTTGTTGGTAAATGTATAAGGATAATGGTTTTAAATTGATATAATTTATTCTTTAGATTCAGTCAAAAATCTTACTGTCAAAGTACTCAAATGTGCTTGGAACATGGTCGGGGCGCATAACACGCGCTCTAACCCTGAGTTAGAACTAATTGCTCCTGAGACGTAATGTAACCCTGAAAGGTTAAGGATGCTCGAAGTGCAGTCTGACTTCAAAAACGCAAAAAACGATATCTGACTATTCAATTAAATGGGCACCACATATTGACTGTGAAAACAGTGGGAAGCAATTAATTGAATCTAACGTGCAAGTCAGAAATGAATCTGATAAAATGTGTAAAACAAACTTTATCGGAATCAAGTCAATAGCAAGTCTGAATCTGTATTTTAAACTGGATTAAGTGAACTTACTGAGCATTACTTTTTCGGTAAATCCCAACGCATTCATGGCTGCTGGTTCACCATGGAATCTTTTGAGATGTCCCAAGCCTCAGATGGCTGCAAGTTGCAAAGTATTCTGCCGCTTGGTGCGAATTTACAACCTCGTTTTGTCTGCTTTGGATAACGGCGGTAGACAGCTACGGCAGGTGTCCGGAGCTGCACCCCTCGGACGACGACATCAACAACAGTCTTACTTGAGAGCAGCAACAAGTGTCCTTTCTGAGGTTGAGAGACTTACGTGCTCGGTTCGGTTTATGAGGGCGAGTTGCCTCTCACGTTAGGTGGGGCTGGACTTAAGTGAATCTCAATTGTTATTACTTTTATTCAGCCGGTTGTTGTGACCGAGCGGTTCTAGGCGCTTCAGTCCGGAACTGCGCTGCTGCTACGGTCGCAGGTTTGAATCCTGCATCGGCCATGGATGTGTGTGATGTCCTCAGGTTATTTAGGTTTAGGTAGTTCTAAGTGTAGGGGACTGATAGACTCGGATATTAAGTCCCACAGTGCTTAGAGCTATTTGAACCATTTGAACTTTTATACACTTCTCCTTCCTATACTTTTTTTTATTGTGTTTAGCCAATAGTTTTTCAGGGCTGGAAATGTCCTATCGACGCCCACCTCGCTGTCTCCAGTCGGTAGTGGGGTTCGTGTTCCCTACCTCCAGTCCTCTCCGTTATATCTGTTTTCTGTGTCCCTCTGTTCCATCACTCTCTACTCGACAGTTTGTTGCTGTTGGGAAGTTTCCGTTTCAAGTGGCAAAAATACCCGGGTTCTGGTTTCCTTTTCATATGGCTTAAAGTGGAAAACTGCAATGTTCTGTGGTCGGCCTGCTCTCTCAAGAGGCATCAGGTGTATGCGCCTGACACTCTTCCGGCTTGGGCATTTCCTTACAGTAAACTGGGGAAATGTGTTTTTCTTCAGGCCAGAGTGATTCCGTTGTTCTTTTCTGGCTCGCATAGCCAGACCCACGCTTCCGCTTTAGCCCAAGGAATGTAAGCATTCCACTCCCGCACAGCCAATCTGGGGTTCCCGACATGAATTCACAGGCTACTACTAACTGGAACTTCAAGTGATATAAATAAATCGTAATACTCGGCACTGAAACTCTGAATTCCTATCAAGCGATACTGCGTATTTTCCACTTCAGGTTAGTGCAACTTCAAAGAAATGGGGGAGAATAACACTCTCTGATTGATACACTGAAGAGCCAAGGAAACTGGTGTAGGTATATGTATTGAAGCAGGGAGAATATATGTAAACAGGCAGCATACGGCGCTACCGTCGGCAACGCCTATGTAAGGCAACACTGGTTACTGCTGCTACAATGGCAGTTATCAAGATTTAGGTGAGACTGAAAGTGGTGTTATAGTCGGCGCACGAGCTATGGGACACAGCATCTCCGAAGTAGCGATGAAATAGGGATTTTCCTGTACGACCATTTTACGGGTGTACCGTGAATATCAGGAATCCGGTAAAACATCATATCTCCGACTTCGCTGCGGCCTGAATAAGATACTGCAAGAACGGGACCAACGACGACTGAAGAGAATCGTTCAACGTCGCAGAAGTGCAATCCTTGCAACCTTTTCGCAAATTGCTGCAGATTTCAATGCTGGGCCATCAGCAAGTGTCAGCGTGCGAACCATTTAACAAAACATCATTGATATGAGATTTCGGAGCCGAAGGTCCACTCGTTTACCCTTGATGCCTGCACAAAGATTTACGCCTCGCCTGGGCCCGCGAAAAACGACACTGGACGGTTGATGACTGGAAACATGTTGCCTGGTCGGACGAGTATCGTTTCAAATTGTATTGACCGGATGGACGTGTGCGGGTATGGCGACAACCTTATGAATCCATGGACCCTCCATGTCAGCAGGGGACTCTTCAGACTGGTGGAGGTTCTGTAATGGTGTGGGGCGTTTGCAGTTGGAGTGATATTGGACTCCTGATACGTCTAGATACGACTCTGACAGGTGACACGTACCTAAGCATTCTGTCTGAACACCTGCATCCATTCATGTCCTCAATGCATTCTGACGGACTTGGGCAATTCCATCAGGACAATATGAGGCCCCAAAGTACAGATTTGCTACAGAGTGGCTCCAGGATCACTCTTCTGAGTTTGAACACTACCGCTGGCCACCAAACTCCCCATATATTAACATTATTTAGCATATCTGGGATGTCTTACAACGAACTGTTCAGAAGATATCTCTACCCCCTCGTACTCTTACGGAATTATGGACAGTCCTGCAGGATTCATGGTGTCAGTTCGCTCCAGCACTACTTCAGTTATTAGTCGAATCCATTCGATGTGTTCCGAAACTTCTGCGTGCTCTCGGGGGCTCTTCACGGTATTAGGCAGGTGTACCAGTTTCTTTGGCTCCTTAGTCTATATTCTGATTGATTTATTCGTGAGATTAGTATCAGGAATAATTGTAACTGCACACTCTCCTGAGACAAGATGGCCGACAACTGATGTGTCCTTCATATTCCGGACACTAGAACTGGGACAGAGCCTGTCTCAAGCATCTGTCGGGGACAGGACTCGTTGACCATGAGAGAACCGCAGTATCACGCAGACAGCTCATAGAGACACGTGCTATGTGTAGACGAGCTTTGTGCTGCTGATGGAAATTCCCACTGTACTACTAGCACATGAGAGGTGACAGTGATGATGCAGGATGTACATGAGTAGCGTTGCGGCGACAAGTTACTTTAATTGCAGCCAAACGTGACCCAAAGTAACACCCGATGATTACGCACCATGACGCCATGAGTAGGGCTGTGCCTGTCCGAAACATTGGAAGAATTGGACATCACCTGAGGGCGCCGCTGTACTCGCCAACAGTGGTCATCAGGGGAGATGCCAAACCGCTATTCATCGCTGAAAACAATGCGTCCATGTATCCCATTCACAGCACTACTAAAAAAATCGGGAATTTCTTTCCTGGTGTTGATGGCACCCTACATATGGGGCCCCAACTGCCTAGTCCGGCTGCAGTCCGACCGATGGAATGTTGTAGGGAGTCAATTGCCTCTCGGATGGTAGGCACAGGTGAGGAGGTGTTGAGGTGTGCTTGGTGCGCAATACGGCGATCCTCCCTTGTGGTTATGGTTCATCAGAACCTTTGGGACAAATATGTCTGCCATGCAGCCCAACATCTGCCACAGCCGCATTCGAGTGTCCCAGAAATGTGGATATTGTACGAATCGAACAGCGAGAATTGCATGCCTAATCGTTTACATAAACACCGATGTTGCGCACATGCACAAGGTTACATAATATCCGACCTAGTCTTTCGAGTGTTGCACGTTTTTTGTCAGTACAGACATGTACATAAATTATCTACTGGATAACGTCGGAAGCTCCAGGAGGCTTTTTGCAGACAATGCTGTTCTCTACCGCTACGCTGCAATACCAGAAGACTGTAGCGAGATGCATGAAGAATTGGGAAGGATGGATAACTGGCAGGTGACCCAGTACGTAAATATAGTATACTGCATGTGAAACGTTGAAGAAGCCCACCCCATTAGTCTGTCACTGAAAAAGATAAGTAGCGTACAATACTTACGAGTCATTGAACAGACAATTCTAAAGCGCATTGGCCACTCAAAACAAGTATTGGGAAAAATAGAAGCTGGATTGAGATTCATTTGTAGAATGATAAGCAAATATAATTAACCCACGAAAGACGTGGCTCATAAAGCACTTGTTCTCCGGTTCTTGTTTAGTGGAAGACGGAGTTCCTTGCAGATGTCTGCGAACATAATATCCTTATAGAAAGGAACAATCCACTAAATTACAGGCCCATGGCGTTAACGTCGATATGCAGCACGATTTTGGAACATACACTCCTGGAAATTGAAATAGGAACACCGTGAATTCATTGTCCCAGGAAGGGGAAACTTTATTAACACATTCCTGGGGTCAGATACATCACATGATCACACTGACAGAACCACAGGCACATAGACACAGGCAACAGAGCATGCACAATGTCGGCACTAGTACAGTGTATATCTACCTTTCGCAGCAATGCAGGCTGCTATTCTCCCATGGAGACGATCGTAGAGATGCTGGATGTAGTCCTGTGGAACGGCTTGCCATGCCATTTCCACCTAGCACCTCAGTTGAACCAGCGTTCGTGCTGGACGTGCAGACCGCGTGAGACGACGCTTCATCCAGTCCCAAACATGCTCAATGGGGGACAGATCCGGAGATCTTGCTGGCCAGGGTAGTTGACTTACACCTTCTGGAGCACGTTGGGTGGCACGGGATACATGCGGACGTGCATTGTCCTGTTGGAACAGCAAGTTCCCTTGCCGGTCTAGGAATGGTAGAACGATGGGTTCGATGACGGTTTGGATGTACCGTGCACTATTCAGTGTCCCCTCGACGATCACCAGTGGTGTACGGCCAGTGTAGGGGATCGCTCCCCACACCATGATGCCGGGTGTTGGCCCTGTGTGCCTCGGTCGTATGCAGTCCTGATTGTGGCGCTCACCTGCACGGCGCCAAACACGCATACGACCATCATTGGCACCAAGGCAGAAGCGACTCTCATCGCTGAAGACGACACGTCTCCATTCGTCCCTCCATTCACGCCTGTCGCGACACCACTGGAGGCGGGCTGCACGATGTTGGGGCGTGAGCGGAAGACGGCCTAACGGTGTGCGGGACCGTAGCCCAGCTTCATGGAGACGGTTGCGAATGGTCCTCGCCGATACCCCAGGAGCAACAGTGTCCCTAATTTGCTGGGAAGTGGCGGTGCGGTCCCCTACGGCACTGCGTAGGTACCTACGGTCTTGGCGTGCATCCGTGCGACGCTGCGGTCCGGTCCCAGGTCGACGGGCACGTGCACCTTCCGCCGACCACTGGCGACCACATCGATGTACTGTGGAGACCTCACGCCCCACGTGTTGAGCAATTCGGCGGTACGTCCACCCGGCCTCCCGCATGCCCACTATACGCCCTCGCTCAAAGTCCGTCAACTGCACATACGGTTCACGTCCACGCTGTCGCGGCATGCTACCAGTGTTAAAGACTGCGATGGAGCTCCATATGCCACGGCAAACTGGCTGACACTGACGGCGGCGGTGCACAAATGCTGCGCAGCTAGCGCCATTCGACGGCCAACACCGCGGTTCCTGGTGTGTCCGCTGTGCCGTGCGTGTGATCATTGCTTGTACAGCCCTCTCGCAGTGTCCGGAGCAAGTATGGTGGGTCTGACACACCGGTGTCAATGTGTTCTGTTTTCCATTTCCAGGAGTGTATATTGTGTTCAAACATTATGAATTACCTCGAAGAAAACTGTCTATTGACACTCAGTCAACATGGGTTTAGAAAACATTGTTCCTGTGAAACACAACTAGCTCTTTATTCACATGAAGTGTTGAGTGCTACTGACAAGGGATTTCAGATCGATTCCGTATTTCTGGATTACTGGAAGGCTTTTGACACTGTACCGCACTAGCGGCTTGTAATGAAACTGCGTGATTATGAAATATCGCCTCAGTTATATGACTGGATTTGTGATTTCCTGTCAGAGAGGTCACAATTCGTAGTAACTGACGGAAAGTCATCGAGTAAAACAGAAGTGATTTCTGGCCTCCCCAAGGTAGTGTTATAGGCCCTTTGCTGTTCCTTATCTATATAAACGATTTAGGAGACAATCTGAGCTGTCGTCTTAGGTTGTTTGCAGATGATGCTGTAGTTTAACAACTAATAAAGTCATCATAAGATCCAAACATGTTACAAAACGATTCAAAAAAGATATCTGAATGGTGCGAAAATTAGCAGTTGACCCTAAATAACGAAAAATGTGAGGTCATCCACATGAGTGCTGAAAGGAATTCGTTAAACTTCGGTTACGCTATGAATCAGGCAAATCTAAAGGACGTAAATTCAACTAAATACCTAGGTATTACAATTACGAACAACTTAAATTGAAAGGCACACATAGAAAATGTTGTGAGGAAAGCTAACCAAAGACTGCGTTTTATTGGCAGGGCACTTAGAAAATGCAACAGACTAAGGAGACTGCCTACACTACGCCTGTCCGTATTCTTGTAGAATACTGCTGCGCAGTGTGGGATTCTTGCTAGATAGGACTGACGGAGTACATCGAGAAAGTTCAAAGAAGGGCAGCACGTTTTGTACTCTCGCGAAATATGGGAGAGAGTGTCACAGAAATGAAACTGGATTTGGGCTGGACATCATTAAAAGAAAGGCGTTTATCGTTGCGACGGAATCTCTTCACGAAATTCCAATCACCAACTTTCTCCTCCGAATGCGAAAATACACTCCTGGAAATGGAAAAAAGAACACATTGACACCGGTGTGTCAGACCCACCATACTTGCTCCGGACACTGCGAGAGGGCTGTACAAGCAATGATCACACGCACGGCACAGCGGACACACCAGGAACCGCGGTGTTGGCCGTCGAATGGCGCTAGCTGCGCAGCATTTGTGCACCGCCGCCGTCAGTGTCAGCCAGTTTGCCGTGGCATACGGAGCTCCATCGCAGTCTTTAACACTGGTAGCATGCCGCGACAGCGTGGACGTGAACCGGATGTGCAGTTGACGGACTTTGAGCGAGGGCGTATAGTGGGCATGCGGGAGGCCGGGTGGACGTACCGCCGAATTGCTCAACACGTGGGGCGTGAGGTCTCCACAGTACATCGATGTTGTCGCCAGTGGTCGGCGGAAGGTGCACGTGCCCGTCGACCTGGGACCGGACCGCAGCGACGCACGGATGCACGCCAAGACCGTAGGATCCTATGCAGTGCCGTAGGGGACCGCACCGCCACTTCCCAGCAAATTAGGGACACTGTTGCTCCTGGGGCATCGGCGAGGACCATTCGCAACCGTCTCCATGAAGCTGGGCTACGGTCCCGCACACCGTTAGGCCGTCTTCCGCTCACGCCCCAACATCGTGCAGCCCGCCTCCAGTGGTGTCGCGACAGGCGTGAATGGAGGGACGAATGGAGACGTGTCGTCTTCAGCGATGAGAGTCGCTTCTGCCTTGGTGCCAATGATGGTCGTATGCGTGTTTGGCGCCGTGCAGGTGAGCGCCACAATCAGGACTGCATACGACCGAGGCACACAGGGCCAACACCCGGCATCATGGTGTGGGGAGCGATCTCCTACACTGGCCGTACACCACTGGTGATCGTCGAGGGGACACTGAATAGTGCACGGTACATCCAAACCGTCATCGAACCCATCGTTCTACCATTCCTAGACCGGCAAGGGAACTTGCTGTTCCAACAGGACAATGCACGTCCGCATGAATCCCGTGCCACCCAACGTGCTCTAGAAGGTGTAAGTCAACTACCCTGGCCAGCAAGATCTCCGGATCTGTCCCCCATTGAGCATGTTTGGGACTGGATGAAGCGTCGTCTCACGCGGCCTGCACGTCCAGCACGAACGCTGGTCCAACTGAGGTGCCAGGTGGAAATGGCATGGCAAGCCGTTCCACAGGACTACATCCAGCATCTCTACGATCGTCTCCATGGGAGAATAGCAGCCTGCATTGCTGCGAAAGGTAGATATACACTGTACTAGTGCCGACATTGTGCATGCTCTGTTGCCTGTGTCTATGTGCCTGTGGTTCTGTCAGTGTGATCATGTGATGTATCTGACCCCAGGAATGTGTTAATAAAGTTTCCCCTTCCTGGGACAATGAATTCACGGTGTTCTTATTTTAATTTCCAGGAGTGTATTTTGTTGACACCGACCTACATAGGGAGAAACGATCACCACGATAAAATAAGGGAAATCAGGGCTCGTACGGAAAGATATAGGTGTTTGTTCTTTCCGCGCGCTATACGAGATTGCAATAATAGAGAATTGTGAAGGTAATTCGATGAACCCCCTGCCAGCCAATTAAATGTGATTTGCAGAGTATCCATGTAGATGTAGATGTACCTTGTATCGCGTCAAATAGTAGTCTGCTGAGGCGTTGTATTTACCTGGAGAAATAAAGTGCGATCCAAACGGACAATTTTGTGTAGTATCTTGCGTACAGTTCATCTGTGACCCTAACCAAGGGGGACTAACAGAAGAAAGGGAGAAGAGTGGCGCTTTTCCTCAAGGGTTTGATTATTCGTCACGAGAGAATACGAATCTGCTCAACAAACTCCGGTGGCTCTCGCCGCAGGAGAAGCTTACTGTTGAAATTATGAGAGCGTACGTTTCATGTCTCGCTAAGTGACCGCGACTAGAAAATGACGGAATTCAAAACTGACATGGGAGTTTGTAGAAATTGCTCTTCTCACGCGTCATTCGAGAGTGGAACGCAGAAGGACAAAAATGATAGCGATGCCAGTATACCCTTCGCCACACACCATACAGGGGCTTCCGCGGGGTGGGTGTAGATGTACGTCTTTCTGGGTAAAAGTTGAAGGATAATGTCAATTTCGCTATATTCGTCTATATGGGTTACATGCGCTCGGTAGTACAAATTATTATGTTTACAACTCAGTATTTTTACCCACTCAGGATAGATTTCCAGAATGTTGGATGGGGTATACAGGGTGTCCTTGAGCCGGTAGACGTGTCCTTAGTTCAGTTCGCATTAACAGCTGTCACTTACGTCGTTACCAAAGCCGCAATAAAGTGACGCAAAGTTTATTCTAAAACTTTACGATCCGGAACCTTCCCTCGGTTTTTTGATTTTTTTTCACCTATGACATAAATTGCTGACCCAAAGCATTACGACCACCTAACTAATAGCGCGTTGTTCCACCTGTCGGACGCAGTATACACAAGCAGTTCTGCGTGCCACCGATTTGACATATTCTGGCAAACGATGGTGTCCCATATGTGTTCACTGTCATTCTAGCCAGGTGAAACAGGAAGTTATCCTACTTGAAAATGGCATTGTCATCGGTGAAGTCGTCAAGCATGAAGGGATGCAAGTGGTCCTAAATAATTTTCATGTAGTCCACAGCTGTCATGGCACCTTCGATTACTACCACAGGTCCTATGACGAATGTCTCCTACTGCTTAACACTACCTCCACCGGCCTCACCCGTAGCGCGGTGTGTGTTTCGAGCAGATGTTTGCCTCGATGAAGGCGTATATAGATGCAACCATCGACCTGGTGTAAAAAGAAGCCTGATTTATCCGACCACGCTACACAATTTTCCGTTGTTCTACGGTCCAATCTGTCGTTTCCGCTCCAGACGTGGGCGCCCTACATCTTATCATTTTATGTTGTCGCACAGCACAGGTCCCATCAGAAGGTTTGGACGAAGGTTTGGTTTGCGTGACGCAGTTAGGGCGTTGACGATAATTTGGGCTTAGGTCTACTAAGTTATCTTTAAGACAGAGAGAGGGAGAAAGTCTCCTGGGACGCTTATCACAGGTGAATTTGCAACTGAGAGGCTAACTTGTTGACTTCGTTGGAAGAGACTGAGGGTGCGAACAATTTATTTCACAATAGTTTATTGTTGTTTGGAGAAGTGTCTAAAAATGCTTTTACATCTTTCCAAACCAATGCGTTCACCTTACCACTCATTATGTGTGTCCCTTCCAGCAATTCCCGGCTACTGAGTTGTAACTTTTACATGAGAGACGAGCGTTTCGCTTGTGGCAATGCATAATCATATAGTTTAACCTCAATGGGACACAGTTAAGAGAAAGTTCTCAAACATTCGGCTGTATGCCAGCGACTGCTAGTCAGCTTGGTATCCGAGGGTGTAGTCCTCGTCTAGCCACCGTTTCCTCAGCAGGGTGTCACAAAGTCTGACTTCATAAGGAGCGCTGCCCGCTTTCTCACGGCCACCTGGCACCAAGTCTTGAGCATTGTCTTAATGTTATTCGTAATAAATGTACTTTCCTTTCCTCAGAGCCATGCCAGTTCTTACATTAATACAGTTCGATAGCCACGACGAGCTACTGATGGTTACATCGTTCTCCGCTCTCCACAGATACAACCATATCACGCGAACGACCGACAAGCTTCGAAATCTCTCAGGCTCCAGGCCATAACAATCTGCCCTTTGTCAAAGTCGCTAAGACATATGTATGGTGCGAAAAGTGACAACTGACTCTGAATAAAGAAAAGTGTGAGGTTATTCACATGAGTACTAAAAGAAATCCACTAAATTTCGATTACGCGTTAAGTAACATAAATCTGAAGGCTGAATATTCAACTAAATGCTTAGGAATTACAATTACAAGTACCCTAAGCTGGAACGGTCACATAGGTAATGTGGATAGAGCAAACCAAACGCTGCGATTTATTGGCAGAACATTTGGAAGGTGCAACAGGTCTACTAATGAGACTGCTTACACCACGCTTGTCCGACCTATTCTGGAGTATTGCTGTGCGGTGTGGGATTCGCATCACGTGGGATCGACGGAACACATCGAAAAAGTACAAAGAAGGGCAGCTCGTTTTGTATTATGTTGAAATAGGGGAGATAGTACCACAGACATGATACTTCAATTGGAGTGGCAGTCATTAAAACAAAGGCGTTTTTCGTTGCGACGGGATCTTCTCATGAAATTTCAATCACCAGTTTTCTCCTTCGATTGCAAAAACATTCTGTTGGCACCCACCTACATAGGGAGCAATGATCATCACAATAAAATAAGAGAAATCAGGGCTTGCACAGAAAAATTTAAGTGCTTGTTTTTCCCGCGTGCCGTTAGAGTGTGGAACGCTAGAGAGACAGTTTGAAGGTGGTTCATTGTACCCTCTGCCAGGCACTTCATTGTGAATAAAGGAGTAACTACGTAGATGTAGATGTTGATGTGTTGTCAATAAAGTTCCCCATGAGCGGGCCGGTGCGTCCTTGTAATGAATCCCCATTCTTCCCTGCTTCGATTGCATACTTTTCTCCATAACATTTCTGCAACGCCTTGAGTGGGAATTATGTCTCACAGAGCGCCACTTGGCTAATCACTGTAAATAATGCTTGATACAAACCAGCAAATCAGTGAATCTCTAAACACTTTTGTTAAGTATATGTTCAAGAAGCCAACGGACCTTGCCATAGTTGTAGAACTGGTTTCCGTCGGATGACCCAAGTTAAGCCCATAGCTAGTATATCGATGGGTAACCGTCTCGGTCTGCCGAGAGCTGTTGGCAACATGTTGTGAGACCAGCTCAGGAGCTATTTGATTGAGAAGTAGAGGCTCTGGTCACGAAGGCTGACAACGACTGGGAGGCTAATATGATGACCCCAAGTCCTTCCGTACCACATCAAATCGGAGCGCATGCGACAACGTGCGTCGCCTAGTATGTTCCAAAACGGGATTCTTCCGGAGTTTATGTCTCGGGTTCTGCTGGTGATAGGAAGGTAGGGTCAGTTATGTTGGGTAACTCTTGGGCTATAGACCATTTGTATATCCAACAGAAAGATCATCTTATTGGCACTATTCTACAGTACACGAATATTGTACACTTCCTCCTCCTTACGCAAATGGATTAAATAGTCTGGTTCTTTTTGCATTTGATGGGATCTATGACGGTCCTTAAGGGGCTTACGGAGGTTCTACAGTTCTTGGGCGGATCCTTAGCAACCCCTCCCTCCAAAAAATATTTTTACCAATTTTTAAGTTAGAAAATCGATGGTTTGCACAGCAAATGGCTGAAATTGTTACTTTATGTTCCTAGGATCCCGATGTCTAGTAACCTTGAAATTTTCTTCATGTCTTCATCCATTTCCGAGACGCAGAAGTTAAAGTTTACCCTACTTCTACACATAAAATACGCGCTCAAAATCCGGTATGAGGTGAAATCTAAGTAATAAATAACAGCAGAAAATTGCTCAAATTTTAACGGTATATTCTCTAGGAATTTTTTGTAGAAGTGCCATTTTCAACAAACTTTATCCGTTATCGAGAAACACCCCAGAAACATAGTTTTTGTGTACTAAAAAACAAAGCCAAGACGGATATGCACAGAAAATGGGTGTAATTCTTACGATATAATTCTAGGATTCCGATCACCAACCGTCTTCAAAATTTCCTTGATGTCTTTATAGGCTATTTCTACACGTAAAGCACGCACTTAAAATCTCGTGTGAGCCGAATACGAAGTTTATAAAGTGACGTAGCAAGGAGAAATATGCTGTAAAGTGTCTCCGTTCTCATCCCATGTTGTAGTACTAAATCACATGCAAAATTTTGTGCACGTAAATCCGTTATAAATTTCATGTAAGCAAACTATCAAAATTGTACTTACTAATGAAGTTGTTTCCTTAAGAGCGGCGTGCAGTGTTGTGGCAGAGAAAAGGAGAGAACCAGCGAAAAATTTACTCCTATCGGAGTACGAGAAAGGCGAATATGCTTCTTCAATCTACCTCACCACCTTTAAAAGATTTCCTAAAAGTTTTGGCATGCAGATATAGTCTCGCTTTTTATGGTGAGAGAGAAGGGTGCAGTGGCAATGGGAAAGAGACCGAAAAGTAATAAATATTGGAACGTAGCGGGTAGTGTCGACAAAAGAAAGAGAAAATGAGGCAACGGCAGTGTGAAAGAGTGGCTGTGGAACGAGGTTGACAGTGACAGAACAGTGCTGTGAGAAGAGTAAAGGACAGAGTGCCAGCAATAGAGAAATAAAGAGAAGGAGATAACGGAAGTTGGTGAGAACCAGTGGCAATGACAGAGAGTCTTTGACGATGACAATGAGGAAGAGAGGAACAGTGATAGAGAGAAGATATAGGAGCAGTGGAGTAGTTGCAGTAAGAAAGCGCAAGATAAAGACAGCGACAGTTAGAGAAGACAGTGGTAGTAGGTCAGAACGAAGGAGATTGTGGCTGTGGGACAGGAGTGAGTGACAGAGAGACACATACACATAATGACAGTGAGTTAGGCTGAATGAGTGTGTGAGAAATGGAAACTGCGAGTGGATGGGAACGAGTGACTTACTGCGATGGACTAATAGGCGCATCACGCTTACGGGGGATTGTGAGAGTAAGAGATGAGCTGCGTGTTAAAAATAATACGAAATATTCGCATGCCTAAATTTTCTGGTACTGAGCAAGGCAGAATGAGCCAGCTGGTACGCATTTTTCAGTCAATTAAATTCGCCCCTTTTACGCTCCGACGGGAGCATTTTTCAGCTGATAACGAAATTTGAGGAGGATGACACGGTGGTCGGTCGTTACTGATGGGCACGCCAGAGCCTGTAGAAAGAATGTACGTTTACATTTCCGTTCCTTATGTTCATTGTTCCTTACGACATAGCTCATTATTTTGAAATCACAGGGTATGTAGATACCTCGTTAAGGGCACGGTAATAAACAGAGGGAAAAAAAAGCGATAGGTGCTTCAGGACTCTGGAATGACCATCATAGTGGATCGAACGCCATCGACCGCTCACCGCAAGAGGCAAAAATTATCTTCGCCGCAGGACGATTTGCAAGTAAACGAGATTTTTATTTATTACTCCCTACGCCTTTCACCGCACTTCTGGATTCGGCTAGTCGAGTTAGCGCCCTTTATTACGTTTCTGCAACCCTGTTTAGCAGCAAACGTAGTTATTCGAACCGGTTGTGAGGGACGGGGGTGGCAGCGGCATCGGCGGGAGCTTTTATTCTGGCTGAGGCCGACAACAATGCAATTATCCGCGCCCGCCGTTTGAGCGAGTGCGGATATTCGGCGGCGCGACGTCGAGGCCACGAGGTAGAGGGGGGGGGGGGGGGGTTTGACGGCGAGGGGTCAGGGGGCGGCTCACGGCAAACAAGGTGGCGAAGAAGTGGCAGGATGGTGGGGGTGGTGGGGTTGGCGGGGCAGGTGGGGGGAGGGGGGCGACTTAACGACGCGCGAGATTAGATGCTCCCTCCTGGCCGGCGCAGGTAATTTGGGCGCTCGGGCGGCAACGGCGAGGCGACTTCTGATTGAACCCTAACGACGCGGCCCCAGTGTACACGCCGCAGGCAGAAGCGCACGCCGGAGGCTGCTGGGAAGGCTCTGAAGCACGCGACACCGGAGAAGCAGCTCTCGAGAGCACTTATCGTGAGTGCCAGCTGGCTGTACGTATCTCTCTGGCTCAACCGATGACTGCCGAATCGAAAGCTCTCTCCAAGCGCCTTGAGCGAGTCTTCATTACTTTGAATATCAAGTCGTAAGGCAAGTGAGATGCAAATGGCGATGCACGAGTATAGCCGGTTTGTTAGCGTCTGTGTCTGGTCTCAGCTTTCTCCGTAGGCAGTTTGCTTAGCAAGTCGTTGCTCCTTTCTTTGCTCCTCGCGACACCTCTCGAAAAAGCTTCTTTTAATACCGACTTATGGAACCATTACCGAAATTTACACAGATTTGGACATTCTCTACATCATAATATCCTAGAATGAGGTTTTCACTCTGCAGCGGAGTGTGCGCTGATATGAAACTTCCTGGCAGATTAAAACTGTGTGCCGGACCGAGACTCGAACTCGGGACCTTTGCCTTTCGCGGGCAAGTGCTCTACCAACTGAGCTACCCAAGCACGACTCACGCCCCGTCGTCACAGCTTCACGTCTGCCAGTATCTCGTCTCCTACCTTCCAAACTTTACAGAAGCTCTCCTGCTTGGGTAGCTCAGTTGGTAGAGCACTTGCCTGCGAAAGGCAAAGGTCCCGAGTTCCAGTCTCGGTCCGGCACACAGTTTTAATCTGCCAGGAAGTTTCATCATAATTTTCTACTGAGCCTTTAATATTCTCAGAAAAAAGGAAAAATTGCAACACGAAGGAATTATCCGAATCCGACAGAAATCGAAAGATAATGTACAGATAAACGAACAATCACAAATTCAGAAAAACTGAGTGATTTATTGACGAAAAAGAGCTTCGTAAATTGAGCAAGTCAGTGACGCGTTGGACCACGTCTAGCCCTTATAGAAGCAGTTTTTCGACTTGGCATTGACTGACAGAGTTATTGGATGTCCTCCTGAGGGATGTCGCACCATATTCTGTCCAATTCGCGCGTTAGATCGTCAGAATCCAGAGCTAGTTGGAGGCCCTGCCGACAATGCTCCAAATGTCTGTACTGGGAAGAGATCCGGCGATGTTGCCGGCCGCTTTTATACGCACTACTGACATGATAACAGGGTGTATACGCGTGAGGCCGTTGTGGAGGAAAAATTGACGTTTATTATCATTATACAGCAATAAAACATCAATTTATTTATCAGTTGAAGACGTAAAGTCTGTAAACGAGACCGCGATCATGTTTTGTCACATTATTTGTAAAGGTCCGTGCTCTTCACATAAACTGTTCATTTCCCAGTCACTGGTTTCGGCCATTGCTATGTTCAGAACTTTTATAAATACAAAAACAGTGTAGTAACCAACGAAGTTCAATTCCCTGAAGCAAAATCTACAGCAGGGTTAGTGATACATAGGAAAACTAAAAGTATTAACATGATTAACAGTCATGCATACCAACCACACATACCACAAAAATATTTCGATGTAGATATTAACTCAAATGTCCAAATTGGTTGAAAATAGTATACATATAAGAAAAAATAAAAGTGAATTTGGTACACATTTGGATAAAGGATAACATGTAGCTGGAAACATAGCGGATAATATGGAATTGTTGCAAAAGGGTACCAAAAGTACAGTTAGTGAACCTACGGAATAAATGCCAACCGGGATTACTGCAGAATGAACAGAATGAGTTAAAATTTCCTATGGTCACAAATTTTTATTTTATCAGACTACCTGTTTCGGTCTATAATGACCTGTTTCTATAAATTGACGCTGATACTTCATATAGAATGTTTTTATGGTGTATATGGATCATATGCAACGCTGTTATGTATCACTAGGCCTGTTGTAGATTTTGCTGCAGTTAATTAAGCGTAGTTCACACAACATTATCTTTTCTATTTATTTTTAACAGATCTGATGATAGTAATAGCAGAAACAGGTAATTGTGAAATGTACAATTTATGTGATCAAGGCAGATCTTTACCAATACAATAATTTATTTTGATATCTGATTTGTCATGATGACTTCCTAAACTTAATATTATAAGAAAAAACGGCTGGGAAGGACAAGGAGAGACAGGCATCTTCCATACTTTACCGATCGCATGCATCTCTTAACTGCCACGACTTACATGTTTGGTTGAGGGCCATATACCTACTCATTATTAGTTTTGCAACTGTCTACAGCTTTACGATGTGCCCAATGTAACCTTTTAAAGTGGTGATTAGTATTTTCTTCCACGTTATTACATTCGTATCTTCATATACCTCCAATTCTCCAACCACCCCCATGAATCAGCTAAGACAGAGAAGCCCCCCACCCCCTTGTCACCCAGGTTTATCCCTGGCTGAAACAACTCAACCATATCCTTTGCCAGGGCTTTGATTATATCGCATCGTGCCCTGATGAGGGACGTCCCATCCAGGATCCTTCCTACCCCTCCTAATGTGGTGTTCCATCCCCACCTAACCCACACAACATCCTAGCCCATCCCTCTGCCGCTCCCATTCCTAGCCCCTTCCCACATCGGACATACCCCACTGCCAGACCAAGGTGCAAAACCTGCGCAAATCACCCACTCATCACCTCCTGCTTCAGTTCTACCACAGGATTAAAGCAACCCATCAAAGGCCAGGTCATCTGTGAAAACAGCCATGTCATATACAATCTCTACTGTAAACGATGAACAACTTTTTACATTGTGTGACTGTACAACCAGCTGTTCGCCAGGACCAACTGCCGCCGCCAAACTGTTGTCAAGAACAATGTTGAACATCCAGTGGCACAACATGCAGCTGAGCACAACAGGCTCCATTTCAATGGTTACTTCAAACCTGGGCCATCTGAATCATTCCCTCCACTACCAGCTCTCCTGAACTATGTGGGTGGGTGTCGTGCACCAACTCATCCTCACTCCCATAATCGTCCTCGCTCAATCTCAGGCATACCACTGTCCCCACACCTCCACTGAACAGTTTCCTCTTCCTTTGCCCTGCTACCCCTTCCCGATTCACATCCCTACGTTGCTTTCAGCATGTACCACTTCCCACCAGCTGCTACAATCGTTCTAGCCCATATATCTGCCAGCCCTCCCTCCTGCATCACTAGCCAGCAAACCGGCAGCCTGCTTGTGAAACGCTAGCCCTCCCCACCCGACGCTACGCCAGTTGCAGTACACTAAAGGCACCACTCTTCATTCTCCGGTGTCATACACTACATTCTACACAGTGCCTCCAGTGTATTTACCGTGTGACAGATTATGTACACACCTGATCCTGCCTTATATCCAGTGGCCTGTGTTACACGGACTTAGAAGGTTATCGGAATTATGCTTTTAACGTATGAAATGAGCACTAAATGCGATGGGGCAGTCTCATTTTATCAGTGCCCAATTGTGCCACCCAACATCCACTTACAGTTTGAAAATTCCTGGTATTAGGTAAATGTGTATCATCAATAAATAAAGCAACAGAATCAATTTTGCAACCAATAAAGTTGTATTCACCACAAGTTTTCTTTCTGTTGTGTATATCTATCGACATCTCGACACTTCCGATTTTCAGTGAGTCGTCTTCTTCAATCCAAAAATATTTACATTTAAATTAATTTAGATAGAAGATTTCCCAGATTTTGAATGGAAATTTTTTAGTAAGTATCACCCTGTGACTGTGTGAACATTACCAGTCTAAAGACCCTATACAGATCTTTAATAACACACATAAAAAAATACTTTTGCATCACCCCGGTTCCCAGAACTCCTGAACATAGACGTTGACTGTGGATATTGTATCACAGACACAGTCCCTTTGACTGTTCAGAGATTTCACTAAACCCACCAAAAAATGTAAATAGCTATACATGAGCAGCACCTATTAGACGGAGGGGTTCCGACAGCCGATTATTTCCAGTCATTCCACCAGCAAGTCTGTAGTTCAACCATTCCTAGACGGTCAATACCGCGGTTCGATTGCGTCCGCAGTGTTACTTTGTGCCAGGAAGGGCTCTTAACAAGGGAAGTGTCCAGGCGTCTCGGAGTCAACCAAAGCCATGTCGTTCGGACATGAAGAAGATACAGAGGGACAGGAACTGTCGATGATACGCCTCGGTCAGGCCGCCCAAGGGCTAAAACTGCAGTGGATGATCGCTACCTACGGATTATGGCTCGGAGGAAACCTGACAGCAACGCCACCATGTTGAATAATGCTTTTCATGCATCTACAGGACGTCGTGTTACGACTCAAACTGCGCGCAACAGTTTGCATGATACGCAGCTTCGCTCCCGACGTCCATGCCGAGGTCTATCTTTGCTACCACGATTCCCTGCAGCGCGGTACAGATGGGCCCAACGACATGTCGAGTGGACCACTCAGGATTGGCATCACGTTCTCTTCACCGATGAGTGTTGCATATGCGTTCAACCAAACAATCGTCGGAGACGTGTTTGGAGGCAACCCAGTAAGGGTGAACGCCTTAGGGTCCAGCGAGTGCAGCAAGGTGGAGGTGCCCTGCTGTTTTGTGGCGGCATTATGTGGGGCCGACGTACGCCGCTGGTGGTCATGTAAGGCGCTGTATCGACTGCCCAATACATGAACGCCATCCTCCGACCAATAGTGCAACCATATCGGTAGGATATTGGAGAGACATTCGTCTTCATGGCGACAGTTCGTGCCCCCATCATGCACATCTTGTGAATGACTTCCTTCAGGATAACGATATCGCTCGACTAGAGTGGCCAGCATGTTCTCCAGATATGGACCTTATCGAACATGCCTAGGATTGATTTAAAAGGGTGGTTTATGGACGACGTGACGCGCCAACCTCTCTGAGAGATTTACGCCGAATAGCCGTTGAGGAGTGGCACAATCTGGACCAACAGTGCCTTGATGAACTTGTGCATAGTATGTCACGACGAATACAGGCGTGCATCAATGCATGACGACGTGCTACTGGGTATTAGAGGTACCGATATGTACAACAATCTGGACCATCACCTCTAAAGGTCTCGCTGTATGGTGGTACAAGATGCAGTGTGTGTTTTTCATGAGCAATGAATAGGGCGGAAATTATGTTTATGTTGATCTCTACTCCAATTTTCTGTACAGTTTTCGGAAGTCTCGTAACCGAGGTGACGCAAAACGTTTTTTGATGTGTGTAAATTATACAGTACCTGTGGTCTAGGGGTTGTCGGCACGGTAACTCAGCGTGTTCGGTCAGAGGGTTAGTTGCCCTCTGTAATAAAAAAAACTGAGTTAATGTATCAACTACGAACTGAAACGGGTGTCTTGCGACGTCCGCACCGAGCAGATACAAGGAACGAAAACGAACAAAAAACGACAAAAAAGGGGTAGCGTCTTTGATTCATAATCAAAACGCCTTCGGTCCCGGGTTCGATCCCCGCCACTGCCTAAATTTTGATAAATAATCAGCATTGGCGGCCGAAGACTTCCGGCATAAGAAGTCAGCCTCATTCTGCCAACGGCCTTGTCAAAGCGGGCGGAGGAGCGGATAGAGGTTCAGGGCACTCTCTTGTCCTACGGGTGGGAAATTGCCCCTAAATGCGGAAGAATCAGCTATGATCAACGACATGAGAATGCAGAAGGCAATGAATACCACTGCATTAAAGACACGTAACGTGTATCCACAGGACATATGGCCTGTAATTGAAGAAGTGTCATGATGATCTCTCCATTGGCAAAAGATTCCGGAATAGTCTCCCATTCGGATCTCCGGGAGGGGACTGCCAAGGGGGAGGTTACCATGAGAAAAAGATTGAATAATCAACGAAAGGATAACGTTCTACAAGTCGGGGCGTGGAATGTCAGAAGCTTGAACGTGGTAGGGAAACTAGAAAATCTGAAAAGGGAAATGCAAAAGCTCAATCTAGATATAGTAGGGGTCAGTGAAGTGAAGTGGAAGGAAGACACGGATTTCTGGTCAGATGAGTATCGGGTAATATCAACAGCAGCAGAAAATGGTATAACAGGTGTAGGATTCGTTATGAATAGGAAGGGAGGGCAGAGGGTGTGTTACTGTGAACAGTTCAGTGACCGGGTTGTTCTAATCAGAATCGACAGCAGACCAACACCGACAACGATAGTTCAGGTATACATGCCTACGTCGCAAGCTGAAGATGAACAGATAGAGAAAGTGTATGAGGATATTGAAAGGGTAATGCAGTATGTAAAAGGGGACGAAAATCTAATAGTCATGGGCGACTGGAATGCAGTTGTGGGGGAAGGAGTAGAAGAAAAGGTTACAGGAGAATATGAGCTTGGGACAAGGAATGAAAGAGGAGAAAGACTAATTGAGTTCTGTAACAAGTTTCAGCTAGTAATAGCGAATACCCTGTTCAAGAATCACAAGAGGAGGAGGTATACTTGGAAAAGGCCGGGAGATACGGGAAGATTTCAATTAGATTACATCATGGTCAGACAGAGATTCCGAAATCAGATACTGGATTGTAAGGCGTACCCAGGAGCAGATATAGACTCAGATCACAATACAGTAGTGATAAAGAGTAGGCTGAAGTTCAAGACATTAGTCAGGAAGAATCAATACGCAAAGAAGTGGGATACGTAAGTACTAAGGAATGACGAGATACGTTTGAAGTTCTCTAACGCTATAGATACAGCAATAAGGTATAGCGCAGTAGGCAGTACAGTTGAAGAGGAATGGACATCTCTAAAAAGGGCCATCACAGAAGTTGAGAAGGAAAACATAGGTACAAAGAAGGTAACTGCGAAGAAACCATAGGTAACAGAAGAAATACTTCAGTTGATTGATGAAAGGAGGAAGTACAAACATGTTCCGGCAAAATCAGGAATACAGAAATACATGTCGCTGAGGAATGAAATAAATAGGAAGTGCAGGAAAGCTAAGACGAAATGGCTGCAGGAAAAATGTGAGGACATCGAAAAAGATATGATTGTCGGAAGGATAGACTCAGCATACAGGAAAGTCAAAACAACCTTTGGTGACATTAAAAGCAACGGTGGTAACATTAAGAGTGCAACGGGAATTCCACTGTTAAATGCAGAGGAGAGAGCAGATAGGTGGAAACAATACATTGAAAGCCTCTATGAGGGTGAAGATTTGTCTGATGTGATAGATGAAGAAGCAGGAGTCGATTTAGAAGATATAGGGGATCCAGTATTAGAATCGGAATTTAAAAGAGCTTTGGAGGACTTATGGTCAAATAAGGCAGAAGGGATAGATAACATTCCATCAGAATTTCTAAAATCATTGGGGGAAGTGGCAACACAACGACTATTCACGTTGGTGTGTAGAATATATGAGTCTGGCGATATACCATCTGACTTTCGGAAAAGCATCATCCACACAATTCCGAAGACGGCAAGAGCTGACAAGTGCGAGAATTATCGCACAATCAGCTTAACAGCTCATGCATCGAAGCTGCTTACAACAATAATATACAGAAGAATGGAAAAGAAAATTGAGAATGTGCTAGGTGACGATCAGTTTGGCTTTAGGAAAAGTAAAGGGACGAGAGAGGCAATTCTGACGTTACGGCTAATAATGGAAGCAAGGCTAAAGAAAAATCAAGACACTTTCATAGGATTTGTCGACCTGGAAAAAGCGTTCGACAATATAAAATGGTGCAAGCTGTTCGAGATTATGAAAAAAGTAGGGGTAAGCTATAGGGAGAGACGGGTCATATACAATATGTACAACAACCAAGAGGGAATAATAAGAGTGGACGATCAAGAACGAAGTGCTCGTATTAATAAGGGTGTAAGACAAGGCTGTAGCCTTTCGCCCCTACTCTTCAATCTGTACATCAAGGAAGCAATGATGGAAATAAAAGAAAGGTTCAGGAGTGGAATTAAAATAAAAGGTGAAAGGATATCATTGATACGATTCGCTGATGACATTGCTATCCTGAGTGAAAGTTAAGAAGAATTAAATGATCTGCTGAACGGAATGAACAGTCTAATGAGTACACAGTATGGTTTGAGAATAAATCGGAGAAAGACGAAGGTAATGAGAAGTAGTAGAAATGAGAACAGCGAGAAACTTAACATCACGATTGATGGTCACGAAGTCAATGAAGTTAAGGAATTCTGCTACCTAGGCAGTAAAATAACCAATGACGGACGGAGCAAGGGGGACATCAAAAGCAGACTCGCTATGGCAAAAAAGGCATTTCTGGCCAAGAGAAGTCCACTAATATCAAATACCGGCCTTAATTGGAGGAAGAAATTTCTGAGGATGTACGTCTGGAGTACAGCATTGCATGGTAGTGAATCATGGACTGTGGGAAAACCGGAACAGAAGAGATTCGAAGCATTTGAGATGTGGTGCTATAGATTAATGTTGAAAATTAGGTGGACTGATAAGGTAAGGAATGAGGAGGTTCTACGCAGAATCGGAGAGGAAAGGAATATGTGGAAAACACCGAGAAAGAGGAGGGACAGGATGATAGGTCATCTGCTAAGACATGATGGAATGACTTCCATACAGAAAGGCCAAAATAAAACTGGCCTCGAAAATATTTCATGCACATGAAGACAGGCAACCCTAATTACGTCATCTGTTCTGAGAGCAGAACATGTAAGTTTGGTCGCCTAATTTTGATGTGAGAGCCAGTTGTGTAGTCTAACACTGTGACATGGTCGCGAACAGAACAGTGATCCAGAAAGTGTAGAATAAATTTCTTTTACTTTTGTCTATGATGACAAAATTGTTAGGTCCTTAGACTACTGGTTTCGGTCAACTTCAGATCTGTTTTAAAACTTGTAGGACATGTTGTAAAACAGGTCTCAAGATAGTCATTGCTGAACGAAACTGGTAATGTAAGGAACTAACAATATATTGATCCCAGTTGTGTAGCGTCGGAGCACTGTTAAGCGGCCTGGGACGGGAATACCCCGACTCTCGGCCTTGGTAGCTCCCCAGCTAGCAGCGCCTCGCCCGGCCTCGCTTCGCCCGTCCCAAATGAGGAGGGCCATTTCGCGGAGCGCTGCTCGTCCTGCAGCTAATGACCAGATTACCGATACCACACGGACGCCTACATTTGCTGATACGGCGCAGCGATTACAGCCTTAATCACACAGCGCACTATATAAATTGCCCCCTAATAGCCAACGCAAACACTTTTGCGTGTTTGCTCCCACGATCGTAGGAGTCTCCGCAGTCAGACTCATCGGGGAAGCCCTACCACAATAGCGTAATGCAGTCTGTTCCTAATTTCTTTAACTGGAGTCTGAATCGCGTCCACAACTCTTCAGTACCACTGAATGTTTCATGTACTATTTAAGACCGAAAACCTAACTTCTTTGCACACGATGATGTATGTAGCGATTTCATATTATGTACCACGTTTACCGGTATGAAATGAGCTTTTTTTGTGAAAATGAAACACTAATTTTCAATTTAAAAGTAAATACATTTTATTCAAAGTACTGACCATTGCTTTCCATACATTTTGACCAGCTTTCTGGCAATTTGTGGACACTACGCCAACAGAAATGTTCGTCTTTTGAAGCAAACCAATCAGACACCCAATTTTCGACTTCTTCGTAGGAATCGAAGTGTTCCTCAGCCAATGCGTGTCCCATTGATGAATACAAATGGTAGTCGGAAGGGGCCAGGTCTGGTGAATACGGCGGATGGTGTAGCAGCTCCCAGCCAAGTGGTTAGATTGTATCCTGAACCAGTTTTGCTTTGTGTGCAGGTGCATTGTAGTGTAAAAAAATTACTTTGCCATGTCTTCTGGCCCATTCTTGTCTTTTTTCGATCAATGCATAGTTCAAATTGATCATTTGTTGTCTGTAGCGATTAGTATTCACAGTTTCACCGGGTTTTAGAAGCTCATGATACACCACACCTTTCTGATCCCACCAAACACAGAGCATTGTCTTCTTGCCGAATCGATCTCGATTTGCAGTCGATGTTGATGGTTGTCCCGGATTAACCCATGATTTTTCCCTTTTAGGATTCTTAAATTAAATCCAGTTTTCATCGCCAATAACAATTCGATGCAAAACTGATTTTCTTTCATGCCTTTGAAGCAAAATTTGACAAATGGTTTTTCGGTTTTCCATCTTTCATTCAATTTATGTGGCACCCATTTTCCATACTTTTGGATCTTTCCCATAGCTTTCAAACGGTCAGAAATTGTTTGTTGTGCAACATTTAGCATAGATTCCATTTGCTTCTGACTCAAAGTATCATCTTCATCCAATATTGCTTGCAATTCGGCGTCTTCGAACTTATTTGGTGGTCTTCCCGTTCCTCAATTCTTACATAAAAATCACTATTTCTGAACCATTGAAACCATCTTTTGCATGTTGCTTCTGATAGAGCATGATCACCATACGCCTCGACAAGCATTCGATGCGACTCTGCAGCACTTTTTTTCAAATGAAAACAAAAAATTAATGTTTTTCCCCAAATCATCACTTTCTGGTACAAAATTCGACATTGTTAACGCAATGAAAACATATGATGTTGTTTGTTCCATGACTTGATGTATACTAAATATCTTTGACAAATGTCATTCCAAGCAAACAAAAAAAAATTAAGGCTCGTTCACAACAAATGTTCCCTATCAACACATTTGTATCTTAACGCTCATTTCATACCGGTATACATGGTAAACTTATATTTTAATGTTGAGCGTCTTTTTGGTTGTCATTGAAAATCTCAATCATTTACTTTCAACCTACTTGTTCTTAAGAAGTATCAAGACTCGTTCCTAGGGTTTATCGACCTGTCGGCAAAGTAAAATGGTGCAAGATGTTCGAAATTCTGAGAAAAACTGTAGTAACCTACACGGAGCGATGGATGTACAGCACGTACAGAAACTAAGAGGCAACATTGGGAGTGGAAAGCCAAGAAAAAAGTACTCGAATTAAAATGCTTGTAGTACAGGGATGCAGTCTACTGTTCAATCTACACATCGAAGAAGCAATGATGGAAGCAAAAGAAAGTTTCAAGAGTAGAATTAAAATTCAGGCACAAAGGATATCTGCGAATTCTACCGTCACTTGAAGAGAGGAAGAATTGCTGGACGTGATAAATGTAATGTATAGTCTAATAAATACAGGATACGTACTGAGAGTTCACGGAAAAAGATAGATGTAAGGAAGAGAATGATATTAGTGATAAATGTAACATCAAATCGGGAATGATGAGGCAGACGAAATTAACGGAATCCTTCTACCTTGGACACAAAATAACAAATGACAAACGTATTGAAGAGGACATAATGGGCAGATTAGGAAACGTAAAGGAGAATTCCTACCGAAAAAGCGAAACCTCTATCGGCCTTAATTGGAGGAAGAATTTTCTGAGAATGTACGTCTGGAGCACAGAATTGTATGCTAGTGAATTATGGACTGTGGACAAATAGAAAAAGAAGAGAATCTAAGCGTTAGAGATGTGGTCCAATAGATGGAAGTAGAAAATTTACTGGGCTGGTACGGAAAGGAACAAGGAGGATGACAGAGATGATTTCAACCTATCCGAATATCTTTGTGATATAGATATAAATATATCTAGTACGCTGTTTAACTAGCGTTGTACAACCCACGTGCCTACCTCTTGATGTTCAGTATAGCATTCCCCAGTATATATCTTTCTAGGACGTTTCACAGAATCATATAAGATTTAAATGCAGATATTTTTACGAAAGGTACGAGAGATTACAAGCAGCAAGGAATGTCTGGTAAATGAAATCTCTATGTGTACAAGCCCAACGCTTGCTCGCTCTGGTCCGTTGCTACTTCCGAACAGTGTACAACGCGAAACCGTGGAGGGCGCTCGATAGCTGAATGAAACATGGCGCCGCTGACCCCGTCCACTGCGGTGTCACCAGGGTTGGTATATCGACAGCCGTGACGGACAGCCAGAGGGCTGTGTGCAAAGACGTTAGCCGCACGGACAATGGAACGCACGCACTTAAAGTCCGCGGAGCCGCCAGCGCATTACTCATTCGCTGAAAGCTGTATGTGAGGTTCATTTTCATCAGACCTGTTGCGCTTGCACGTTCACTAGAGTTAGCGAAACGGACCAAGACTTATCTGGCCTGGCGCTACATAATCCACTGTAACTGCAAAACGGTGACGACGAGAGAAGTCAGACTTTCTAGGTTACAACATTTTTTTCCTTTACCACCTGTCCTCTTAACTTTGGCTCCCTTGCCTCTTTTCGTTTCTTCCATTGTGACACCCTACCATTCCAAAGCGCATTGATCGAAGATAATGGTAACACCGAAAAAACAACGGGCCATAAGACGTTGTCATACAAGAGTGCGAGACAACGAATCGAATTAAAATTTCCTGATTACTTCATAAATTTCGACAGAGTGATTTCACTGATTTTCAGGTAGACAACGGACGATCACAACTGATGCAACCGGATTCACCACTGGTAAAGGCGAAATGAGAACTATCGACGAACTATATTGGTTTTGTTCGACCAGCAGCCTTATAAAGACGCCGTTGAATGAAATCTCAGTGGTGAAGTAGTTTCAGTCTTCCTGGATCATTGGAAGGCGTTCCACACTGTACCACATTCTCGATTACTGATCGAGATACAATCATACAATCTGTGCAGACACCTGAGTTGCTCTACGAGTAGCTCATACAACCCAGTACGCTACAATGGATGGTAAATGTTCAACAATAATGACAGTAACATTGGGAGTTTCCGAACGAAGCGTAACACGACACATGATGTTCTCATGGGGTAGATTACAGTAGAAACTTTTAGAGCCTAATTTTTTTACTGCCTCACAATGATCGTTAAAGTTTGTTTTTAAGATTCATACATGGAAAGTATGCCATAATTTTTAATATATGTTAAAACCGAGATGTACTGCATGTGGGTCTGGCGCATCTAAGAGCACGAATGGAACCGATTTAATGCTATAATAGTTACCGACGGATAGGGCCCTGTTAGTTTTCGATAGTATCACAGAGGGCATTAATATACACTAAAATACTATTCTCAACAATATTCCTCTTCGTAACATGACTCGTTTATAAAAAACATCCAGAAACCTCGTGCTTATCTCGCGCGTGCTTAACTTGGTTATTTCGATTGTTTTTTATACGAAGTGAAACATTAATGCTTGAAAATGACAAACATAATTATACGGATCGAAAAGGCTCGAAAGGTAATCCAAATCGTGAAAAAAGCGCTTCGATTGGTAAGCGGAAGCCAGCTGGTCGATATAATTTACAAAAAAAATGCACAGCTTTACGGTGCTAGCATTGCCGATTAAACGTTTGTTCATTTCGTTCTTAGAAAACACAAGTTGAAACTTTAATCACTAGCTTTTTAAAAACAACATTTCTCAAGTTGGTGGGAGATATAACTCATGAAATATGCATGCAGTTAATTATAACTTGTTAGTCGCCTTTTTTTTCTAATGTTGGTGTAGGATTTTTGCACTATATTTTAATTTTGTCAAAAAAATTGACTTATTTCAGCTTTCTGCCATTTTCTTAAAAACTATTGTTTCGAAAAAATTTCCTTACGTATTATATTAGACAATATCACCAGCTTCAAAGCAGTTTTTGGGATTTTGTTCTAGGTTTAAGATTGTGGCGTTCAGAGCTCCCACCTACCGCCCTCGCATTCCGCGAAAGCCTTTCGTTGATTTCGTGTAGTGTCACTGGCTGTAATATTCTTAGTGTTCATGAAGGCCTTAAGTCAGTTTTGTAATTTGTTTCTTCTTTTACTGAAAAAAATTTGTTTATCCGTTCCAAAATCGAGCGTCACCCTGGTGTATCCCCTTAATACGCATAATGGTTTATCAGTTACCATTAGCAGGACTCTCAAAAATCTTCGCTGACGGTGGTGTTGTCAGCAGTGCGCCGCTTCGCGAACCATTGTCGATGACGGGAGTCCTGTGGTCTTTGGCTCAGACGGCGCCCCATGTATGCGGACGTCTAGAATATAGGCCGGAGTAGCCATGAGTGGAGTCGGTTCTGAGCCTACGAACAGGACGGACCTAAGGTGACAGTAAACACTGCGGGAACTGGATGTGTGAGCTCCGAGTGTTAGTGCACTGTATATGAGGTACGCTGGCGCAGTGACGTGACATTTTACGACGGTACTTGCAGCAGACGGCTGGTTTTCATCTATCCTGGAAGCCGGGTTACTGCCAGTCTCTATGGATGTTCCAAGCCGATCTTCTCAACGAAACCTTAGAGCGTCTGGAAGTGTTTCCAAGACGGAGTGTGTTGAGGATAAATGCATTCTGCCCAATTAAATAAATAACGCAAATGGTTATCTACTGTGAGTGCCTTTAATGTAGATTGTGTTTCAGGCGGGTCAATTTCCCATAGTTGGTTTGTAGAATGTGTTTCAGGTCGGTCAATTTCCCATAGTTGGTGGACTCGGAATTGGCAGTGCGTTCCGAGAACTTCTTTCCAAAGACCACTTTTTTGACTTGATCCGGTGAACTGTATCGTATCGATGCTGGCACCATACTAACTTAGTTATAGTCTTTACCGACGCAGCTAAGTAGTCACTCGGGTCAGTCCCGATTGTTACTGCTGAGGGTATCTTACGCGAATGGGACTTGGCCCATTCATAAGAAGTGATTTATTGGCCGACAATTTAACCTGGTGCTTCCTGTATTAACCCACGCAATACCAATCCATTTTCAGTAGCGTGTATTATCATAGGGGGGGGGGGGGGGGGGGGTACTTTGTGCCCTCCATAAAAATTTTAAAAAATCATTAATTGTTCTTCAATTACATTAATAACATACTTTTGAAAGATCTATTGATGCATAATCAGGATGCAGAACCTGAATATTTCTTTTAAAACTGTTTTCAAAAATACATTTTATATCTTTCACTTACTTCGTCATTTCAGTTTACTAAGTCTAATTATCATGAGAAAAATTATTAGTAAAATTCGTCGTAGTACTATTGAAATATACTTTACTGTAATTAAGGATATTACGAAAACCTGAGGTAATATAGAAATAGCTCAGTTTTGTGAAAAGAATTATTCACCACTTTCTTCGGAATCTGTTTCATACTAGGAACATAAAAACAGTTTTTTTGCTGTGTTTACCACATGTATATCTCGTATAACTGTTGCCGATTATTGTTGTTTTGTTCACTTTGTTGTACTTTTCTACTTTTGAATGGCTTTCGCTAACACACACATGACATCTACCTTTACATCTACCTTTACTTCCTTTGCACCGAAGTTCTGCTTCATTTTCCGTCCGAGAATGATCTCCATACTTGAAACTACAGGTTTGGCAGTCCTGCAATATTTGTAGCACTTTCTTGAATATATGTTCTTGAAGAAAAAGTCGTCGCTTATTAGGTTTTTTCTTATTCCAGTCCGGGAAGTTCAACAAAGATAGCGTATAACTGCCGGCCGGGGTGACCGAGCGATTCTAGGCGCTACAGTCTGGAATCGCGCCACCGCAGGTTCGAATGCTGCCTCGGGCATGCCTGTATGTGATGTCCTTAGGTTAGTTAGGTTTAAATATTTCTAAGTTCTAGGGGACTGATGACCTCAGAAGTTAAGTCCCATAGTGCTCAGAGCCATTTAGCGCATAACTATTTACCGCTGCTGTATCCACAAGAGTATAGAAAACAGACGGCTGCCACCTTTTTGTAGCCCTCGTAGTTGAATCCTTCCGCACCGTTTGATCTAACGTGTCAACGCCACCTTTACTCTCATAGTAATATAAATTTGTTTTCTTCTTAGCGTTAGTAGGTGAACCAATTGTAGCATCATAATGTTGAAATGATAGAAACAGCAGTTTCTTCTGGGCTTTTTATGGGAGATATAAGAAAGAACTGTGACTGGAATATTTGCACTACTAATATCACTGAAAGAAAATTTACTAGAATATAAATCTCGTCTTAAGATATCTTTCAGTCTTGAGGTATGTTTCCTATTAGCTTGTGTTGTTCCACGAGAGTCAGTTTGTGATTCCTCCATAGATCTTCGGCCAAATCAATTGAAATGTAATAGCTGCCTGTGGAGACATTTCACCCTGAATTATGCATTGGAACCACCATGCATTTGACCACAGCTGCAGCAGAATTTGGTTGTTGTGTACCAACATTTCTTTTCGCAGCATAAGGTCCATGGTTTTAGCGTCTGTGACCATACGTGTAAGTATACCGTATATACCAGGTTGTTCCTTCATGAAGACCTTGAAGGGACACTTACCACGGAACAATGACAAAATTTCATGAATAGCAGTGCGCATCCAAACAGAATAATATTTTGACATTAATTCATTCATTTTATCAAAAACGTCTTGTAATGCAGCAGACTTATCATGTTTCCTGCCATCGCCTCTCGACTCTCTGTCATCAAATCTTACTATTTTAGTAAGCTGCTGGAATCTGGTTCGGCTTATGGTAGCTGTATAAACAAACCTTCATGAAATGTAGGACCATAAACCTGTAGCAGATGACTTACTGTCGTTTTTCTACCCCATAATAATATGTAGCCCTGTGTATGCCATGAATTCAAGTCTGTCTGTCTTGGGTATGTTCTGCCTCAATGCCTCTTCATTGGTATGCTTCATTTTGATGCTGTGAATTTCTGGAGACAAAAACTTTTCAGATGATTCTCTTATTGTTTCTACTTCACCTTCATCTCTTATGCCTTCCCCTTCTGTCACTATGTTTTGTGCTACTCGTCTTCTAATGTGAGGAACTTTGGAGCTATAAATTTTACCAGTACTTGTAATATACTCGTCACTAATCTTGCAAGCTGCGTCGTCATCACTTTCAGTTTCCCGGAGTTCATCTTCAGCATATGTAGGTACTCTGTCACTGTCCACATCCTCGGGCACAACCCATTCCTCTTCAGGTTCACACACTAAAACGTCAGTTTCATGAAATTCAACCTGAGAATCTGGAGATTCTTCCAAAATCTGTGATATTTCTCTGTCAGTAAGTGACAGTAAATACATTTTCGATCACAGTTGTGTCTAACACTGGACTCAGTGCCACTGAACAGGAAACAATAAAGAACCAAATGTAAATTAATCTTTGTTGAGACCGTTGTTGGTGTCAACCCAGAGAAATATATGGTCACGTAACACTATTATTTGTGGAATATGAAGTCGAATCTACTACCGAGAGGAGGAAGACATTATGACCACCTCCCTTAATTTCTCCTATTAAGCTTAAATGAAAAATGTAAAACAATCATAGAATGTGAAAGAAGACTTGATTAAAGACAACAAATATTTTTTACAAAATTTTAAAAAGTAAAGTGCCTGAGTAGATTTCAGTATTTTCGAAAGGTGGGCATAAGGTAATCCCCCCACTACCACCACCTTGGTATTGCGAGGGTTAAATTTATCTAAAATTTTGAACCACCGAAGTGACCAGGATGTGTTATATTAATCTTTAGCCTTTAATTTAAGCAAATGCTTGTTGTTGTTGTTGTTGAATATATGTGGCAGATTATATGACCTATGATGTTGTATTGTAGGTTTGAAAGTCAAATGGAGCTCCAAGTGCTAGTTTTTTCCAGTAGCATTATTGTAAGTTGTTTTCCTTGTTTATGCCAGTCAAACGTTAAAACCTAAGTTAGGACGGCGCCTTTGAAAGCCATGTTCTTCTGCACATGCTAGTCATTTTGTGAAGACTTCTTTGGCTGTTCAGTAGCGTGCTGTTTTTTCTTAAAACCTCGAGCCAGGGGCATGTTATTGAGAGATGAATTGCTTTAATGATGTGGTTAGAAGGAATTTTACTCTCAAACATGTAAACGCTTAGTGTATTAACAGATTATAAACTGATTAGCCCAAACATTATGATAATTTGTCTAATAGACGGCGCCGGTAACAGCGGCAACACGTCGTGGCATGGAAGCAGTGAGGTCTTGGTAGGTCGATGGAGGGTGCTGGTATCACATCGCCACACACAGTCACGGAATTCCTGTAAATTCTGGGGAGGAGTGGGGAGAGGGGGGGGGGCGGTCAGCTCTGATGCCATATTCAGTCACATCGCAGATGTGTTCGATTGGGTTCAGATCTGGCTAGTTCGGGGGGGGTATGAGGGAGGGGGGTGGCGCAGAACATCAATTGAATCTCGCTATTGTGTTCCTCGAACCACTCCATCACACTCCTGTCCTCATAACATGACGCTTTTCCTTGCTGAAAAATGCCACTGCCGTCGGGAAACATGGTCATCATGAAGAGGTGTACGTAGTCTGGAACCAGTTTTCGAGACTCCTTGGCAGCCTTGCTGCCTTGCACGAGCTCCACTGGAACCATCGATGCTCACGTGAATGTTCCCCAGAGCATAATGAAACCTCCGCCAGCTCGTCTCCACCCAGCAGCACAGGTGTCAAGGAGACGGACAGCGGTTTGATACCAACTTGATGACGCCCGCCATACGACCCGACAACCAGGAGTAATGATGTTGGGTTACATTTTTTTTCATAGCAGGAGCCGTTTGGTTGTAATCCGCAGCCGGCCGCGGTGGTCTAGCGGTTCTGGCGCTGCAGTCCGGAACCGCAGGACTGCTACGGTCGCAGGTTCGAATCCTGCCTCGGGCATGGGTGTGTGTGATGTCCTTAGGTTAGTTAGGTTTAAGTAGTTCTAAGTTCTAGGGGACTTATGACCTAAGATGTTGAGTCCCATAGTGCTCAGAGCCATTTGAACCATTTTGTAATCCGCAACAACCAAATAGCACAGCGGTACGTCGACGACTTTCTACGTCCCGTTGTGTTCCTCTTCATGCCGGCCGCTCACGGCGAGAGTATCCACTGCTTGTCTTCGTGCTTTCCAAATCCTGCCTTTTCCAGCAGAGTCGCCGGCTCTCTCCCCAGTTGACAACCGTTGGAGCATTGTGGGTGGGGCCATCCAGCCAGGTTGGAGAATTATGGGTAGGGTCCTCCAGCCAGGTCAGCATTTGGACGCTGTAACGCTACAATTGGGCAGTATTTTGTATGATATCCTTAGGAGGACATCCAACAACTCCATTAATGAAGGCCAAGCCGAATAACTGCTTGCGTAAGAGCCACAGGTGGATCAGCGCGTTATTGGCTTGTTCACTTTATGAGCCTCTTTCTTTTGAATAAACAATCCAGTGTTTCTGATGTTGTAATAATTTGTAGTACTCGGATAATTCCTTCAAAAATGGCTCTGAGCACTATGGGACTTAACATCTGTGGTCATCAGTCCCCTAGAACTTAGAACTACTTAAACCTAACTAAACTAAGGGCATCACACACATCCATGCCAGAGGGAGGATTCGAACTTGCGACCGTAGTGGTCACGCGGTTCCAGACTGAAGCGCCTAGAACCGCACGGCCACACCGGCCGGTGGATAATTCCTTCGTGGTGCGTCTATAATGACAAATTGGTTTCATATTAAGGCATTTTATAAATGAAGGCCGATCAAAAAGAGTACGTTCGAAGAACGTCCAGTGCAGAATCTGTATGCCAAGCGAGCAGAATCGCCAAAAGCATTGAGGCAATCATCCCACCACTGCACCAGGTTGAAGGTACCTGTTTGGTAAAACACCGTAAATTTTGGAAATTTGCGGTAAACTTCTATGGGACCAAACTGCTGTTATCATCGGTACCTAGACTTACACAATACTTAATCTATCTTAAGCAAACTTACGCTAAGGACAACACACAGACACACACCCATGCCCGAGGGAGGACTCGAAGTTCCGACGGGGGAAGCCACGTGCATCGTGACAAGATCCCGCAGGCCGCGACGCTACCCCGCGCGGATAATACACTGTGTCCTGCTGCACACCCTCGTCTGACGGCGTTGTGTATCATTCAAGGCCTTTTTTATAAGGGGATGAAGGCGTGATAATCCCATGGGAAGGGATCAGAACTATATGGATGCTCGAGTCAATCTCTCCCTCCCCCCCCCCCCCCACTTGAGTTGACGTAAGTTGTGCTTTACGACATTTGCAATATGGGAACGTACGTTACCATGAAGCAGCAGGGCCGACTGTCGCAGTTTAGTCCGACGTTTCGCCTTATGCTCCTTACACGTTCTCCATTACCCGATGTATGTCTAGTGGTGTTTGTCCTTTGGCGGGCAAGAAAATAATAACAGCTCTTTGGTGCTGTTAGGATGCATTGTCGTCATAGTTCATGTTTCCGCATTTACGGCAAGCACAACGAAAAGGCACGAATGGCACGTCGGTGTCTACATACTCGCATCGGTGTTCTGCTACAGTGCATATATCCTGCAGCAACACCTTGAGACGAAATTTTTCGATAGTCCCTTATACTCGCATTTTATTAATAGCACAAAGGGCGTTCAATAAGTAATGTAAAAAAATTTTTCACGGCCGCTTTGCGATGAAAAGATCTGGATATTTCTTTGGTACATCGAGAAATATTCCCGCTTCAGTGCCTATTAGTTCCTACAGGTCGCGCCGCTGTACGTAGTTTTCAAAATGCCGTGCGTTCCAAGCAGAGACCTGTCAATGAGCTTTTTTTGGCAGATATTGATAGGCTTTTTCCGAATGTCTATGGTGACTTGACATTGAACAAAATCACGGTGAGTCGTCGGGTGGGGCGTCTGTCTTCGGCACAACAAGATCGCACAAACCTGTCCGATCTCCTGCGTGTTACCCGTGAAAAAACGAATTCACGTGTTCGTCACCACAAAAATGCAAGCGAAGACAAGTGTCTGCAACCGAGACGAGCTTACGAAACTTCATTCGATAGTTCTTCCTCATCCAGCCTACAGCCCGGATGTCGTGCCTTCCCACTTGCATCTGTTTGGCTCAATGAAGGCTGCAATCCACGGGAAGCAGTACATAAAAGCACGATTACCAGGAAGTCATGATGCAGGTTTTGTTTACTTTGCTACTCCATAAGATGGCTCTGTTGTATCATATTTACACAGTCCCATGACAGAACGTGCTTCGAATCAACGACAGACCCATTGATTACTCAGTCCAGTTCAGAGATGTACAGTACAATACGATGGAGCAGTGACGGTACAGTACTTCCTGGTCGCTGGATTGAAAGGGGACGTCCTATTCCACGGCCTGCAAGGTGACCTGACCAGAATCCCCTTGATTATTTCCTTCGGGGGTATCTAAATTCGCTTGCTTACGAGACCCTAGTGGATACGGAGATGGAATTAGTTATCAGAACTGTAGTTGCCCCTGATGTGATTCGAAACACACCAGCAATATTTGTCAGGGTTCTTCAGAATGCTGTTCTCCGTTGCCATTCTTGCAACGAGGCCGATGGCTACCAGTTTCAGCACATTTTGTAAGATAGAGTACAAATGGTACGTTCATTGCAGCAATGATGGCATTTGCAGTTGTTGTTGTTGTTGTTGTTGTAGTCTTCAGTCCAGAGGCTGGTTTCATGCAGCTCTCGATGCTACCCTATCCTGTGCAAGCTTCTTCATCTCCCAGTACCTACTCGAACCTACATCCTTCTGAATCTGCTTAGTGTATTCATCTCTTGGCCTCCCTCTACGATTTTTACCCTCCACGCTGCCCTCTAATACTAAATTGGTGTGCCGGGCGGGGTGACCGAGCGGTTCTAAGCGCTACAGTCTGGAACCGCGCGACCGCTACTGTCGCAGGTTAGAATCCCGCTTCGGGTATGGATGTGTATGATGTCCTTAGGTTATCTAGCGGACTGATGACCTCAGAAGTTAAGTCCCACAGCGCTCAGAGCCATACGAACCATTTGAACTAAATTGGTGATCCCTTGATGCCTCAGAATATGCCCTAACAACCGATCCCTTCTTCTAGCCAAGTTGTGCCACAAATTTCTCTCAATTTTGTTCAATGCCTCCTCATTAGTTATGTGATCTACCCATCTAATCTTCAGCATTCGTCTGTAGCACCACATTTCGAAAGCTTATATTCTCTTCTTGTGTAAACTATTTGTCGTCCACGTTTCACTTCCATACATGGCTACACTCCATACTTAAATCTATACTCGATGTTAACAAATTTCTCTTCTTCATAAACGCTTTCCTTGTCATTGTCGGTCTACACTTTGTATCCTCTCTACTTCGACCATCATCGGTTATTTTTTCCCCAAATAGCAAAACTCATTTACTACTTTAAGCGTCTCATTTCTTAATCTAATTCCCGCAGCATCACCTGATTTAATTTGACTACATTCCATTACCCTCGTTTTGCTGTTGTTGGTGTTCATCTTATATCCTCCTTTTAAGACTCCATTCCATTCAACTGCTCTTCCAGTTCCTTGGCTGTCTCTGGCAGAAATACGAAGTCATCGGCGAAAATCAAAGTTTTTATTTCCTCTCCGCGGAATTTAGTTCCTACTCCAAATTATTTGCAGTTACCTAGTGTAAATAAAAAAGTACAAAGTAAATTGTTTTTATTCCTATTATTTCCTCAAGCTGGCTTCTCCGACCCTAGGATCCCTCTCAAATTGTTCAGTGGAGCATTGACGACAGTTGCTATTTCGGGGGAAGGGGAGGAGAAAGAAAGAAACTGTGATTCCGTACTAAGCGGAACCAGTGTCCGCGCCCTCTCTTGGAAGTGTGAGCTCCCTGTTTCCAAACAGCCGGCTCTCCTAGAAGGCCACGTCGGCGTCTGGCCCACATTTCTGGTTGATCTAAAATCTCCGGGTGAGTTTCTGTGTGTGGACTGTACGGGAAACGAGAGTGAGGTGGCGCTGGGCACACAAACAGCAGCCGCGGCCGGCGCGTGGGCCGCCAGTGCGCCGAGATCCTCTGGAAATAAACACGGCGGGCCGCTCCCATCAGAGAGGCTCCGGCAGTGGTACAACAGGTGCCACGGCTAGCACCAGCGTCCGTGAAATACGGCGTGCGCGCACTTCTGACCGACACAGCTCTGCACCCACTATACTGCCGTTCTAGTTAGAAAGGAATCGGTGTTGAAGTGGGGATCGGAAAAACCGACCGGTTAAATCTGACACCACTGTATTCGGTATTAGTTTGGTGTCGGTCTGCTGCGGGTAAAAAACACAAATATCAATTAGCCGTACCAACAGTGCTAATTTTTTTCGTTTTTAAATGAACCGTTTTTAAAAAAAAGAAAAGCAATTTTTATTTGTGAAATTTGCAATGGGATGAAATACTGCGTAATAATAGAAGACTGGAAAAGCGATCAGTGCTATTTCAATAATAATACCGACATAAGCGAGCAACAAATGCATGCCATAAAACTTGAAAGTCTCTTCGGGTTTGCTGCCAGATCCTAAAATCAACTTGACTCGATATTTCGTCGATCCAACTGGTCGCCTACTTCAGAAAAATGCTGCTGATGAGTCCCGCTGAGAACTGACGCCAGACTATTTTTTTTTCTTTATTGTGATTTTTATCACCGTATACAAGGCGGGCTGTCAGCAGCAGAGTACGCCGCTCTTCAGCCTTGAGTTTTACAATAAGTAGTACGTAGAGGGGGCACAGAGAATACAATCAAAACGGCGGGCAAAACAATGTAGACACTAAAAAACAAAAAACATGGAGCCGTTCACGCTGGACGAGAAAACATCACTGACACTAGTTGACACGGCGCACATAACATGGATGATGGCGACGGTACACGTGAACATTGGCGGCATGATGGCGAACAAACACTAAACACAAACGAAGGCACACACACGAGACACTGATGGCGATGATCTCCGGCGCGCGAAAGTTCACTGAGCGTGTGCGAGTCCCGGGACCTGCCAAGAGAGGAGGAGGAGGAAGGGGAGTGGGAGAGCGAGAGGGGAGAGCAGAAATGCCACAGGCAGGGGAGATAGGGGGAGGGAGGAAGGGGGAGGGGAAGCCCGGAGGAAGAGGAGTGGAGGGAGGGGACGGGGGAAAAGGAAAGAGAAGAGAAGGGAAGAGGAGGGAGGGGGGGGCCTAAAGGAAAGGACACCGGAAGTGGGGGGTGGGGCAGGGTCAAAGTTGATAGGAGGGGTAGATGGAGGGGAGGAGGACATCATCAGGGAGGGGGAGCTGGCGGAAGCCACCTTGGGAGAGGGTAAGGAGGGTGGAGAGATGGAGACCGGGTGGGATGTGGGAGCACAGGTGCGGCAGCGGGCAGGGGTGGGAGAGGAGTGGGGAGACTAGCGGGTGAGGAGGATCGAGTTTACGGGAGGTGTACAGGATCCGTATCCTTTCAAGGAAAAGAAGGAGGTGGGGGAAGGGGATGAGATCGTACATGATCCGCGTGGGGGAGGGGAGAAGGATGTGATAGGCGAGGCGGGGAGCATGGCGTTCAAGGATTTGGAGGGATTTATAAAAGGTAGGGGGGCGGAGATCCAAGCCGGATTGGCATAACATAGGATAGGGCGGATGAGGGATTTATAGGTGTGGAGGATGGTGGAGGGGTCCAGAGAGGAGCTTGAGGAGACTGAGTCGGGAGCGTGCCTTGGCTTGGATTGTCCGGAGGTGGGGAATCCAGGAGTCGCTCCAGACTGCAAATCGACGTCGTATATAGGCCACCGCTCAGTACACGGCGCATGCGCCGCCCATCACGTTTGCTGCCCTCCAGTACAGGGAGGTGGCGCCGCCCTTAGTGGAACACTGCTGGCAACGTTATATCGCACTCAGGGCCGCACCGAAAAACGTTCAATTTTGATGCGAGACAATACAGGATTCCACGTCTTGCTAAGAGGAAACCCATTGTCTCTGTTGATTAAATTATCCACCAATCTAATTTCAATCCCCTCTTTATAGACGTTCCAAAAACCGGAAATGTAGGCAACTACCACAGTTTCATCAAATTTCTTACTGTGTCCCTCATTTAAGCAGTGTTCTGCTACTGCCGATTTTTCTGGCTGTTGTAGCCTCTTGTGACACCGATGTTCCACACACCTGTCACGCACTGTGCGAATCTAACGGCCAATGAAATCCTTGCCACATCGTCACGGAATTTTGTACACACCGGGTTTCCTAAGCCCCAAATCATCTTTCACAGAGCCGAGTAGTGTCCTAATCTTAGTAGGTGGACGGAACACACTCTTAATGTTAAAATTCCTTAAAATTCTTCCAGTCTTAAATGATACGCCTCCAGCATAAGGAAGAAAGACCACCGATCTATGTTCCTCTTCATGCACCTCCGAAGATGGTCCAAACTCCATATCCCGACGAATCTGCTTCTCGAAGTACCCATTTTCCTTAAAAACAGCCATCAAATGCGCAAGTTCTTGGGTGAAACTGTCCGCATTGGAAATGGCATACGCTCTTCGTACCAAAGTCCTAAGGACGCCACTTCATTGGTGTGGTGGATGACAACTCTTAGGATGCAGATACCAATCTGTGTCCCAAAGTACGATCTGGTTTTTTTATAAACCTTAACGTCTAAAAATGGAAACATCGCATCACTTTCAACCCCCATAAGAATTTGTACAGCATTGCTGGGACAATAATGTCACTGTTGGCGTGTATCGTGGCTTAAGGCACACGTGTACGTGCAGCGTGCAAGACTTCCGACACCTGGTCTGTACAACAGTTTCTCGCTGTTGTCGCCTGGCGTCCGTTGTGTTGCAGAATGACACCAACACTCGTCTGGAAATACTTTTATAAAGTGACGCAGCAGTTACGTTCAGTGCTTCATTTCCTTTAGAAAGTTAAGCGTTTGTCTGCCATATCTATGAAGCAATAAAAGAGGAAGAAAGTTATGGTAACAGTAATAAATTAAAAATGTAGCAACAGTTCGGTCATGTCGTACGATAAAAATAGAAAGTAGCTGATCTCCTTCCTACGTCCACATATAATACGCATTTATCTTCTTCCAGCGGTTTAAATCGGATAGCTGGCCGCAGTGGCCGAGCGGTTCTAGGCGCTTTAGTCCGGAATCTCGCAACTGCCACGGTAGCAGGTTCGAATCCTGCCTTGGGCATGGATATGTGTGATGTCAGGTTAGTTAGGTTTAAGTAGCTCTATGTTCCAGGGGCCTGATGACCTCAGATGTTAAGTCCCATAGTGCTCAGAGCCATTTGATTTTAAGTCAGGTAAATTAATCTACATAAACTGAGTTCTTCGACTTCAGTTTTCACCCTTTATACACTGAATATATGTAGTGCACAAACATTTGTGTGATCCCCGCTTACAACTTAATTTCCGAGAAGAGTTTCAAAAAAATTAGAATAAATAGGAGAATACTAGTATTCGACTATATCACTTTCAGAGAAAAGCATCGAACGGTGGACGGACTAAATTTTCTTTTATTTGGGTACTTAATTTAATAAACTAAGTTAGTCAAAGATTATCAATCTTTCTTCGATGTTTAAGTTTACTGCAGGAAATAATAGGAACAAAAATCCGAAAATTGGTTATTTGGACGGTTTCAGCAGTTAAGTTAAACTGCCATGAAAAACAACTGATACAACCGAAATTCGTTTGATTCACCTATAACCACTATCAGTACGTTGAAAGTATCGGTTCTAGGCGCTTCAGTCCGGAACAGCGCTGCTGCTACGGTCGCAGGTTAGAATCGTGCCTCGGGCATGGCTGTGTCTGATGGTCTTGGGTTAGTTAGTCTAGGAGACTGATGATTTCAGATGTTAAGTCCCACTGTGCTTAGAGTCATTTGAACCATTTTTTGAAAGCATCGACAGCACTTTGCCCTTCATTTGGCTGCCAGCTTCGATCCGTTTGTGATACAAAATGCATTAATTCATCATTCTCTTTCGTAAATAATCCTGACGACAGCGTGGACAGTTCTTTATTAAGTCGTTAATAGCAGCGCGTACTCTGCTGTAGAGTGAAAATTCATTCTGGGAACGATCCACTAGGCAGTAGTTAACCCCTTTCTGCTCGGTATACTGTCTTCTGGGAATGTTAGTGGCGCAAGGTATGCGGAACAACTTTTGCAAAGTTTGGAAAGTAAGAAAATATGTATTGGTGGACGTACAGGATGCTGCAGTTAAATGGGCTCCCATGAAATCGAGTGATCCTAGGGCACTGAAACTTTGTGGAAACCTTTGTAAGGAATTGTGGAAGAGACACAACGTATAAAGCATTGAAAAAACTCATGTTAATTTCAGCATGTGAGAGTAACATTTGTTAACATGCGTTCCACGCTTATGTTCCAGATTACAAAAGTTTGTTTATGTAACGACCATCTGCAGCCACGCAATAGAGATTGCAGGACTATTTTTCGCTAGACTTTTTGACCGTGAACCAAGAAATGTTCGGTTTTCGTGACATAGCTCGTGCCCTCATAGAAGATAGGACATTATGTCTAGTATTCTCAGCAATGGCGACAGTAGCTTCTTCAACAATTTGTGGCGCTATTGGCCGTCAGCCTCTCCCAGGAGTAATTCACAAATATTCAACCATGTTGCCGAAAGAGAAGCTCTCCATACTACGTTGATACTCGTCAAGAGCAGCCCCACTATTGTTTTGACGAAACATCTTTACGAGTAAGGCCCGGCTCATCTCGTCGAAACCCATGTAGACTATTTGGAACAGTAATCAACACTGATGCTTGTGTTTCAAACCTACGTCGCCGTACCAGAACAGGAGCCTAACGGCAACTAACATTACTAACAGTCTGGAAATTATTTCTATGAAGTTGATATCCGTATGTAAATAGTTTTCAGTCCACACTAGATCCAGCAGCGAGGAATTAATTATAACCAACATGATAGTGACTCGTCCTGGGATAGCTCAAACGTTACAGCTCTTTCCCAAGAAAGGGAAAGGTGCCAAACTCGAGTTTAGCTTCAACATACAGCTTTAATGTGCCAAAAAGTTTCAGTTACTGTTACTAAACGACAGTTGCAGGTCGCCTGTCTACCGGCTTCAAGGGAAGACAAAAATTATATTTTCAACGGTTGACGTAATTTACAGTGCTGTCACAATCTAGTTATTGAGAGGTGTAATCTTACGTCAAAGGTTTAACTTATTAAGACAAGGGCTACAGCTGTGGACTGTGTACATGTATTGAAGCAGTGTAACTCACAGCGCGCAAATTATCGAGATAATATTTCTCCAGTGTTTGATGACGAGGGCACTTAGCGACTTCCAACAAACTTTACACATAATTTCAAACTTCTCCTCGTTTAAATGCTTCATCTCAAACATTTAACACGTTAAACCAATGGTAAACTACTCCGCTATTACTGTCCGCAGGATGAGCACAGAGTATGTCAAGACTGCACAGAACAATTTTGATATCTGTGTGTTCTATGTTAAATGACCTGAAGATGTGATTTTCACATCTGAGGTCATCAGTCCCCTAGAACTTCGAACTACTTAAACCTAACTAACCAAAGGACATCACATACATCCATGCCCGAGGCAGAATTTCAACCTGCGACCGCAGCGGTCGCGCTTTTCCAGACTGAAGCGCCTAGAACTGCTCTACCACAACGTCCGGCTGTAATGTATACCTCTTAACATGTTACTTCATTAAATAATTCAGGTAGTCAACAAATTTTGTAACTGCTAGTGATCTGAGGAAAACCTTTTCGTATTTCGAAACAAACTCAGTTGATTGACAGTCAATAAGGCCTTCAACAAAAAGTTTTTCCGGTGGAACTACACTGGCATTTACAGAAATTGCTTCCACATTGCTGCAGACAGACAACAGAGACAATCAGAAAGCAACGAATACACAGACTAAAACATACATGTTGCCTCACGGGTGAACCAAAGTACATGGCACTTTGGTTTCTGGTCATTTGACTGGTGGGGGAGTTGAGAAGAAGTGGTGGGGGAAAGGGGCTGTATGTCGAAATGGTTACCTCGAATTGTAAAAATGAATGTATTCCAGCTGACATAGCCATTAATAAAATGTGAATTTGCGAGTGGAAAATTCTTGTTTTCTAAGTAATTTACGGCCAGTTATGTAGTCGCGTTCTACCAGTAGGCAACGAAGACACAGGCTTCTGGGGTGAAACGACGTACGTGCGAGTGACCATCAACAAACGGCTCAGCGAGGGTCCCTGTATTTACGGCAGTGTCAGGCTAATTTGAGAATGTTTCAGCCGAGTTGTTAGCCGGCTGTGGGAACGATGAGGCGATGTTTAGGTACACGAGCCAGTCCGGCGCTCAGACCTGTCCGCGTTCCGGCAGACGCCGTTCCTCGCGGAACAAGTGGAACTGTAACTTGGCGTGCTCTCTTTGACACGTGAACAAACCAGCCAAACCCTGCAGTACATATATTTCAAACAACAGTTACGTTTCCTGTTTTTTTTACTATTATTATTTTAGGTTTCACGAAGGAGAGTAATTTAGCTACGATATTGCGAATATTTGTGGTCACTTGGTCCGAAGGTTCAATGACATGTTGTGTCTGCACCGTTATTTGTCCTGAACGCCTCCTCAACCCAACCCCGTCAAGTTTCTAGCAAGCCAAAGTGTCCGCGGTTTGTGGGTAGCAGTATTCAACAGTTACCGACGACGATTTTTAGAAAAGTGAAGTTAGAATCGCCATAGCTAATCGAACGTTGCGCGAACATTGAACCGCGAATACCCACCGAATCCCGGCATGCGTTGCCTGTGAAAAGAGGCTATTTGCATTGGTACTGTAGCAGTGTGCTGATTACAGAAAATAGCTTGCAGTAGAAGACATGGGGAAGATATGCATTTAGAGTCCATGTTTATTGCACGTTTTAGCTTCGGACGATAGTTCCTGCCCTAGTCTTGAATATTGACCATTCCTACTGGGACACCCTGTGCAACATTAATAAACTCGTCTTCAGATATTTCACGTCTGTAAATAAACCTAGGTCACATTCCAAAATTTTACAGTATCGAATACCACTGCTGTGTCAGAAGACACGCTGACCAATTTTAAAGATACTACCGTTTGGAAAGTCTAATCTCTGAAAACCATCGCACCAAATTTTAGGATTTCTTCCTAGTTCATTCAATTACACAGTGCGAGAAGAATGACTGCTTAAATGCCTCTGTACAGCACGTAATTAGTCTAATTTTGTCATCGTGGAATCTACGGGAGTGATACGTAAGGGCTGTAGTATGTTCCCAGGTTCCTCACCTAATACTGGATCTCCTAATAGTAATGAAACTCTTTTTTTAAAAAAAAAATCTATTTGGTTTTGTTAAGAACTGAGTACACCATATTATTTCCCACTCTTTCAGCTACAAAAGCCTATTTTTCGACATAATCTCCGTCCAAACCGACGGTCTTAGGCCACCTTAGCGGGAAGGCCTGTATGCCTGCGTGGTACTACTTTAACGGTCGACGTCGGAAGCAGCGTCATGGTGCATCAATAACCTTCCCACCATACGCTTACTGCTTCCTACCATCATTTATTGAGCCAAACAGGTGGAAGTCGAAAGGTGCGGGATCCGCGCTGTAGAGTGCAGCTTTGAACATTTGAACCTTTTCTTCGGAGGAGAGATGGTGTGGCGCCACTCCGTGGACTTCCGTTTTGTTTCCCGTTCGAAGTGACGAATCCATCTTTTTGGAGATAGATTTAGTTCTGAAGTGAGAAAAAATCGTAGGAAGTGATTAATTGTATAAGTTCTATTATTTCACACATTTCTCCTTGAGTCTTATATTTGAGAAAGTTGTTTTTAATGATTTTGATATTATTTTGGTCGAGAAATTCTAGTACTTGTCGACCGAAATAATATCAAAATATCTAACGGTATCCTACCAACAAATTTAATGCACAACTAAAGAAAGCACTAAAAAGATGTAACTTCATACATACAGAAACAGATATAAAAGACTTCATTACAATGACTCCAACACGCCAACTGGTGTAGCCGAGCGGTTCTAGGCGCTTCAGTCTGGAACCGCGCGACCGCTACGGTCGCAGGTTCGAATCCTGCCTCGGGCATGGATGTGTGTGATGTCCTTAGGTTAGTTAATTTTAAGTAGTTATAAGTTCTAGGGGACTGATGACCTCAGTTGTTAGGTCCCATAGAGCTCAGAGCCATTTGAACCATTTTTTTTTTTTTTACTCCAACAACACCATCATTGGGAGCCCAGCCCAAGATACGTAAAGAACAAATCCCGATTCGTCCAGTTGTTAACATTGTTAATATCCCAGCACATGCTGTCACTAAAAAGCTCAACATACTCCTTAAGCAATATTACATATACGACAAAGAATACACCACAAAAAGTTATTTGGTTGAGTAGCTGTCCGCGAAGACAAAGGCCCAGAATTTGAGTTCCGGTCCGACACACAGTTTTAATGTTTCAGGATCTTTCATATCAGCGCATACCCCGCTGGATAGTGAAAAATTCATTCTGGATCAAAATAGGATACCTTCTGCGCCATTCTGTCACGTCCTCATGACCCATGCTACTGACCTAATTCCATTAACCTCCCACGCTCATATACACCACTCGCCTGCCATGACATAAGTCAGCGGCAGAGAGTCACATGAACACGTGATACCAGTTCCACATCATCTACACCACTCGAAAGCGACGAGCATGAACTTTTATTGGGGAGACTACGAATGCCATAATTGATTACATGCCTGGCTTCAGGCCGGCGTAGTCAATGCTGTAACCAATATCAATTGTGTATTATCACAGATGTAATGCGTGGTACAAAGTCACATGTTTCTATCTGTCCTTCCTGGATTTTTCACAACCGTTGCGGGTGTTTGACGCGATCGACAACATGCCGACTTCAGACGGGACGGCGTTTTGGAGGCTAGGAAACAAGATCGATGCTGCTTACGCTTTGTGTAGCGGTCTGCGTTTACGCAGCTTACTGACAGCCGGACTCTCTAAACACTGCCGCCTACGAGGCGATCTGGTCTCTGTCCGCCGGGGCGAACCGCTTTGAAACTAACGGCGACAAAGTTTTTCAGCCCGAGGCTATTAATAGCGCGGCGCACTCCGACTCCCAGAATCTTGGCTCTGGACGGCCTTTCGTACAACTGCCAGTTAACAAAACGTCACAGAGCGCGACGCTGTTCCGGAAACGAAGGACCAAAAGGAAGTGCGAAGACTTGACTCCTCGTATTGTTTGAAAGTGGGGTCGTTACCTTCCCTCTCACAAACACTCTTACTATCGAAAGTATGACCATATCAAGTAACACACGAAATTTGTGACTGGGTTGAGGATTTTTGGGTAGGGTGATGCTGTATGTTACCTTGGGTGACGAGTCATATAAAGGTCTAGAATTAACTTCTGCCTGCTCCCAAGGAAGTGAATTGGTATATCTTCTGTTCGATTTTCTTCGGTGACGAGTCACATGCAGGTCTAGAATTAACTTCTGGCTTCCCCCAAGAAAGTGAGTTGGTGTCCTTTCTGTTCGAATAACGCAAGGTGAGCATTAATAAAAGCGACAAACTGCAAGAAGGGTTTCCTGACTGGATATGAAGGAAAAAAGGTCCTGTGCACATCTGTCCGGAAATGAAGCTGACGAATAAACGTTCCTCTGACTTCGTGGCGGGAGTGGCCGTGCGGTTCTAGGCGCTACAGTCTGGAGCCGAGCGACCGCTACGGTCGCAGGTTCGAATCCTACCTTGGGCATGGATGTGTGTGATGTCCTTAGGTTGGTTAGGTTTAATGAGTTCTAAGTTCTAGGCGACTGATGACCGCAGAAGTTAAGTCGAATAGTGCCCAGAGCCATTTTGAACCTTGTGCGTTGCAGGCTGTGTGACTGACGCAGCGTACTGTAAACATGGAAACGGTCCAGCATTCATGTCGGGATCTAGCACCATGTCGCATCTCGACTTCCTCGCAAATAAGTGTGGGAGTACATGAACAGTGAAAGTAGCAATCAACATTCGCGAAAATTGGGAGCCCTAAAGGGGCTAATCGCCAATATGGGAAATGGAAAGTTATGGTAAGATCTTATGGGACCAAACTGCTGAGGTCATCGGTCCCTAAGCTTACACACTACTTAATCCAACTTAAACTAATTTTCGCTAAGGACAACACACACACCCATTCCCGAGGAAGGACTCGAATATCTGACGGGGGTAGCCGCGCGAACCCTGCAGGACACTGTAAACCGCATGGCTACCCCGCGTGGCACAAATGTGGGTTTCATCTAGAGATCGTATACCTAAATATGGTTGTGAAGTCCTTGTCTCACCACACTGAGACCATTATGGCATTATACGTGACATTTCATTGCGGTGATGTATGTTTCGTTATGGCGTGCTTACATTCCTTGGTTGTCTGTCTCAACTTTTTTTTGTGTGAAAATATCATAAGTGATTTCTCGAGGACCGTGACAAATAAATTTCAGTCACATCTAATAGGGTGGGAGGATTGTGGCAAATAAGTTGTCTTCTAAGTGTATCTCTCAGTTACGAAGTGTGAGGTATGTAGAAAGCAATGCTGCTGGTCGTTCTTACAAGACAATTTGCATATACCTCTCTACATGTGGCTGGCTTCTGACCCGCTAAAATACGTGGTGTCAAACTGGAATATTGATTTATCAGCAGCTTTTTTTTAAAGAATAAATCGTCATTTGACTGTATTTTTTTTCTGTACAATCCAGATTCCGGCTTTCATGCCATTGTATACAGTGCTAAAAATTCTTAGACCATTAACAGGTCATATCTGGTAATAGTGTTAACGGTCTGAGAAATTTTAGCACTGTACTCGATAATGGCGTAAAAGTCGAAATCTAGAGTGTACTGAAGAAAAATGTAGTAATTTACATTCAAATGGCGGTGTATTAGGACAAAAAATAGTGTGTGACTTTTTCTCAGCACAATCGAAATCTTTTTATCAGTACCTGTTGGTGTTATCTAAGCGTTGTAGAGTTTGTATCACATTTTTCCAATATTAGCTACCCCAAATCACGACTGGTTTAGATCGACATACTGCAAAGGAAGTTGTGCTTGCACAACCTGAAGGAACGGAGATATCAGTCATATAATAAAGCTGAGCCGTGTGCAGCTCGCGTTCTTACCGTTCATAATTTGACGTCGTGTATTAGCGGTAGTGGCATCTTAATTTCTTCTTGTGTTAATGGTGTCATTGAGTTGGTAGTAAAACTGTCCGTGAGTGGCAGCAGCAGCGGTTATCAATAGCCAGTACTGTGGTCCTATATTTGTGCCACGGCTAGGATTCCGGGTCGTCGTGTGTGTCAGGCAGTTCAGCTTCGGACGGAGCAGCGAGGAGGTCCGCAGCACGAGGGTAGGCCGTAACAGCTGGCGGCGTGCAGGCACTGTCGGACCGAGAGGCTGTCGCCGACGACCGAACCCAGGACGTTTGAAGTTGAGTGAACCGTGTCCAGTACTGAAAGCTCCACTGTTTGAGATCTCGCTGTTGTTTGCGTGTTGCTGCTTCCACGGTCTGTGAGACCTACTGCAACAAGTGGAGTCTGTTGGGTGGGCGGAAGCTATTAGCCGCCGTCTACTCCTTGATGTTAGTTTGGATTTAACATTATTCTTATTAGTGAAGTGCAACCAGCGGTATTTTCTGACTTGTGGCCACTAACGCCCCAGTTACCTGCCCTGGAGGTTAGCGTACCTTTCCAGGAGTGTACCTTTCCTTATCTTGTTGATGCTGTCCGACACTGCGTGTAGTTCGACACCCTCTTGAATTGTACTGTGCATATGTTTTAGCGAGGTCTATCTTGGTTGTGGTGTTTCCTTCGGCCTTGGGTATATTTCTGAAGACTTGGTGCTGTCCGTCTCTTCGCCCTTGCCTAAAAATATTCTATCGTTGTACCGGTGATCGGACGTTAGGCGAAATGGTCAGTCGGTCGGTTGGTCGGCGCTTACGCTACCCCTAGTGTGAGTTCCGTCCTGTTACGTGAGTACAACTCTTGGCTGCCTGTCTCACCGCTTACACAGCTGTAGTCACTTTCCTCAGGTCGATTCAGGGAGTACTGTCTGTGGATCACTCCATCTTATTTGTACAAGTTGTCATAATTATATCAGTTCTTCAGAGTTAAAGTCTTTATTCTTTGGCTGTAGTTCCACAAACTACGTAATTTCACCAGATAACATTGCCCAACTCTCTGCGACTGCAGATCTGAGCTGACAGCGCCCATATTCATCAATAAGAAACAACAGCAGACTAGTTCGGTGGAGTAGTATGGAATGAACTCTAAAGAAAGGAGAGGTCACAGGTCTAATGTTAGTGCAGTTGTCGCCGAGAGCTTTCCTAGTAGGTAAGGGGTGGTAACAGTGGTAAATAAATTCATGTCTTATTGGTACTATAGCAGTCCCAGATTAGCTGTTCTCTACGTGTATCCGGTCATAAGTAGGAATACACAAATACATCGTCGTACTCATTACTGAAATCGGCAAGAGCCCGTTGGAAATGTTCCACAATCGTCTTATTCAGCACTATGTTGTTATGTATGGACATTATTTTACTTTTCATTTCGTTATTCATAAATTAATTTTTGTTATTAGGTATGTTCTAAGAACATTGGCACGGTGAGATAGGTTTAAATACTTTGTACCCTTAGCATTATCGCATAACGTGCATTTCCGAATATATAGTTGAACTGATAGTCTCCGACAATGCAGAACACCTTCCTTCCAGTCCTTGCGAGTCAGTCCTCCTTCGCCCAGAGTTTCGATCTGGCTTAAAGTCAACGTGCGAAGCATTTTTTACGCTTGAAAAGCATTAAATACAAAATTCGTAAATGTGAGAAAAAAGTAAAAAATTAAAATCATTACACATTAGTACCCCTCAGAGGACAATACATCTCTTCTCTTGACATACTGTTTGCCTATGCGTTTCGGGACCACGACAGCGACCCACCACGTGGCGGTATCGTCTTAGAGTGTCAGTGTCAAGGCTTTTGGCACGAAGGAGCTAAGAACGCACAGCGTTTGCGTATTTGGAATTAAACCGAGCTTATTGTAATGTTACTGACGTCGATTCTTTCTGTGATTAATGGTTAGTTGAAGGACGACTGTTTTCTCTTCGTTGAGGGTATTTGTTTCTCTATCTTGCCGGCCGAAGTGGCCGAGCGGTTCTAGGCGCTACAGCCTGGAACCGCGCGACCGCTAAGGTCGCAGGTTCGAATCCTGTCTCGGGCATGGATGTGTGTCATGTCCTTAGGTTAGTTAGGTTTACGTAGTTATAAGTTCTAGGGGACTGATGACCTCATAAGTTAAGTCCCATAGTGCTCAGAGCCATTTGAATCATTTTTCTCTATCTTGACTTCATTGCGTATCTGGCAGAGTATATTTAAGCAGTATCTTCCCAGTCATTGAAAAATGATCAAGTGACCGTGTTATGTCCCTTACCAACATACAGCACACGTCCTCTACTCCAATAGCCGCAAATGGAACCCGATGTTCCCATCTACAGATTCGAATAAAATCAATCCACTAGACACTGCAGTCGTCAGTGACGTACAGTCTGCTACTTAGTAACTACTAGTGACTAGCCCCGGTTTCGGCTTGCCTGCCGACCGGAGTGGCCGAGTGGTTCTAGGAGCTACAGTCTGGAACCGCGCGACCGCTACGGTCGCAGGTTCGAATCCTGCCTCGGGAATGGATGTGTGTGATGTCCTTAGGTTGGTTAGGTTTACGTAGTTCTAAGTTCTAAGGGACTGATGACCTCAGAAGTTAAGTCCCATAGTGCTCAGGGCCATTTGAACCATTTTTTCGGCTTGCCTGGCATAGCAGTAATAGATTTTGTGAACAAACCCTCCCCGTCAATCAGCCTGTCTATTAGTGAAAGCTGTATCACAATCCATACGATAGTTTCTGAGGTTAGCCTCCATATATAAGCTTCAATACTTCATAGCTCAGCCAGTCTGCACGAAATTTTTCTAAATTATGTACGAAAACCTTCTTCATGAATCAGTCTGTGCATAAGAGAAAACTTTTTCAAAATCCTAAAGTAGTTCCTGAAATTTGCCTTTACATACAGGTAGAAAAAAGCGGCGAGAACTTTAATTTAATAATATATATAGATACGTCCGTATATCTTCATATGCCGATCAAATGGCGATGATGAAATATCACTGCTTCGCTAGTGTTGTGCCTTTGTTCTCCATACTGAGACCTGAGACGTTGTGTCCTCGGCTGCGGATGTTGCTAAACTGCAGCACAGTGTATATCACGTCATTAGAAATGTATTTTGCCATATCAAGATTTGCAGTAGTATTACATCGAAGAAGTGATCACAGAAAAAGGAGAGATTTAAGAGTGCGATTAATAATGAGTGTGAAGTATCAGTGATAAGTTTCGCTGATGGTATTGGCTGGATCAGTGAAACTGAAGAACAGTTAAAGGACTTGTTGAATGGAATGGTAGAATGAACTAAGAACTTGAACTGCGAATCAACAGAAGAAAGACTAAATTAGGGACGAGTAACAGAAATAAGAGCAGCAAAAACCTTCACATCAAAATATTGTACCATTTAGTAGATGAAGTGCAGGAATTCTACTAACTTGGAGGTAAGGGTACACACAGCTGTGGAAGAAAGGAGGACGCGCTAGCACAGCTTAAGAGCACATTCGTTGTTAAAGAAGTTTACTATAGCTACACATAGGACTTAGTGTGAGAAAGAAATTTTCGACAATGTACTTCTGAAGCACAATTGTGTATGGAAGCGCATCACCGATTAGATCGAAGCGTTTGAGACGTGGTGTTAAGATATAAGAGGAAAACGTCCATGCGACTGCAGGGAGGAGCAGAGGGGAAAACTGCAGGGGGAGACAGACTGATAAGTAACCGAGGACGATGGGTGTAATCGCTTCTTTGATATCAAGCGGGTGTCATAGGAAGGGAATTCGTTGTAGACCGCATCAAACCAGTCAGAGAAACGATGACAAAAAAAAAAAAAAAAAAAAAAAAAAAAAAAAAAATCTGCTATTTGGTTCCATATTATTAAAAGAAAAAAGAAAGAAATAACGAAAGCGTCGCTGCTTCCGTGTCATCAGAAATCTGAATCCTGACCGTCTTCGCAGTCATTCCGCCCCGCTGTCTCCACTCACTAGCAATGCTGCAAGAAAGCCGCCTCGGCGTCTGAGCCTTTATGCGCCCTCGTGCTGGTGCAGCCGCAATGCAAAGGAAAACTTTGGAGGTGCTATTCAGCGAGATTTTGAGACTGCCAAAGCATTTATCGGGCGAGTTCCGAACAATGTCGGTCCAACTGCACCGCGACACTGGAAATGCGGGCACCTGCAAAAACAGCTGCGCGCGCTATGTCGTTTACACTGATACGATAAAAACGATGAAGACATCTCTTGCAGACTTTCTATCTCGATAATGCTCTATTCAGAAAGTAGTTTGTTCAGAGCTTACGCTCTCTTGGAATCGAAGAATTTGCCATGGTAGACTCCAAGTAATAAGAAGTGTGTCTGTGTCGTATGGATTACTGCGATAAATCTGTAATATTGTGGGTGAGACCTATCGCACTGCAAGACTGGCTACGAGAATGTGCTGAGAAGTAACTGCTTAGAGTTTTTTATTTGAAAACTCCTAATGCTTTTTAAATTAAATAAACGATTTTAAAATTTTGTATCTTTATTCTTCACGTCTTCTCTCAATGTAGTCGCTCCGGCGGCGAACACATTTCTCCCAACCGGAGGCCACTTTGTTGACACCGTCACTCCAGAATTTTTAATTTGGTGACAGAGCAATTGTGTCAACTCTTTTAGCATCGCTTCATCACTATCAAAGTGAAGTCTTCGAACGTGTCCTTTAAGTTTTGGAACAGATGAAAGTCAGATCGGAACAAGTCGGGACTGTACGGAAGACGAACGATGACAGTGAACTCAAGGCGACGGATTGTTACACATGTCGCAGCTCTCGTATGTGATCTGACGCTGTCATTTTGATGGGAAGGTTGCTCCACGTGTGGACGAACTCTTCGAATTCGAAACTTGATTACAGCACGCTATTCCTCACGTACCGACATACTTGCGTTACACATCGCCACGTTACACAGTACAAATCGGCATAGGGTTGGAAATATACGGATATGAAGAATAAAAATGCAAAATGTCATTGACGCTTATGAGTTTTCACATAAAAAGATTTGCTGGCATTACTTTTCAGCAAGCGATCGTATAACAGCAGACTGGCCACAGTCTGCTGAGGGCAAATGTCTTCGGATAGCAGAAGTCGAACCACCATTGCTCTGGCAAGCGTTAATGCCATAGGCTATGAAGCAAGTAATCGAAATTTAATTTTCCATAAAACTGCAAGGCCGATTTACTCTTATCATTTTAATTTAGGATACTACCAATGGTTTCACTTATTCTCATAATAAGGACCATACTTCATTTACGTATGTCTATCTTCAGACGTAGTAAGCAGCCCTCCGCAATAGTATCGAAACGCTCGTTTTAAGCTTCTGGAGCCAGTCGCATAGTATCAGCGGCCATCAAAATGCCTCTGTTTGGGACACTGCTGCACCGTATATGTAACTCATCTTGTCTCCGATGCGGCTGAACAGGCAACGACATGTAGACAAAGAATTAGTGTAGAATTTGTCTTTCTGACGTGAGCAAGGGAAATGCGAAATGTGAACCATGGCAACGTTATCACAAAATGTGTCCAAACAGGACGAACGTATTGTTGTTCTGTGCTTCGCTGCCGGAGGACAAACACCGATAAACATATATCGGAGTATGAAGAATATGTATGGGGTAGGATGTCTGTCGAAAACAAACGTTGTGGAATGGTGCGATAAATTCCGTGCTGGTCGCCATTCGACACAAGACGCCGGTCGATGCAGAAGGCCAGCTTCATCCGTTACGGACGACAAGAAGCGGGCTGTTGATAATGCGATTAGGGCGAACCAGCGCATACTCACTCGTGCCTTAGCAAAGGCTCTCGATCACAGCTTTGATAATGCGATTAGGGCGGACCAGCGCATACTCACTCGTGCCTTAGCAAAGGCTCTCGATCACAGCTTTGATAATGCGATTAGGGCGGACCAGCGCATACTCACTCGTGCCTTAGCAAAGGCTCTCGATCGCAGCTTTGATAATGCGATTAGGGCGGACCAGCGCATACTCACTCGTGCCTTAGCAAAGGCTCTCGATCACAGCTTTGATAATGCGATTAGGGCGGACCAGCGCATACTCACTCGTGCCTTAGCAAAGGCTCTCGATCACAGCTTTGATAATGCGATTAGGGCGGACCAGCGCATACTCACTCGTGCCTTAGCAAAGGCTCTCGATCGCAGCTTTGATAATGCGATTAGGGCGGACCAGCGCATACTCACTCGTGCCTTAGCAAAGGCTCTCGATCACAGCTTTGATAATGCGATTAGGGCGGACCGGCGCATACTCACTCGTGCCTTAGCAAAGGCTCTCGATCACAGCTTTGATAATGCGCTTAGGGCGGACCAGCGCATACTCACTCGTGCCTTAGCAAAGGCTCTCGATCACAGCTTTGATAATGCGATTAGGGCGGACCAGCGCATACTCACTCGTGCCTTAGCAAAGGCTCTCGATCACAGCTTTGATAATGCGATTAGGGCGGACCAGCGCATACTCACTCGTGCCTTAGCAAAGGCTCTCGATCACAGCTTTGATAATGCGATTAGGGCGGACCAGCGCATACTCACTCGTGCCTTAGCAAAGGCTCTCGATCGCAGCTTTGATAATGCGATTAGGGCGGACCAGCGCATACTCACTCGTGCCTTAGCAAAGGCTCTCGATCACAGCTTTGATAATGCGATTAGGGCGGACCGGCGCATACTCACTCGTGCCTTAGCAAAGGCTCTCGATCACAGCTTTGATAATGCGCTTAGGGCGGACCAGCGCATACTCACTCGTGCCTTAGCAAAGGCTCTCGATCACAGCTTTGATAATGCGATTAGGGCGGACCAGCGCATACTCACTCGTGCCTTAGCAAAGGCTCTCGATCACAGCTTTGATAATGCGATTAGGGCGGACCAGCGCATACTCACTCGTGCCTTAGCAAAGGCTCTCGATCACAGCTTTGATAATGCGATTAGGGCGGACCAGCGCATACTCACTCGTGCCTTAGCAAAGGCTCTCGATCACAGCTTTGATAATGCGATTAGGGCGGACCAGCGCATACTCACTCGTGCCTTAGCAAAGGCTCTCGATCACAGCTTTGATAATGCGATTAGGGCGAACCAGCGCATACTCACTCGTGCCTTAGCAAAGGCTCTCGATCACAGCTTTGATAATGCGATTAGGGCGGACCAGCGCATACTCACTCGTGCATTACCAAAGGCTCTCGATCACAGCTTTGATAATGCGATTAGGGCGGACCGGCGCATACTCACTCGTGCCTTAGCAAAGGCTCTCGATCACAGCTTTGATAATGCGATTAGGGCGGACCAGCGCATACTCACTCGTGCCTTAGCAAAGGCTCTCGATCACAGCTTTGATAATGCGATTAGGGCGGACCAGCGCATACTCACTCGTGCCTTAGCAAAGGCTCTCGATCACAGCTTTGATAATGCGATTAGGGCGGACCAGCGCATACTCACTCGTGCCTTAGCAAAGGCTCTCGATCACAGCTTTGATAATGCGATTAGGGCGGACCAGCGCACACTCACTCGTGCCTTAGCAAAGGCTCTCGATCACAGCTTTGATAATGCGATTAGGGCGGACCAGCGCATACTCACTCGTGCCTTAGCAAAGGCTCTCGATCACAGCTTTGATAATGCAATTAGGGCGGACCAGCGCATACTCACTCGTGTCTTAGCAAAGGCTCTCGATCACAGCTTCGGTAGCGCGCAACTCATCATCGTGCAGGAGCTAGGCTGTCGCAAAGTCTGCAGTCAGTAGTAACTAGAGACGATGAATGCCGAACAAAAAGCAAATCGAATGGCCGTTTGCCTGAAGCATCTGACGCGTTTCAGTATTGGAGCCAACACGTTCCTTTAGCGCATTGTTGCAGATGACAGAAGCTGGTGCCACCACTGTCGAAAACGTACTGGTGTCATCCAGCGTCACCTCGAACCAAGTAACTTAAGAGCCAGCCATGTGTTGGAAAGGTGATGCTCACACCTTGGATTAGTGGGGCCCATTTGTTATTGACATCGAGGAACCCGGTGTCTTCAACTCTGGGGAACGGTGTTGCGCGACATTGGAGAAATTACGGCGTCCAGTTGAGGAGAAGCACATGGGGTACTGCTGCTTGATGATAATCCACGTCCCCATATCGCAAATGTCGGGACACTATAGTTACGCCAACTTAAGTGATAGAGAGTCGAGTATAAGCCCTACACTCCTGATCTCTCCCCATGCCATTATCATTCCCTCAGGTCCTTATGAAAAGGCCTTGAAGGGTCGATAATTCCTGTCGAACGAGATGTGCAGCAAGCTGTTATGGACTTCTTCACAGACTTCAAATTTGCCAGGAACTCCTCTCGCCCTATGAGAATGAACGTGACGCATTTCTCCTTTCAGTTGTGACAGGTGACAAAACGTGGGTACACCATTACGACCCGGAGACGAAACGTCACTCTATGGAACATCGACACAAAGGCTCGCCCCAGAAAAAGAAATACAACCCTCAGCTGAAGAAATCATGGCTACAGTGTTATGGGACGGAGATGGTGTTATCCTTGTTGATTTCCTTGATCGTGGAACAACAATAAATTCAGGGGGTTACATCACAGCGCTGCGGACTCTGAAACGACGGCTAACAAAGGTCCGAAAGGAAAAAGGAAATGTTTTCCAGCAGTATGGCAATGCCAAACCACACACTTCACGTGCCACCACAGTAGAATTTCAGAGACTGACTCTCACCACCGTACGGCATCCTCCATACAGTCCAGATTTAGCACCGTCTGACTTCCATCTCTTCCAGATGATGAAAGGCGATCTGCGGGGACATCATTATGCTTCTAATGAAATCGTTGAGATAAATGTGAGACTGTGGTTGCGGGAACAGAGTGTCGACTTCTTCCGTGACGGCTTCAGAAAACTTGTTCATCGTTGGCAGAAGTGTATCCAATGGGCTGGTGATTATGTGGAAAAGTGTATATTGGTATCTGAAGATCACATTCTAAGGATGTCGTATTTATGCGTTTGATTTATTAAAATATTCCCATACAAACATGATTGATGAAAGTGGAGGCGTTATTTTTCATTCAAACCTCGTACAATAACTGATAAAAAGCATAGGGACACCGCTATGTAATGCGAAATTGAACGTCGACTTCTGTCCAAGACCCCAGCGTCCATCATCACTACATTCTCTGGCTTCGGTTCTTGACGAACACTGGACTGTCATTCCTCCACAGACATATAAGACATTTAATTGAAAGAGTCCCCAGTAGAGATCAAGTCGTCATAAAGACGAAGGGTGGACTCACCCGACGTTAATGTCCACTGACAGGTATCTGGTTGCTTCGGAACAGATAGTGTAGGACATCAAATTTACATTTGTAGGCCACCTTGGCAGTTTTCCTTCAGAGATCCCCAGTAGCAGTGTTAGTTAACAAAGCATACCAACTACGCACTCACACACACACACACACACACACACACACTTACGTGCACACGCTCTCATCTGAAAATATGTGGGCGACATTGAGTTGCTCGCGCAACGCTATCGTATCTCCTAGTGCGGCGCTATCGGATGCGCTGCTGAAACATGCGTCAGCAGTCGGCAGAGCAAACACAGGAACGCGGTGGAGGAGAGAGGAGGACGCAAGCGGACCGGCGAGGAACGCGCCGATGAGAGCATCGGATATGTAACGGGGAAATCGATGCGCTGACGGGCGCGCTAATCTCATCTGCCGCCCGCGGCTATGAGCCGCTGCGCTGCGGTGGTCCAAATTTAAATGAACAACAAACGATCCGCCACTAGACGCCCTCATCAATCACCGCCTGCGTTCACAGTCATTTCAGACACGCGATATCGCAGTTTACTGGTCGCGCAGACGACACTTATTGAATCCCAGTGCTTCATAAGCATTTGTTTGCCGGTCCCACTCACCCTGGAGATAAGGTAGCTTCGCCTCCAGGGCGTCGTACAGTTCCTCTACATCTCGTCTGGGAAGTTTCGGTACCTGTACGTGTAAACCGTGTATTATACAGGCTGGGGCGAATGCAAGTGGCGCGATGAACAGAATTCCACCCTAGAAAGAACCACTGCAGAGGAAAGGAAATACACTACTAAGCTACAGCAGATTTAAAATTAATCACCATGAACGTCTCTCCAGACTTTTGGGCCATGATCAGCAAGTTGCTGGAATTGTTACAGTCTCATCAGAAATGTTCTGCCTGAAGTTCTTCAAGACTATGAGGGTTATTGGGATAAAACCTAGATTTGAGGGCTCCCTACACAAAGTAACCGCCAATGACAGATCAGGTTTAAAAAAAAATGGTTCAAATGGCTCTGAGCACTATGGGACTTATTATCGATGGTCATCAGTCCCCTAGAACTTAGAGCTTCTTAAACCTAACTAACCTAAGGACATCACACAACACCCAGTCAACATGAGGCAGAGAAAATCCCTGACCCCGAGATCAGGTTCAAAATGGTTTAAATGGCTCTGAGCACTATGGGACTTAACATCTGAGGTCATGAGTCCCCTAGAACTTAGAACTACTTAAACCTAACTAACCTAAGGACATCACACACATCCATGCCCAAGGCAGGATTCGAACCTGCGACCGTAGCGGTCGTGCGGTTCCAGACTGAAGCGCCTAGAAACAGATCAGGTGATTGGGTGGCCATATAGGGCCGCGACCAGACCGACCTCTGCTAACAACTTTGTCAGGGGTGAAGATTGTGTAAATGTGCTCCAAGGTTCTCAGAATGAAATTTTCATTCTGCAGCGGAGTGTGCGCTGATATGATGTTTTGCTCCAAGGTTGTATGGACAGCTTCTCCATCCTATTGGAAGTAATTTTAGGTCTTTTCCTCCTCTGTTGACGCGTGAAATCGTATTCACTCATCCAGATCACCTTTATTTACCCCACCCTGTATAAGGGAATGCTTAGGGCCCCAACGCAGTTGGCACCATGGCTGCGATAGCCGAAATTTGAGCGGCTAATTCTAAGCAGTTAGCTGATGCGGAGGCAGTCCAGATGGACGTGAGGGATGTAATAATTATGTATATATTGTGTTGAAAGAAATGCAAAGCAAAATGAAGCCACGAGAATCATTCTTTGAGCGGCACTCAAATGGCTTCCGTGAAATTTCAAGGACTTTCGAGACTGGTCAGTTTCTATAATCAGTACAAGACTGCTATAGTTGTTATTTGGTAACGTGTTGTGGGTACATATACTCGGATGTCGACCTCTATAACTTCAAGAAAAAGAAATCGTAGTTGCTTTTGAAGTGATAGGACAAAGATATGAATTTTATGTTTATTTATCGCAAAAATGGTTATTTTTGTGTTTCACACAGTTCTTGTACTGATTCCTGAAAAATGTCTAGTTTATTTGGATTCTCACCAAATCTGATGTAGCTTAGTCAGATGGCTATAACACCGCTCATTCCTGAGTGGTAAATTTCCTGGGCAAGCAATTGCGATGTATTGATTATACGGATGATTTCAGTTTCTCTACTGGCCTACATCATCGTTCCGGAGTTTTATAAGTCCTTTTGACAGCAAGGTGAAAACAGCTTATCTGGACTGGATTCTTGATTACTTTCACTATCCTCTCTGATTGTTTCAGTTCTTAAGCTTTCAGCATGAATTTTTTTCTTCTTTTGATAGCAGGTGAACCAATTTGAAAGACACCAGAGTCACTATTACTTTCATCAAAGACTGTTTCATACATATTAGCTTGAGCTGTACAATTTACCGTAATTTCCGTCAGAAATTGCTCTTGGTCGAAATATACAAAAAGGGGACCTACGTAAAATGAAACAGCGTTTGTTTCACGTACGGAAACGAATTCCTCTAGCAGACGTTCGGAGGTGTGTGTTTCCATTTCACAACGATTACACGAATATATTCACGCTCATGTGAGTGGTATTTCTCACTGACATTCATGACAGACATCATTTCCAAATGCAATGATAGTTTAATCATTCGATACCCACAATGTGTGGGACATCTACATATCACATTGGTGATTCACGTTGTAACACATCCATCCCCGTCAGTATATGTCAAAGTAATTTTCGGCCTCAAGTTTTGTCGTAACGGAGATCATCGTGAATTTAGTGTAGGGAAGTAAAGTACAACTGGATGATAATGCAAGTGCGTAGATACTGAGGTGGCGTTAATGCATTTCACTTGCCTCCCTGAGCCTAGTGGCTACCGTGCAATCCGCTGTGTTCTAGTGGCTGACGCATCCGGTAATTCTTGCCAACCTAGATGGCGGACTCCTACGAGATGTCAACGTCAGACCGGCTGTCGCCGGCCGGTGTGGCCGTGCGGTTAAAGGCGCTTCAGCCTGGAACCGCGTGACCGCTACGGTCGCAGGTTCGAATCCTGCCTCAGGCATGGATGTGTGTGATGTCCTTAGGTTAGTTAGGTTTAATTAGTTCTAAGTTCTAGGCAACTGATGACCTCAGAAGTTAAGTCGCATAGTGCTCAGAGCCATTTGAACCATTTTTTGAGACCGACTGTCTACCGCGCAGGGACCCTTTCATGTAAAAACTATGCATCTAGAAGACATATGATGGCTTTTCGTTTTTTAACGTCCGATCGCTCGCGAAGTGGGAGCCACCATGAAAATATGATGAAGCTTCGCACAGATGTGTTGGGCACCGTCTCTAGTATCTCCGTCGATCGCGTCAAGTCGCACATTTTAGTTCTCAGCGCACAGAGGACAACGAAAGATGCCTAGAAAGTAATGTCTCCCGCCAAATATGAGTGCCTTCTTCATCATAATTATCGGCCGCATATTGCATGGCAAAGAAGGCGTCCCTGCAGATTTTCCCGTGGAAAGTGTCATGTCTGCCCAAATGAACCGCTAACTTCGAAGAAAACATATTGGTAAAGCCAACGAACTTCAGAACAGCGTAGAGAATTGGCGGAAAGCACAGCCGGTTGAGTTATACGACAAGAGTATTTTAAAGATCGTACAGCGCTACGACAGATGTCTAAGGCGGAGCGGCGATTATGTAGACAAGTAGCTGGAAGGTGTAGCCAACTGTTGCAAATAAAATGTTTTTATTGCTTTTGTCATCAGTCTTGCGGGACAATCGGCAGTGTGTGGTAATTAAAGAATACTTGACAAGCCAAGATTGTTAAAAAAAAGCATTTTATTGGGTGGCCGGTTTTGATAGAGCTATGTTATCATCATCAGATTTCCCGTGATGGTAGCATAGCTCTATCGAATTCGGTCACCCAATGAAATGATTTTTCTAATTACCTTCGCTTGTGCAGTTTTCTTCAGCTACCATAAAACGTTTTCGATTTTCACTAATTTCATTTCGCAACCGATCTGGCCTTAATAAATGGACATTGTAAGTTACTTACAGTTCTATGCCTCTCCTTGATTACTTGCCGAGAATCTCAGAAGTCTGGCTTCGAAAGCCTCCTCAACGTATTTAGGCAATTCCTTATTAGTTGATGTTCTTGTTGAGCACCATAAGACTTGATTATTCCCCATGGTGAGTTGTCTGGAATTATAAGGTGTGGGCAAGTACCCTGATATCTCTGCCAGTAGAATTGAATGAGGCGGGCTCCTTTCCACCGATTTCAGATAACAAGGATTTTGCTTATACATACTCCTGTGTGAATTAAAATGCACCGCATATTCATTAGAATGTCTCTTGAGCGTGAGAAAGCGTTTGGAAACTGTGCCAGCAAACCATAGCACGCTGCCACTCGCTGCTCCATGTCATCCGATAATTCATTCACAATCATCGTTCTGTATCCTTTCATTTTCGTTAATATTTTCATTAATAAGGTCATGGATGATTGACCGCGGTACTTTGTGCTCAGCACCTCATTTAAAATTGATATTCACAATTATATGGGCAAGCTGATGCTGAGTACGGATATACACAGGAACCTATCATCCCTCGCCCGATACATGAAACCGAAGAGGCAGCAATGGCTAAATCAGTGGACTTGTAGTGCGCAGCTCGTTGTTTAGTGTTGCGTGCCACACTGGGGTTCTGGTGGTTTTCTTTGTTCTATACGAGAGAATCTTCATTCCTAAATATAAAAACGATGCATTAATGACTCAGTCAAGAGCAATGATTTTTCGTTGCAGTTCAGGGTACATTTATGATGAGGAGGGAAAAAAAAGAAAGAAGATGAAACCAATTAGTGGCAACTTGTAAGTTTAGAGTTCAGCACCTTGCAAAGTAATGCTTTATTTTTCCATTTATTCAAAACTGATCCACAGTCTTTTGGGCATATTTTCCAGCAGCAATACAGGCGGTGTTCATTATGGACTAATTTCATGAGTAAAACTTCGAATAGAAGCTACAAGGCGATTTCATGGAGGGCGTGTGCAGAGCTGCCGGGTGGGACAGAAGTGGGGGGGGGGGGGGGGGAACACGTGGTTGCCATCTGGATCGCGGGTGTCGCGTTCGATTCCTGGCTGGCTCGGAGGTTTTCAAAAATGGTTCAAATGGCTCTGAGCACTATGCGACTTAACTTCTGAGGTCATCAGTCGCCTAGAACTTAGAACTAATTAAACCTAACTAACCTAAGGACATCACACACATCCATGCCCGAGGCAGGATTCGAACCTGCGACCGTAGCTGTCTCTCGATTCCAGACTGTAGTGCCTAGAACCGCACGGCCACTCCGGACGGCTCGGAGGTTTTCCCGTTGTACTCATGATTCTGATTCCCATTTCTATTCATCAAACCAGATTCAATTTTCCCGTGGTTTCAATAAATTGTGTATGTCTAGCACTAAGGAATTTACTTACTTTACCCATACGTATTCCGATGTTGACCCAAACCGTTAATTACGTTTATAACGGCCACGCCATCATCTAGAGCGGCCCTTGAATCCATGGAGAGCGCTAGCTTTCTTTTATTCTTAAGTAATAATGTTATTGTATTAACCGGTTTTCGGCTTACAAGGTCATCTTCAGACATGTACTGACTACTGCCGCCAAAGAAGTTACAATGTTTGTGAATGACAGTGGAAAAGAAGTTACACATATGGACTGAAGCAATCATACACAGTAAATAATATCTTTGACAGTGTGGTGCTGATACAATGCAAAAACTAAAAATTTGAACAGTAAATAGACGTAAAGGGAGTAAACAGGAAAAATCTTTAACACAAAACTGGAAAAGCAAGCGTACATAACAGTTTATATTAACAAACAAAACCAATAAAATAAAATTTAAACTTGACAAGGATAATTCAGTAGGTATCAGTCAAGGAGATGAAACACAAACAAATTAAAAGAAATAATTATTGATGTAACTACAGAATATATCAGAAAATTAAGCAATATTCGTAAAATAAACAGAAATGAATAAACGCAGTAAAATGGAGGAGTGTGCTGGCCTTGCAAGCCGAAAACCTGTTGACACAATGAAAGAAATACTGTAGAACAAAGACAGACCAGCGCTTTTCATTTAGTATAATTGTTGTTCTACCAAGAAACGACGGAAGATTCAGTTAACATGTGTTCCAGTGGTTTAAAGCGCATGATAACGGACACCCGTTGATATCTTGGCCACCAAATTCGTATCATCTGATACCGATGAAACATTCTTGGAATGCTATTGCGTGCCAGATTCGCACCTGCTCACCACTGCCACGTAATTTACGGGAATTTCCTGACCTATGTATAGCCAACTGGTGCCAACGCAAACTTATCAAGGACGTGTTGAAGGCACGCCAAGTAGAACCACTGCTGAATTTCGTTCCAAAGACGGGACAATACGGCATTAAGTAGGTTTTGGCTCGTAAGGGTACGTTGAGAAAGGATGGAGGCTTAACAGAACTAGCCTTAGATGGGAATAGGCAAGGAAAGAGGAGCGATGGTGGAAAAGATTATACATCCCGGAAGATGTGCTTCATGGCAACACATACACCAGATTTAAGATAGGAAGCAATGTACAGCCTGAAAGCGGAATGCAAAGAATCTTCTTCATAGCAGAGAAATGATGATGACTTTGAGACAAATGGAACTTTGCCAGATGGACCATTACAGGTGTTCTTAAGTGCTTGTCGTTACCAGGAGCCGGCCGCGGTGGCCGGGCGGTTCTAGGCGCTTCAGTCCGGAACCGCGCCGCTGCTACGGTCGCAGGTTCGAATCCTGCCTCGGGCATGGATGTGTGTGATGTCCTTAGGTTAGTTAGGTTTAAGTAGTTCTAAGTTCTAGGGGACTGATGACTTCAGATGTTAAGTCCCATAGTGCTCAGAGCCATTTGAACTATTTGAACGTTACCAGGAGTTGATCAGTTCCTCGGACGCGTGGCCGTTGCAGGATGTGTATGCTATGCCTTGAAGAGAATCTGCTTCTCCCGCCGGCTCCGATTTAATATAGAACTGATCTGTCAGTTCAGGTTCTACTTCTCGCTAATCTAAACATTGAAATTTAGGTGAATGGCGTGATTGCACATTCTTTAGATGAAAGAAGAAACGGATGCCCAAAATTAGTTTAGTTTGTGAGTTCTGCATTTCCCCCAAAATAATGAAGCACTACGAAGAAATGATAAAGCATGCGTATCATTTGAACGTCAGGCATAAACTCAGTAATGCTAAAATTAGTCACGTATACAAACCATCACTGTTTCCCTGTTGAGGCTATAAAGGTTCCACCGTTTTCAATGTTTCCAGACAAACTGTTTCTTCTGCCCCCTAATTCATAATTAGCTGCACCAGCAACTTTGTTCGCGTGGAATTTTCTGTTTGCACAGTTGTCATCCAGACAAACATACCTTGTTTACAGAGGCTCATTCAGAGAGAGCAGCCAGCGTGCTCTTGCGCACGGCGCACGAGCTGCCGGTGAAATTTGAAGGTAGAATTTCTAAACACGGTACGTTTTTCAGATTAATGTTCTTTTGCGTGGGATCACAGAGAAGCGCGAAATTGTTTCTGATTGGCACGTGTGTACACCAATAACTCTCGCCCACATTTTTCCAACATGTAAAAAGTTAATAATAAATTAATTACATACAATGTGATGATGATGATGTTTGGTTTGTGGGGCGCTCAACTGCGTGGTTATCAGCGCCCGTACAATTATCCAATCTTTGCTCAGTCCAATTTCGCCACTTTCCTGGATGATGATGAAATGATGAGGACAACACAAACACCCAGTCATCTCGAGGCAGGTGAAAAGCCCTGACCCCGCCGGGAATCGAGCCCGGGACCCCGTGCTCGGGAAGCGAGAACGCTACCGCGAGACCACGAGCGGCGGACTACATACAATCACGGACGCTGAAAGCGAAAGACGATTAACGACGATTTCGGCGAATTTATTGAGGAGATCGTGCACTAGGGTAACTGAAAACTAGTGAATATACACAAAGATGGGAAAAGTATAGTGAACAGCATCCGATGTTAAGGTATGGAGATGGTTTTAGTATTTTAAAGCAAATACTCAATATGCCACTGTTCAGCACTAAATGGTAGTGACACACGGACTTGCGTAGTCATACTATCCTCAAATTGGAGGTACCCCAACACTATGAAAAATAAAATGGTTCGAATGGCTCTGAGCACTATGGGACTTAATATCCATGGTCATCAGTCCCCTAGAACTTAGAACTACTTAAACCTAACTAACCTAAGGACGTCACACAACACCCAGTCATCACGAGGCAGAGAAAATCCCTGACCCCCGCCGGGAATCGAACCCAGGAACCCGGGCGTGGGAAGCGAGAACGTTACCGCACGACCACGAGCTGCGGACTCTTGAGAAATACGCAGAGATATGCAAGAAAGAGCAATAAGTCGAATATATAAGACAAGCCCGAGGAGTGATGATATCAGGGTGATTATTACGAAACTGATTATAGTTAAAAGAATATGTAGCTACATAAATGGACCGAAAGTAATTTGTTAACTGCATATTCTTATTTCTGCCTGATTTCCTGGATTTTTCTAACCCAATGGACGAATGGAATAAGCACATAGAAATTATATTCCTGGATTGTTCATGATCACTTTCTAGAAGACGGAATAAGTTACAATAAGTTTCAATATAGTAGGTAAATGTTCCAGGAATCACCTGTTTGGGTAATTCTGGGTATGAAGATTACGAATAAAAGCCTACAGTTTACAGAAAATGTTAAGATAGCAGCTGTTTGAGGCTGATGTACACAGTTGCGACGCGAGAGATAATTTCTGGAGCAGAAGTCACTTAAGCGATTATGATGGCTAAATCGAAATAATAGCTTTAAACCGACTTTAGTACAAGAATAGAAAACAACTCGTTAAGTCTTTACACTTGCTGAAAATGTTAAAAGTCTATTCACTTCTGGGTTGTGAGCTAGAAATGCCTTTCGTTCTTTGTTGAATTTCAAATTTATCAAACTCTTCATCTACGCTAGCGAAACTGTTAAATTTCTCAGTATCCACAGCACTTTTGAAAACTGAAATTCAGTTGAGCATAACGACCTATAGAACATGGTCGTAACACAAAAAAGTATGTATTTAGTTGGTGTTAATGTTTAGGTGTTTAGCTGGTGTTGATTTTTATTTATCATGTATGTCATCTATTACGGAATTATTGCCGGCCGGTGTGGCCGAGCGGTTCCAGGCGCTACAGTCTGGGACCGTGCGACTGCTACGGTCGCAGGTTCGAATCCTGCCTCGGGCATGGGTGTGTGTGATGTCCTTAGGCTACTTAGTTATAAGTAGTTCTAAGTTCTAGCGGACTGATGACCTCAGATGTTGAGTCCCATAGTGCTCAGAGCCATATTTTGAACGGAATTATTGTCTCGTTTTCATTAAAGTGTGCGGCAAATTGATTCAGACAATGAGCCCTACAGATTTTAATTTGGCTGTAGAGCCACTGACAGTAATCATCTCGTTCCACTTATTTTCTTCTAGGAGAAAATGTGTCATATGACGCATAGCAATACTTGCGATTCACGTCCGCGGTAATATGAAAATCCACGTATCACTGTTCAACCACATTTAAACACAGTTGAATGTGCTGTGCGTCATGATAAATAATTAACTACACCTGTTAGTTTACTAAATAGTCTTGTACAGCTCATTTACAAAACTTTGCTCCAGGAAAGTTGCCTTTGTTACTGGAAGTGATGCCCTTGGCTACAAGATGGAATGTGTACTGAAATATGTCTGTGCGTTCATACTATTACATGTACTTGTGCTAACTGACCTCAGTTACTTTCTTGCTTGTGTTTACCTTCGTTGTACGTATCGCTGGGGACTTCAGGAGCATATCAAATAGCTTGGAAGCACAACAGTAAATACTTCATACCATTCTATTTCACATACATTATAGATAATAAAGCGTGATTGCACTTGTGACCACAGGACCGCAAAAAAGTGGAAAAACATCAATAAAATTATATGCAAATTATACACATTGGAACTTCAGAATCAAGCTAGTACAAGTGAAGATTTTCCAAACCAATAGTTGTTATAAGTTCAAGTATTAGACTCCAGCATGTGTTACGTCGACTTGATGAAGAAATAAAGTAAGTAAAACAGCAGCAAGTGTTGACAAGACAGATTCGAAGTTAATTCGCTGACCGCGAATTCTTTGATATCAACTGTATTAGGTTCAAATGGTTGAAGTGGCTCTGAGCACTATAGGCTTAGCTTCTGAGGTCATCAGTCCGCTAGAACTTAGAACTACTTGAACCTAACTACCCTAAGTATATCACACACATCCATGCCCTAGGCCGGATTCGAACCTGCGACCGTAGCGGTCGCGCGGTTCCAGTCTGTAGGCCTAGAACCGCGCGGCCACCACTGCCGACAACCGTATCGGGTACAGGTCCACTACAGCAATACAGGAAATTTGTGCTGGACTGGGACTCGAACTAGCATTTTTCACTTGTCACCAGTGGTCATCTTAATCACTTCGACTATCCGTGCACGCTGCCCGGACCGACTAATTACGGTGAACAGTAGAGATTAGCGGGAAGTCCGACTCGGAGCACCTGCCTGGCACAAATTTTCATATGTTACTATTATCCAGATGACTTCGAGGAATTTATAGTCAGCGAATTAGTTTCATATTATTTCGTACAGTTGTGGATGGTCAACAGTGGCTGTTGTTTAAGGCATGTAAGAAGATAGATTATCTTTCTCACTCAACACAACTGATCAAATATTCATGAAGTTTTCCATCATAAAATCCTGTATCATCCGATACAACAAATATCGAGAAACAACAAGAATATCGGAAATGAGCGGTACACATGCTAGCACATCTACGACTCGATTCCTAAAACGATCTTGGCAGAACCCGAAGCCGAGCGTCCCCAATGATCTTCATACACAGCGATTTACTTGTCTAACTACAGAAAAGAAGAAACTACGGGCGATTTTTATTTTGAACATCCTGTCGGTCGCGAAATGGAAAACAGTAAAAATCAAAAATACTTTGTTTGCAAAATTTAGCTAACCCTTTCAGTTACTTCTCTACATAGTCAGTGCTCCGGGTCACACGTTTGGCGTAGTGTTGTATCTAATTCCGCCAATGCTCTACGATCGTTGTCTGTACCAAAATGCTGTCCCCGTAGCCACCGGTTCACGTGAGCGAAGAAATGAAAAATAGAGGGAGCCAATTCTGCTGGGCTGTACGGTGAGTGATCAAACCCTTTGCATCCAAAATTTGGAGGAACGTCTTCGTTGCTCTGGCAGTGTGCGGCCAATCATTGTCATGAAAAAGGAACTGTGAGTTAGTTAAATTACGTGGGCTCGTTGAAATCAGGCGAAACCACTCAGCAAGAAATCACGCTTCGCGGAGACACTATTTTCTAGGCATATTTCAGTTTTTATTATGCACTCAGAACTAAAAAGAGAACGTGACGCGATAGAAGAGACACCGCAGAGCACATCTGCAAAAAGTTTCACCAGATTTTCACTGTTTTTTTTTTAATTTCGCGATCGATCGTAGATTGGGAAAAAAAGGCAATCCTTGCACCAAGCCAAAGTTGCTACGTGTGACACCGCTAGCTGGATATGAGAGATGATAAAAGGAGATGACAAAAGCCTCCTTTTAGTACTTACAGAATGATGGAGTCCAGACAGAACTTATGCACTGGTTAACACAGAATTTACATAACAGATAAGTTTTAGCCAAGCACAAGTCGCTGGGTCCTATTCCAGTAGATTTTTGTTTGTGGAAACGCCAAGTCCCCAGCGAAAAGTTAAACCTGGAAACGCGTTAGGCATTTGTCATGGAACTGTATGTTAAGACATCCTGGAAACACTTACACATAATGTAGCGAAAGGAAATGAGAATGATTTTGAGGAGGGTAGTGGAGTTTTCAAAGTCTTTCTTTAATATGATCATTGTTTTTTTGTATGAATAACATGCTCTAATATATGTTATGTAATTCTCGCGGATGAGATACGGAACGGTGCTTGTATTAAGGACATTCAAATCGCAGTACATACAAATCTCTCAATTCTAAAGTTCTGGTGGAATACACTTACAAATAATGTATTTCATATAATTTGTTGCATCCACAGAATAGCATATACAAAAATATTCCTCCTGGAACACCTGGCACTACTCATCAAACGCATAGTACAACAGAACATTAGCAAAAAATAACACCTGATACGTGCTTTGGACAGTGACAATGTTTTGAGAAACACTAGCGGTGTTGCAGAGTGAGTTAGCGTCGAAACCGTGGAGGCGTTTGCGGGCAGGCGTCCATCGCTTGGAGCGCAGCCTAAAGTAACCGGCAGTAAACCGGGGTGCAGTAAATAAATGGAGGCCAGCCACGCTACCGTGCCAAGCCTAGGCTGGTGTGGTGGGCTGATGTAACGGCTCTGCCGTCACTCCGGCCCACTGGCGGCCGTCCGTGCGTCACTCCAGTGACGTCAGCCGCAGCCGCTGTCACGCCAGCCTTCAGGCCCTTCCGGCGATTGTTCGATGTTCCGTCAAGATTCCTTAGATACACTGCGACAACTGCTGGTTTCCATTGGCATCCGATTTGCGGCAGTCGGTACGTTCGTGCTTCCACAACCGCAACACGTCCAATTACAATATTTCGATTGAAATACTTGTTACAAAGGGTGACAATAATTACAGTTCCGGTTTCATAACGCTGTTTTAAAAAAAAGAACCACTGCTCGGTATGATGACAAATTTGACGGAAAAGTTATGAAAACAAACAAAAAATTAACAAAAATTTTACCACTACATGGCACTGCTAGCGGCAGAATATGCAAATCAAAAGTCACGGGGTACACGACTGTTCGTCAGTTTGCAACTGAGTCGCTGATTGTCTGAAGGCAGGATCGCGCGCTCCTGGTAAAATTCTTTTACAAGAAGATGGCTGTGCAATAGCGGCTCTGCAGAATTTCCGACTCAGGTGTCATCATCATTTAAGACTGATTATGCCTTTCAGCGTTCAGTCTGGAGCATAGCCCCCCTTTACAGTTCCTCCATGATCCCCTATTCAGTGCTAACATTGGTGTCTCTTCTGATGTTAAACCTGTTACTTCAAAATAATTCTTAACCGAATCCAGGTACCTTCTCCTCGGTCTGCCCCGACTCCTCCTACCCTCTACTGCTGAATCCATGAGTCTCTTGGGTAACCTTGCTTCTCCCATGCGTGTAACATGACCCCACCATCTAAGCCTGTTCGCCCTGACTGCTACATCTATAGAGTTCATTCCCAGTTTTTCTTTGATTTCCTCATTGTGGACACCCTCCTGCCATTGTTCCCATCTACTAGTACCTGCAATCATCCTAGCTGCTTTCATATCCGTAACCTCAACTTTGTTGATAAGGTAACCTGAATCCACCCAGCTTTCGCTCCCATACAACAAAGTTGGTCGAAAGATTGAACGGTGCACAGATAACTTAGTCTTGGTACTGACTTCCTTCTTGCAGAAGAGAGTAGATCGTAGCTGAGCGCTCACTGCATTAGCTTTGCTACACCTCGCTTCCAGTTCTTTCACTATGTTGCCATCCTGTAAGAATATGCATCCTAAGTACTTGAAACCGTCCACCTGTTCAAACTTTGTTCCTCCTATTTGGCACTCAATCCGTTTATATCTCTTTCCCACTGACATTACTTTCGTTTTGGAGATGCTAATCTTCATACCATAGTCCTTACATTTCTGATCTAGCTCTGAAATATTACTTTGCAAACTTTCAATCGAATCTGCCATCACAACTAAGTCATCCGCATATGCAAGACTGCTTATTTTGTGTTCACATATCTTAATCTCATCCAGCCAGTCTATTGTTTTCAACATATGATCCATAAATAATATGAACAACAGTGGAGACAGGTTGCATGCAGCCTTGTCTTACCCCTGAAACTGAACCATGAACTCAATTTACCGTCAACTCTAACTGCTGCCCGACTATCCATGTAAAGACCTTTAATTGCTTGCAAAAGTTTGCCTCCTATTCCATAATCTTGTAGAGCAGACAATAACTTCCTCCGAGGAACCCGGTCATATGCCTTTTCTAAATCTATAAAGCATAGATACAATTCCCTGTTCCACTCATAACACTTCTCCATTATTTGCCGTAAGCTAAAGATCTGGTCCTGACAACCTCTAAGAGGCCTAAACCCACACTGATTTTCATCCAATTGGTCCTCAACTAATACTCGCACTTCCCTTTCAACTCAGGTGTCTGAAAAAAATTAAAATGACATGTTCTTTAGAAGTGCAATGTGGCAGAGAGAGGAAAACAGTTGATCCGACTACAGTAGGAGATGTGGCCACAACACTGCAGGAGAGATCGAGGAGCGCAAAAAAACAGTGCATGGGGAAGTGTCTGATCTTTGGACATGCCTCTGAGCATGGTGCATAAAATTACTCTATGCTATCCGTAAAAAATTACTCATGTTCCAGAGTTGCATCATGTTGACTTGCCAGTAAGACAAACACTTGTCCTAAAATTTCTCGTTCAGATGGAGGACATAAATGGCCATGGATCATTTTGCAAGAACTGCAGAATATTGGCAACGGAAAATACACTCAGATATCAATAGGTACTGCTTCGTTCTGCAAAGAAACTGTGTGGTGTGGGTTGAGAGTATCGTTTATTGTGGCGTCTTTCTTTAGTTTCGGAAAGAGCGGTCCTCTTTGGTAAACGTTGTGAGAGTCTTTTGCGTACCAGTGTCATTCCAACCCATCAACAGCGAATATGTGTGGGTAGGATCATTTGTATGCAACGTGGCGCTCCCCTGCACATCGCAGAGACACTGAAGCACCTGCTGCAGAGGCATTTTCGAATTGCTAGAATCATCAGTCGCCATTATGCTAACGCCTGGCCTTCCAGATCACCTGATCTTAATCCGTGTGACTTCTCGTTGTATCGTGTCTGAAAGATGCTCCTATTATGAGTGTAATGCAATTGAAGGCACACATGGGTAAAGCATTCTGAGACACTCCGAACTGTTGTGGAATATGGTGTTTCTCGATTTCAACTTTTGGCAGAAAACAGTGAGCAGGTCTTGCACCAGTCTCACGACAGTTAAAAACCGATTTCATTGTTGCTTTTTACGCTGTCTTTGGCCTAAATACAATGAAAAACCGATTTTCCCAAGTTGTTTGGGACAACTTTGCCGTGGTGGATGCGCTTAACTAAATAACATTGCCACAACTTAGGACGCCAAACTTATGCGGTCATGCACACTGCATTTTAAGGTTGGTTTAATGCGCAAGCAACACCTAGCCGTCGTATTGCCATTCATCTGTCATTTGCAGCCATCCCCATTTACGTTATGAAGCTTTCAGGACCATCTAGTGGAAAATTTTTCTTCAATTTTTTGTTTTTGTTATTTGTTTTGCTTCCATCAAGTATTCCCATCCTTCTACAATGTTCCGTTCAAACTCGACGTCATTCTTAGCAGCGGTTCTTTCTTCACAGTGTTTTGAAACTAGAACTTTAATTATAATCATCATGTACATTAAAATACTGGGTGTTTAAGAAACAAGTGCCTCTTACTCTTACTGGCTGTGGTTCTGGTCTAAATTGGAAAAAATACCACGAGATTGTTTGTAGATGATGCGGTTTTCTATTAAACGGTAGCTACGCCACAATACTACAGTCAACTGCAAAAAGACTTACAAAGGATTCATAAATTATGCAGCGACTGACAGTTGAACCTCAACATAAATAAACGTAACGTTTTGCGCATACGTAGAAGAAGAAATCCACTTCAGTACCATTACACTACTGATGATAAACTACTGGCAACAGAAACTACAGTGTAATATCTAGGAGTAACCATCCAGAGCGATCTTAACTTCAACGGTCACATAAAACGAATCCTTGAAATGGCGGATATCAGACTGTCATAGGCAGAACTTAACGAAAATGTAATTCATTTCCGAAAGAAGTGACTTAAAAAACAGTATACCGATTCTTGAGTACTGCTCATGAATCTGGGACCCTTACTAGGTTGGATTAATAGAACTGGACAAGATCCAACGAAGAGTAGCGCGTTTCGTCACCGGATCGTTTAGTCGTTGCGAGATTGTTACAGAGATACTCAACAAACTTCAGTGGCAGACGCTACAAGAGAATGTTGTATGACACGAATGATTTTACTACTGGAATTCCGAGAGAATACTTCCTCCAACATTCGTCTCTCGAAATGACCACAACAAGAAAATTCTAGAAATTAGAGCTAACAGAGAGGTTTACCGACAATCATTCTTCCAACGCGCCTTTCGCGAATGCAACAAAGTTGGGGGATAATTTAGCGATATCACAAGGACCCTCGTCACACACCTCAGGTGCCTTCGGTGCTTACGGAGATTGGACAAATATACGGAAGCACCTCGTGTTAGCGAAGCCTGCAGGTTGCGCTCTTGTATTTGACAAGGGTCCGCAGCTCGTGGTCGTGCGGTAGCTTCCCACGCCCGGGTTCCCGGGTTCGATTCCCGGCGGGGTCAGGGATTTTCTCTGCCTCGTGATCACTGGGTGTTGTGTGATGTCCTTAGGTTAGTTAGGTTTAAGTAGTTCTAAGTTCTAGGGGACTGATGACCATAGATGTTAAGTCCCATAGTGCTCAGAACCATTTGAACCATTTTTTTTTTTTTTTTTTTTTTTTTACAAGGAACGGCACCTGCCCAATATCCTCAATAACTGAAACTCTCAGTAGTGGTCATAACAGCGTTTGGGAGGTTGCATTATGTTGGAGCTAAGTGAATTCGAACGCGGGAAAATTGTTGGTGCTCTTGTGATGGGTGCATCCGTACCCAGGGTATCCGAAGTGTATGGTGTTTCAAGAGGTACCGTATCGAAGATCTATACCACATACGGGGAACGTGGAAAAACATCACCCGTTAAGTCACAACGCGGACGAAAATGCGTTTTGGGTGATCGTATCAGAACGGTCATTGAAGAGGATTGTGAGGAAAAATAAGGGGACGACAGCTGCAAAAATCACTAGAGAGCTGAATGTCGCACTCGCAGACGCTGTCAGCACTAAACCAAGACTAAGGGAGCTCCTTAAGTTAGGAATTGCAGGAATATGTGCAATTCGAAAACCAGACATCAGTGATGCACACGTTCGCTAAACGTGGTGTCTATACCACAAAACCTGGACTATTCAGAAGCGGAAAGGAGTCATTTTATAGGATGAATCTTTAGTGGATAGTTTCTGACTTCTAGCCGAGTTTACGTCCCAATAATGACACTTGGCGGGGATTCGGTGATGATTTGGACAAAATCGGTCTTGGGCGATGCGAGCTGTGTGAACTGGGGCCTAGTCGTCTTGGAACGCAACATCACCACTGCACAAGAAACATTGCATCATGGGACGGATCTGATCAGCCAAAATGGTCACATAATTCTTGGTAGCAATGTGCCGTTGCAGAGTAACCGTGGAGCCCTTGCAGTACCACGATATGGCTGTCCAAATCACCACCGAACACCCGTCATGTTCCGCTTACTGAAAGTAAATTTGGCTAAAAGTTGGAAAGAGTGAAACAAGACTCAACCGACCAAATATATTTCTTCCAGTGATCTATAGTCCGGCACGACATGATCCAGGTACTGGTATTCGCATCACTGATGAGTCGTTATGATATTCCATCTCACCTTGCAATTGTCAGCTCATAGAGCTCTCTTCGTTTTGTTCTGGCGCTGTCAGGATTCGCGAGAGCAGCATTCAGTTCTGGAGTGACTTTTGCTGCTGCCGTCTTCTTATTTATTGTCCAAATGCTCTTCAATGACCGTCTGTTACGATCACTCAAGACACACTTTCGTGCACGTCGCTATTTAACGGATTTTTTTCCGATTTTTTCCTGTACGCGGAAGAATTCTCCGATATGGTACCTCTTGAAACAGCAATTCGGCTACCTTGTTTACAGAAGTCCCTACCATACGAGCACCAACAATTTTCAGATTCATTCAGCTACGACATAATGCATTTAAGACTACATACACTACTGGCCATTAAAATCGCTACACCACGAAGATGACGTGCTACAGACACGAAATTTAACCGACAGGAAGAAGTAATGCAAATGATTAGCTTTACAGAGCATTCACACAAGGTTGTCGCCGGTGGCGACACCCACAACGTGCTGACATGATGAAAGTTTCCAAACAATTTCTCATACACAAACAGCAGTTGACCGGCGTTGCCTGGTGAAATGTTGTTGTGATGCCTCGTGTAAGGGGGAGAAATGCGTACCATCACGTTTCCGACTTTCATAAAGGTCAGATTGTAGTTTATTGCGACTGCGGTTTATCGTATCGCGACATTGCTGTTCGCGTTGGTCGAGATCCAGTGACTGTTAGCAGAATATGTAATCGGTGGGTTCAGATGGGTAATACGGAACGCCGTCCTGGATCCCAACGGCCTCGTATCACTAGCAGTCGAGATGACAGGCATCTTATCCGCATGGCTGTAACGCATCGTGCAGCCACGTCTCGATCCTGGAGTCGACAGATGGGGACGTCTACAAGACAACAACCATCTGCACGAACAGTTCGACGACGCTTGCAGCTGCATGGACTATCAGTTAGGAAACCATGGCTGCGGTTACCCTTGACGCTGCAACACAGACAGGAGCGCATGCGATCGTGTACCAACGACGAACCAGGGGCACGAATGGCAAAACGTCATTTTTTCGGATGAATCCAGATTCTGTTTACAGCATCATGATGGTCGCATCCGAGTTTGGCGACATCGCGGTGAACGCACATTGGAAGCATGTATTCGTCATCGCCATACTGGCGTATTACCGGGCGTGATGATATGGGGTTCCATTGGTTACACGTCTCGGTCACCTCTTGTTCGCATTGACGGCACTTTGAACAGTAGACGTTACATTTCAGATGTGTTGCGACCCGTGGCTCTACCCTTCATTCGATCCCTGTGAAACCCTACATTTCAGCAGGATAACGCACGTCCGCATGTTGCAGGTCCTATACGGGCCTTTCTGGATACATAAAATGTTCGACTGCTGTCCTGGCCAGCACATTCTCCAGATCTCTCACCAATTGAAAACGTCTGGTCAATGGCGGCCGAGCAACTAACTCGTCAAAATACGCCAGTCACTAATCTTGATGAACTGTGGTATCGTGTTGAAGCTGCATGGGCAGCTGTACCTGTACACGCCATCCAAGCTCTGTCTGACTCAATGCCCAGGCGTATCAAGGCCGTTATTACGGTCAGAGGTGGTTGTTCTGGGTACTGATTTCTCAGTATCTATGCACCCAAATTGCGTGAAAATTTGGTGTAGCAATTTTAACGGCCAGTAGTGTAGAACGTTGTTGAGATGCTACTGATACTTGCAACGTACTGAGAATGTTGCACAGGTACCATACATGGTTGAGCACGATAGTGCAACCTGCAGGCTTTACTAGCTCTGCCAGTTATGTTCTAACATGCATTTCTTAGGTTGTTTGAATATTTCGGTCCAGTCCCTATACGTGCATAAATAAAGGAACTTTCATAGCTTTAGGCGAACAGTGAACGAATATGTAACTTGAAGGCGATTGCACCCGGAATCAACAGTCCGCGCTGCTTGAGTAACACCCCGGGGCAGGTTTGGTGCGCACGTGTTGAGCATATGTGCAGCTGGTGAGAGGGGGTTCCCTTTTCCGGTTATTGCATTATCGACCACTACCTCGCGTCTGTGAGTTTGGTTTCACAGACACACAATTTAAATTTGGCGTATGCGTAGTGTCGTATGGACGTTATTAATACTTTATAAACATAGCGACGCACTGAAAATGGGTTTCAAATAAATGTACACTATACATACATACATTGTGCGCAAGCGATTCCTCGGGGGTTAGGGTTAGTGAGCATATGTTAACTGAAGGTGGTGGGAGGGGGGGGGGGGAGAAAGAAAAGGAAAGAGATCATTGATGTCAGCTGCATCGGGACTTTACGCGGAATCAGCGACTATGAGTGAAATTTTGAGCCAGGCCGGGATTCGAACCCAGGGTCTCCTGCATACTAGGCAGCTGAATTAACTATTGCGCCACCCGGACAACACTATTTATCGCAACTGCGGATACTTTTTCGACACGCCTCTCGGCCGACCCACACTCCCAGCCAGCGCCACCTATCCACAGTCCTTGTCCATGTCCTCCATGCTCACTACTTTCCACATGAGGCCGGACGTAAATATGCATCTGCATTAAAGAAGATGGATTCGTTGCCCATCGAGGCATCGACTTTCTATATTGTTCACTTCGCGTATTGGCTGAGGAGAAATATTGCATGCCTCTATAAGCGCCTTAATTTCTCTTACCTGACTCTCAGTATCATTAAGAGAAAAATCCTATGATTGCAGTAGAATGCTCTACAACGCCTTCCTCCAAAACAGGTTCTCTAAAATTACTTATAGAGTTTCGTGTCAGTTAGCAACGTCTTTCTTCCAAAGATTATCACTTAACTTCCCCAGCATTGCTGTTACATTTTGACATGGACTACGTCAACCTGATTCCTTACTTGTTTTCATGTCTGCTTGATAAGGACACTGAACACTGGAACAAAACTGCAGGATTGCTTCCAATAACGTCTTGTACGCATTTTCCTTGAAAGGAGCACTGCACTTCCCAGAACTCTTTCAACAAGTCTATCGCTATCCTTGCTCAATATCGATTCACTGTTTTTGCCTCACTTCATGTCGCCTATTAGCGCTACCTCTAAACACCTTGTAACTAGGCTGTTTATGTTTTCTTATTGGCAACGTTACGTAGCGCTCTGTATGAAAATCACTGGCTGTGCTGTGTGCAGTCTGTGGCTAGTTTGCATTGTTGTCTGCCATTGTAGTGTTGGGCAGCTGGATGTGAACAGCGCGTAGCGTTGCGCAGTTGGAGGTGAGCCGCCAGCAGTTGTGGATGTGGGGAGAGAAATGGCGGAGTTTTGAAATTTGTAAGACTGGATGTCATGAACTGCTACATATATAATGACTTTTGAACACTAGTAAGGTAAATACATTGTTTGTTCTCTATCAAAATCTTTCATTTGCTAACTATGCCTATCAGTAGTTAGTGCCTTCAAAAGTTTGAATCTTTTATTTAGCTGGCAGTAGTGGCGCTCGCTGTATTGCAGTAGTTCGAGTAACGAAGATTTTTGGTGAGGTAAGTGATTTGTGAAAGGTATAGGTTAATGTTAGTCAGGACCATTCTTTTGTAGGGGTTTTTGAAAGTCAGATTGCGTTGCGCTAAAAATATTGTGTGTCACTTTAAACACAGTCATGTACAATTTTTCTAAGGGGACGTATCAACCTATACGTGTGAAGCGCTCAACACGTTCATCACCCATCTTTTAATCGGTTACTATTTGGCTCTTTCTCGTTAGCTGCATGCATGCTCTTGCACGTATACGCTTTTAGAAACAGCTACCATCTATTACATCAAACGGAAATTTCTGTGCAGGTCTTTCCACATATCCTCATGATCGTCCATCGTCGATGCTGTTACTGTAAACCACGGGTGGGGAACATACGATCAGCAATCGGTTGCAGTCCGGCCCAGGGGTGAGTGATAGACAGAGATAGAGGCGCTCGCATAGTACTACGCCCGTTACGCCTTTTCAGATACTTGCCACTCTTTTGCTCATATTATTCTAGCTTTGCCTCAGTGTAGTACAGAAGATGCATGCCAAGTTCAAGCGTGTGAAAAACGTAATACTAGGCTACAAAGTAAACTGAGAAACGACAGTGAAAGCAGTGTGTTAGCGCCGCCGAGTAATGAATTAACTAATGTTCAAATTAGTAATTTGGTAATTGTGCATAGGGAAATGGAGCGGGCTGCAAATAATGGTGTAGGCAGTGAAACAATTAGTGAACAGGGAAGCATTATCGATCGATCGGTCGGTAACAGCTTGCCTCAGGAAGCCGAAATGACGGGACACAATCTTGCAAATACTGTAGATTCAGGTTTTGCGTCCTCACTGTTTTCTCAAATACGTCAAGACACATTTTCTGCTTTTCAAAATGCGAATATTGCCGGTTCAAATGCATTGCCGAATAGCACTGAGGAAAATGTTTCAGACACCAGTGCATTGTTATTACAATTAATGCAACAAATGGGACAAAAGCTTCAAAAGTTAGACGCAATGGAACAACACCAAAGACAAACACAGCAACAGTTAGACACAATGGAACAACACCAGAGACAAACACAGCAACAGTTAGACACAATGGAACAAAATCTTCGGCAGTTAGACACCACACTTGAACAAACGCGAGAAGATTTAACTACTGAGTTACATAACATTGAATCGAAATGTCAAAAAGTCTGTAATGACGTAAAAACACAAATTTGTGAACATTTTCAACCTATTTTTTTCGCGGCATGAAAATGCATTACAGAATCACGAAGCAGCCATAAAAGAACTGCAAACTATTGTTCATGAAAATCACGACACCTAGCAATCTAAAACTGACTCAGTTGCATCTACCGATTTGGTTACGCAACTTGCAAAAACTCAGGAAAACTTAAAGGACACAGTGGATTCGATTTCAACACAATGGAGACACTCAAACTTGGTTCAGAGAAACACACTGAGGAAATGTGTTCACTATCGGAGAAAGTATCCGAACTTTCGGATCAGTTTACAAACTTATCTACAAAGGTAGATGATGATCTGAATGACACAAGAACCGTAGCCTTCACTGACACAGAAGAGTATGAACAAATTAGAAAATTCAAACAAAATCAAAATCAAATCAATACACAGTACAAAAGAGAAATCCGGGAAGTACAAGATCAGTTGACGCAGGTAATACAAGAATTACATATTTCAGAGGACACTCGCACTCCAATATGGGAGGAGGGACACAGTATTACGGGACAGCCACAAAATAATAACGCGAGGCACTTCGGAAAAAATTGGTAAGGTACACCGAATTTTGAGATGGAACCGCCGAAACGCAGTAACAATGACCGAATTGCGACTTGCCGACATGATGATTTTGACTATAAGCTGTTCATTACTACACGTAAATTCAAAACATTTAAGAATTCCGGCAACGACATTTATCCACAAGTGTGGCTTCATCAATTCTCTCACTGTTTTCCTCCCAACTTGTCATTAGAACACAGATTAGAATTTATGTGTGGCTATTTAGAGAATGAACCAGCTGTAAGAATGCGATCGTTCATTCACGATTGTCACAGTGAGGGAGAATTTTATCATGCCTTCCTCTCAGCATATTGGTCTCAAGCTACACAAGAACGAGTAAAATATAGCATCATAATGATGAAACACTTCGAACAATCTTAATTTTCCAGTCTTGTGAAATATTTTGAAGACATGTTGCACAAGAATCAGTACCTGTCAAACCCATACAGCCCCTCAGAACTCATTCGCATTTGCTTAATCAAATTGCCTGAACATTTACGACATATTATTTTGGCTGGACGTTGCAAAGACGACACTGAAGCTTTTCAGGGACTGTTACAAGAATTAGAAATTGACACTGACAATCGCGGAACGCGAAAACAGGAACACAACAATTACAGGTCACATCCATCACAATTCCGCGATGAAAGAAATAATAACTGGACACGACAAGCCTATTCTCACAACACAAATAGTGACCAAAGCAGACACCAGCTGTATGACAACCGTTGGCTGAGTAGTAATAAATACAGGGAAAGATCACCTCTCCGCAGTAGTGACTATCACAGAGACAATCAGAGAAACAGACAATATGGGAACCAAAATAATTATTATCAAGGGAGACAGAATAACTTTAGACGCAATGGTCTAGCGGGCAGTTACGATTCAGGGAGAAATTCTCCACCACGTGACCGACAAGAAAGAAACTATGGAATCTACCAACATGATGACAGACGATATGATTGTAACGACAGACCTGAATTGCATCAGAACTGGCGAGATTTCAACAGGGTGGGGCCCTCTCGACAAGGTGAATTTCTAGAAGTTAGGTCTCCAAATCCCAATAACGACGTGCGCCAACAAAGATACAATAGGCAATGACTCATACCGCTGGCAGCCACAAAACGTACTTCTGAAACTGACAACGCAGCTGCCGTAGCTAGTAATTACGTAAAAATGGAAGATATTAGGGACATCTTACTCCAGGAACACGATGTAAAACATAACATCATTGCATATCCTGTGATTCACATTACAGTAAATTACGTAAAATTTATGGCAGTACTTGACTCTGGCAGTCCCATTTCAGTAATTAATGAAACAGCTTTTAGCAAATGCAACAAATTGAACGATTGCCCCACACTTCCTTTACGTAAGATTAAACTACAAGGTGCAAGTTTTGGAAGAAGGGTAGATGTACGCGAACAAACCAACTTAGAATTCTTTTGTCAAAGCCACAGTTTCTCTATGAACTTCCTTATTGTTCCATTATTGTCGACGGAAATTATATTGGGAGTAGACTTTTTAAATGAATACAAAGCAATCTTAAACTTTCACGATGCTGAAATAAGTTTAGATAAAGAAGGTAAGTCAATAGCTTTGAAATTTGAAGATTGGCTCTCAAACCATGACGAGGAAATTAATCGGCTTTACCTTCTGTTAGACAACAGTTCGGAATTTTCTACGGAACTAGACACTAACAATCACTCTGCAAGTACTGACAGGGACGATATCGACAGCATATTTGATACTAATAAGTTAACTCACAATAAAATTCAAACAATTGAGGATTGTAATGACACTGATAGGCAGGACCTTTTTGAGATTTTACAAGCACATTCCACAGTTTTTACTCACAAAACAGGAACAATCAAGGGATTTCAATACCAATTTCGTGTTCGTGAGCATACAGAATTTTGTGTTAGACCATACGTAATTATAGGGACCGTGTTAGAACAGAAATACAATCTATGCTTGACGAGGGCATTATTGAGCCTGCAGTAAGCTCATACAACAATCCATTACATGTTGTTGAGAAGAAAAATGGATCGATCAGGCTTGTCTTAGATTCGAGACAAATCAATACTATCATCATTCGTGAAACAGACAGGCCACAAACGATGGAAGAACTTCTTCAAAATTTTAATGGTGTAAAAGTGTTGTCTTGTATTGATCTCAGATCCTGCTTTTATCAGATCGAACTTCATCCAGAATGTAGACGATACACAGCTTTTCTTTGTTTCGGCGTTTGTTATCAGTTTCGGAAACTTTCTTTTGGTTTGAACATTTCTTCGGCAGGATTCAGTCGTGGGCTAAATTCCATATTATCTGAGTTCTTAAAACGTCACGTCACCTTATATGTGGACGATATTCTGATAGCAGAAGCCTCATGGGAACAACACAATCGCATCCTCAACAGCGTGTTACATATTTTTGCAGAATCTGGAATTACAGTTAACTTGGAAAAGTCTGAATTCGGTAGGACAAAGATGAAGTTTTTGGGACATATTATTTCTTCTGAAGGCATTCAGCCGGATCCTGAAAAGTTAGAAGCAATCAGAGCCATTCCAGTTCCATCCACAAAAAAACAAGTCTGCAATTTTCTAGGTCTCGTAAATTTTTACCGTCGTTTTCTGAATATGCAAATTCTAGTTACACCAAAACTTTGTTCTCTCACTGAAAAAAATACTATTTGGAACTGGGACGAACAAGCACAGTTGGAATTCAATTCTTTGAAAGAATCGCTACTTAACGCGCCAATACTAGCTCATCCAGATCTGTCACAAGATTTCTGCCTCAGCCCGGATTCTTCTAAAGTCGGTCTTGGTGCCCATTTATTTCAAGAAGCCTCAGAAAATGACACTACTGTTCAGAAAACCATTGCTTTTGCTAGCCGAGTGCTAAAAAAATCTGAAAAAATTATTCAGTTACTGAATTAGAAGCTTTAGCTATCATTTGGGCATTTAACAAATTCCGTTTCTTTCTTTCTGGTAAGCACGTAAAAGTATACAGTGATCATCTTGCATTACAATTTCTTATGTCTTCAAAATTAAATCATGACAGGTTAAAACGTTGGGCATTGTTTCTGCAAGAATTCCACTTCACAATAGTCTACTTTCCCGGCAAGGAGAACATTGTTGCGGACGCACTGTCATGCGCACCGGCTGGGCTTGAGAAAAGTAACACAGAAGGCAACCTCGAGAAAAATTTCAGTATTCTTTACATTCAGAAAGTCGCCTTTGAAAACTTCATCTCCACATCTTTAAAGGACATTGTTCATGAACAACATAAAGATCCGATTTGGAAAGACATCAAAAGTAAATGGCATGAAAAGCCGCACACTCAGATTAGGCATTATTATCTGATTAGAAACAATATACTCTTCAAACACTGCACTGTTGATGACAAGCTATGGGTACTTTGCATTCCAGACAATTTTGATAATAAACTCATTTGGTACATTAATTTCAGCTACGCGCATTTTGGTCCACGAAAATTTTATCATATTCTTCGAACGACTTGTTATTTTAACAATATGGAAAAGAGACTTCGAAGAGTCTTGTCTATTTGTAAACTTTGTCACAAGGCGAAACCATCTACTATCTCACATCGTGCTCCGTTGTTTCCTATTATTCCTTCTAAATTAAAAGAATTTGCTGCTGTTGATCTCTTGGGACCCCTTGTCAGAACATCGAATGGATTTTCCTACGTTCTAGTCGCTGTTGAACTTACTTCAAAATTTGTTTCTTTCACTCCGTTATGTAAAGCCACTGGACGGTCTGTATCCAACGCCTTTGCTAAAAATTTCTTACGTGAATTTGGACACGTTAGTAAAGTCATTTCAGATAACGGACCGCAATTCAGATCTGCTGTTTGGTCACGCATGCTTCAGAACCATAAAATCAAACCTGTTTTCATTACATTGTACTCACCACATTGTAACCCGTCTGAACGGATTATGAAAGAAATCAATAAGCTTTGCAGACTTTATTGTCACAGAAAGCATCAGCATTGGGACAGATATTTACACTTATTTCAAAATGTGCTGAATGAAATGCCTCATGATTCCACTGCTTTACCACGTAATCTTGTACTGAAGAATGAAGAACCACCGAACAGAATCAGAGCACTTGTACCTTTCCCGAATACACGTAAACTTCGACACAATGACATAATTGATTTGGCTCTTAAAAATATAAAATCTGCAGCAGAAAAAAGGCGAAAACTACATGGTAAAGCAAATTCAAAGAAATTATATATTGGTCAGAAAGTCCTCATTAAAGCTCATTCATTGTCACATCAGAAGAAACACTTGAGTCACAAAATCTTTCTAGTTTACAATGGACCTTACAGAATCCGACGTATACCACGTGATAATTGCGATGAAGTTGAAACTCTGTGTACTAGGAAGAGTAAAGGTTTACACCACATTTCACATGTAAAACCGTTTATTGAAAGATAATCTGCTTTTTAACTTAGTCTTTGCCATAACAGTTTTCACTTCACGCTACTAGTACAATTTTTCACACTGAGAAACTGTTAACATGGAACAATGTTTTGAAGTTAACTATCCAGTCCAGAGCCTAGGGAACTTAGACGAGTAATTACGAATGCATTGTTATAGTGAACAGACGACACAGTGTTGTTATTTGTACATTCTTCCTTGTTAGTTGCACGATTACGTAACGAATATACGGCTTACATACTTAGAACATATACTGTTAATGAGATTTTAATGCAACATTTTGGTTTAGTTGAAAATACATTCTTTATTTGAAGTACTTTCTGTGAGATTAAAGATGACTTAGTATTTGGTTTCTTTGACAGCTACACGATTATATCACGACGCTACTAATGAGTGACACAATTTCTATTATTGCTTTTGCACTGTATCTGTTTTATATCTGCACTGTTTTTCTGTATTATTCTGGAAAGTAAAACATGTTTTAGTAGTAACTTTTGTGGTATAGCTACAATGAGACAGCCTTTTCCGTAGCACAACAATACGTTACAGCACAGTACTTTGTTCATCACGGCGATAAGTGTAATAAGTAAGATATCTAAACGCAAAGCATTTCACTTTTGTTTATCATGAGGTAAGTACATTGACTTCCACAGAACTTTGCTTACGGATGACGATAATTACGACACTTGGCACATTTTGTACCCTTAGGTAATGACAGAGATTATGTTACAACAAGACGCACAATTTAGCGCTACAGGACACGCATTTTTAAATATTTTTGAATTACAATGATACAAAGGTTTTCCATGATACATTTCATTCCATTGCTGTAATCTGTAACAACTGCGGGTATAATTACATTAATCCTCAGGGGGGTACACGCTTACTTTGTGTACCATGTGTTTGGCAGGCACAAGGAGCCCTAGCTAATATGGTATTTGCTTATACAACTTTACACATCGGTACCATATTTCTCTAACACATAAATTACACAGCTATCTGATCATTTAACTGAGAGACAAACATTTTTTTTACTACATCAGTGACACATGTTTACGCAATTACACAGTTGGGTAACTGCACACTTATGAAATTGTATTTTGTACGTACTTTGTGAACTGTTCATATTTTTTTGCAACCATTGTGATACTATGAGAGCTTTGAATGATGTATTTGGTAAGGGAGCATGATTTTAAAGTACGTTTGAGGTAGATGACACTATTGAAAGGAGCAGAGAATTTTTTTTAGGTTCTGACATTATTGCAGAAAGCTATGACGTTTTTGAGATTTGACTGAGGTGTTATGATGTTGTTTTTGCGACGACAATGTGTATTATGCTGTTGAGGTATGTTTATGATCAATAAGGTGATGTTATATGAGGAATTTGAGTATGCTACATATTTATTAAGATGAAATATTAAAGAAGTGTCGCCGAATATGATATGTGTAATACAATAATGAGTAGTGGTTAGGGACTCTGACTTGTGAAAAAGGATGTTGGAAACCAAGAATCGTACTTTAAGAGTAATGAAATGTGTGTAAATGCGTGAATGTATCACTATGCTGGCGAAAATTTTTTGCACACTATTATATCCATAGGATTTTGTTTCTACACATTTGCAATGCAAATTCTCGAACTGTGAAATTTTTTATATGAGACTGTCACTGTAATGCAAACTGGTGTCGTAAATATTTCAGTAAGAAAGTTAAGTGACCACCTTCATGTAATGAGTCGTGGGCACCCAGCTGCGCGACAGTCACCTGGAAAAAAGCCATTAGTGTGTGCCTTTCAGAGGCACAGGTGGAGAAAAAAAAGGGGCCATTATCCTCGCTATTGACATTCCATTGTAGAAAGCATCGCAAATACGACACGCTCAAACTTGAAAACATATGGTTACACTGTGGAGCTCTTAATTTATGATATTTACTAAAATGCCTAATGAAATGATGAGAAACATTTTACATCTATTGTCTTTCTAGTTGAGAGAATTTTTTGCCTTTGGAGACGCCATTTGCCTAGTGAATGACGTTTCATGTATTGCTTTATATGTATATTTGCTCATTTCGTTTAATATCTAGTTTCTAGCGGCACTGCAGCATTAGTTAAAATAAAATTTAATAGATGTACTAATATCACTATTTTCTGTCTACAGACCCAGTAAAGAATACGTTTATGATGTACTTTCTTAGAAAAGAGAGCACAAATAATCATTTCCCTTCACAGGAACTGCATAAATAATTTTTTTTTACGATTTGGTAACTTGTCTGCTAGAGTAAGTTCTCGTGATGCATCACTCTAGTGTTAAGATGTGACATAGGTATTAAACATGGCCATTTTTACTGTAATATTTTTTCTGCTTGAGCTTTGTCATGTTTAGATATAAGTTATTACATTTGCATTGCTTTGCCAATTTGCATTTTTTTGTCATTGCTGTTTGTGTTAATTGTTTTGTGTTGCTGCATTGCCTCGTCCCTTAGTTTATGCATCTGAGCTCAGTAGATTTAAGTTAGCTTAAGATGGGGTAGGCCATATAAGAGAACAAGTTGTGATGAATTGGAAGAAATGCATTGAGAAGCTACAAGAAAATGGTTTGGCCAAAAAAGTATTTTGAAAGAGGATATGAACAAAAAAAGTAGGGTTTAGGGACAACAAGTTTAGGTAGGATTTTCTTGGAAATAAATGATGAGATAAGATAATGGAAAATAAATAATGAGGTAAGAAATGTGTGAACATATAAATACAGAAAGCATGCTTGGATAGAATTTTTTTGGTGGAAACAAATGTTGAAATAAGAGGGAAGATATATGGAATGAAGTTTTGGGGTGGACTGGGGTACCAAATGTCACACTGAAAACAAACTCTGTCCTGTATTTTTGTGTTATTACACTATGTGAATTTGTGTTTTTCCTGTCTTAATGTGTTTAGCTAATAAGAGTTATGTTGTAGAATTTTTCCGATAATATGTTATTTTCATTGTAAAGATGTTTAGACATTATTCATTCTGTTCTGTTTTAATGCTCTTGTGTGAAGTTGATGTTTCGAAAGTTGTTCTGATCTTTTATGAATGTACTCATGTCATAATTCCTGTAACACTGATGTATATGTTATTTCTATTCTTTCGTAAATCCTGTACTAATACAAATTTATCTGTATTGCTATGTTCTTTAATGATGTATTTTGTACCTTTGTAATTGTATTATTATGTTATAAAATTATAATTGACACCAGTTCATCATATTATTAAATTGTAAGTTCCATTTCACTGCACACGTTTCTGTTGGTCATAGTATATGGACAATATGTGAGAAGTAGGGACTGTTAGTGTTTGCACGTGTGTCAATAATTCAGCAAGAGACTGGATAACAGCATTGCTGGTTCTAAGGACAATTCCAAAAACTTTGTGAGTGCGCAAGTGATGGTTATGGACTTGCTACATTATCCGCAAGGCTCTTCAATGGTATTTGTGCACCTGCACAGTCAAAACAGATGGCTGCTGGCCATTTCTACAAGGACTACAGTGGGTCTACACCTTTGCTGACTCACCAGTACAATTATTTCTACAAGGACTGCAGTGGATCTGCACCTCTGGTGGCCTACCAATACCACAATCTCTACCAGGACTACAGTGGGTCTGCTCTGTGATGACCTACCTACCAATAATCTTCAAAACGACTGACTCTGCTGTGGGTTTGCTCTGTTGTGGCCCATTACCTGTCTGCATGTCAAGAGCCAGCACTGTCTTTCCGTTGGGAGGACAATACTACTTCTTCAAGACTGCATGGAAATCTACTACTTCCATGTACATTCTCTTTTACTGATCAGACTTTGAGAAAAAAAAAACACTGCAATTTTACTGTGATGAATGATGAGGACCGTCTTTATGGACTGCGAGAAAATTTTAGCTTTTGACCAACATTGTATCAATAAGTGTGTGCATTTGATTTCTTTGTTATTATAATTCTGAAAATTTTTGTTTCAAATCTGTATTGGCCACTGCCCAAAAGAATTTTTTTTTTGTGGGGAGCATGGGGGCTATGTAAGTAGGCTGTTTATGTTTTCTTATTGGCAACGTTACGTAGCGCTGTGTATGAAAATCACTGGCTGTGCTGTGTGCAGTCTGTGGTTAGTTTGCATTGTTGTCTGCCATTGTAGTGTTGGGCAGCTGGATGCGAACAGCGCGTAGCGTTGCGCAGTTGGAGGTGAGCCGCCAGCAGTGGTGGATGTGGGGAGGGAAATTTGTAAGACTGGATGTCATGAACTGCTATATATATTATGACTTTTGAACACTAGTAAGGTAAATACATTGTTTGTTCTCTATCAAAATCTTTCATTTGCTAACTATGCCTACCAGTAGTTAGAGCCTTCAAAAGTTTCAATCTTTTATTTAGCTGGCAGTAGTGGCGCTCGCTGTATTGCAGTAGTTCGAGTAACGAAGATTTTTGGTGAGGTAAGTGATTTGTGAAAGGTATAGGCTAATGTTAGTCAGGGCCATTCTTTTGTAGGGGTTTTTGAAAGTCAGATTGCGTTGCGCTAAAAATATTGTGTGTCACTTTAAACACAGTCATGTATAATTTTTCTAAGGGGACGTATCAACCTATACGTGTGAAGCGCTCAACACGTTCATCACCCATCTTTTAATCGGTTACTATTTGGCTCTTTCTCGTTAACTGCATGCATGCTCTTGCACTTATCCGCTTTTAGAGACAGTTACCATACCATGTATTACATCAAACGGAAATTTCTGTGCAGGTCTTTCCACATATCCTCATGATCGTCCATCGTCGATGCTGTTACTGTAAACCACAGGTGGGGAACATACGATCAGCAATCGGTTGCAGTCCGGCCCAGGGGTGAGTGACAGACAGAGATAGAGGCGCTCGCACAGTATTACGCCCGTTACGCCTTTTCAGATACTTGCCACTCTTTTGCTCATATTATTCTAGCTTTGCCTCAGTGTAGTACAGAAGATGCATGCCAAGTTCAAGCGATTTAGCCATTTAATTATTTTAAAAAGGAACAGGGGAATGTTGGCTTAATTTATTTAGTGTTACAGAAACGACTCATGCCTATGCAGTCAGTCAGAAAACATATACATTTTTATAATGTCAACTAACTGTACTTGTGGCTACTAATGCACTGAATTTTAAACACTCGGATGACGTGCATGTGGTCAAATATGGCAAAGTTACTCCTGATTGCTTATAAACCGAGACTGCTGTATTTTTTTCTGTTCTTTCTCGTATTAACCTTAGAAAAATATTCTTCTCCGTTGTGAACGTGCTAGAATACTGAAACTGTAGAAACTGAAGGTAATTTATAATGAATTAGTTGGAACCAATTGCTTTTTAGAGGTATTTATTCTTCCGTGATCACATTTCAAGCTGCCTGGCATAACAATTTCAGATATATACATTATTTATGTGCCGCAAACGTTATTTCTTTAGTATAAGCGTTGCAGAATTTTGCAACGGTTGTTTTTATGGTAAAACACTGTAAGTAAATAAACACTGCTGACAAAACATAAATACGCGTGCCCGCTACGTTCGCAGGTTCGAATCCTGCCTCGGTCATGTATATGTGTGATGTCCTTAGGTTAGTTAGGTTTAAGTAGTTCTAACTTCTAGGGGAATAATGACCTTAGATGTTAAGTCCCATAGTGCTCAGAGCCATTTGAACCAAAACATAAATGAATATGAACATCTACAGATGAAGAGAACATAAAATGTATGAAGTCTCAAAAAGGTGTGTTTAACGCTCAGTTTGTTTGCGTGGCTTGTCTAGAAATGGGTGCCATTGATACTGGTGCGTTATCCCGTAAACATAAACGTCACGGGTGCTATAGTTTTGACTTGAGGAGCGCTGCTGTCACATCACGTGACGAGCAGGCGTACGATCTTAAGTAAGTATGTGTATCAGACCAGCGGGTCACCAAAGATTGTCCATACCTGCTGTAAACAATAAATTCGTCAGCGGATAATCTTTTAGTGTAGGGGGGGGGGAGTAGGAGGATATTATTGTTTAACGTCCCGTTAACAACGAGGTCATTGGAGCACAGGCTCTGAGTAGGGGAGGACGGAGAAGGAAAGCGGCCGTGCCCTTTCGAAGGAATCATCCCGGCATTTGCCTTAAGCGATTGAGGCAAATCACTGAAAACATAAATCAAGATAGCCGGACGAAGGTTTGAATCGTCGCGCTCGCTAATGCGAATCCAATGGGCTAATCACTGCGCCACCTCGCTCGGTAATTGGTGTCTTCCTTTATCTAGGCGTTTACCCGTATTTTTTTGCCGGCCGGAGTGGCCAAGCGGTTCTAGGCGCTACAGTCTGGAACCATGCGACCGCTACGGTCGCAGGTTCGAATCCTGCCTCGGGCATGGACGTGTGTGATGTCCTTAGGTTAGTAAGGTTTAAGTAGTTCTAAGTTCTAGGGGACTGATGACCTCAGAAGTTAAGTCCCATAGTGCTCAGAGTCATTTGAACCATTTAATTTTTTTTTCATCTCATAAAGTGAGTCGAAACACATTGTGCATTCAAATAATTTATTTTGTTAAAAATGTTCTCATCCCATCATGGCTGGCTGATAACAGCAACCGGCTTAAAAGTGTATCAGAGCAAAAACAGTCTCGGTTGCAAAAACATTTAATGTCAATGACACGTTTCACCGTTTTGAGGCACCATCAGATAGTGTAATAGTAGCTGATTGACCCCGTACCCAGCTACTTTTTCACAATCTGATGATGCCCCAAAACGGTGAAACGCATCATTGACATTAAATGTTTTTGCAACCGAGGCTATTTTTGTCCTGAAACAATTTATCTTTGTCTCCAATGAACATGAACAACGTAGTAGTGACTAGTTAGTATTTGTTATCATATCATATAAATTGATCAAATTAAATGGTACGATTAAATAATTTATCTTGTTCTCCAACAGATGCCAATAATGTTGAAAACCTTGAGCGTACGTGGAAACATCAAGAACAGCATGAATGTTATTCGTTGGCTCGCCAGTACCAACGTACCATGAATTTATTGAAAGCATGTCCGACATTATTCCTTCCGAATCTGCGTCTTTTCAGGGTTGCATTCGGTACTGACAATGGATGACAATGCGCGACCGCATCGAATAGTACAGGTGGAGATGCTCTTGGTACGAGAAGATATTCGGCAAATGGACTGGCCTGCCGTTTCTCCGATTGAAATCCCATTGAGCACGCTTGGGTGGCGTTCGTGGGATGTATTACAGTACGTCCGCTTGCACAAACGATCATCTACCGAACTGTTGAAGAAATGTAACGCCGTAACACAGGGACTCCTTACCGACCTCGGGACCAGCATGGGAGCACATTGCAGAGAATACATTACTGTCCTTGGTGATCACAAGCACTGTTTACAACCATGTCCCTTCGTTTTTATGTCCAGGGAATCGTCGTAAATAGCGGTGACTTTGTAATTATTGTTCTTGAAAAAAGCGTCATTCCTTTTCGTCTAACTGAGCTTTCAGTTACCTCCTGTACTATGCGGGCTTTCAAATAAAATGAAATGATGGGACTCAACTACGTACACTCAGCCTCAGGGTTGAAATACACTACTGGCCATTAAAACTGCTACACCACGAAGATGGTGTGCTACAGGCGCGACATTTAACCGACAGGAAGAAGATGCTGTGATATGCAAATGATTAGCTTTACAGAGCATTCACATAAGGTTGGCGCCGGTGGATTGTAGCCTATCGCGAATGCGGTTTCTCGCATCGCGACATTGCTGCTCGCGTTGGTCGAGATCCATTGACTGTTAGCAGAATATGGGATCGGTGGGTTCAGGAGGGTAATACGTAACGCCGTGCTGGATTCCAACGGCCTCGTATCACTAGCAGTCGAGATGACAGGCATCTTGTCCACATGGCTGTAACGGATCGTGCAGCCACGTCTCGATCTTTGAGTCAACAGATGGGGACGTTTGCAAGACAATAACCATCTGCACAAACAGTTCGACGACATTTGCAGCAGCATGGACTATCAGCTCGGACACCATGGCTGCGGTTACCCTTGACGCTGCATCACAGACAGGAGCGCCTGCGATGATGTGCTCAACGACGAACCTGGGTGCACAAATGGCAAAACATCATTTTTTCGGATGAATTCAGGTTCTGTTTACAGTATCATGATGATTGCGTCAGTGTTTGGCGATATCGTGGTGAACGCACATTGGAAGCGTGTATTCGTCATCGCCATACTGGCTTATCACCCGGCGTGATGGTATGCGGTGCCATTTGTTACACGTCTCGGTCACCTCTTGTTAGCATTGATGGCACTTTGAGCAGTGGACGTTACATTTCAGATGTGTTACGACCCGCGGCTCTACCCTTCATTCGATCTCTGTGAAATCCTACATTTCACCAGGATAATGCAAGACAGCATGTTGCAGGTCTAGTACGGGCCTTTGTGGATACAGACTGCTGCCCTGGCCAGCACATTCTCCAGATCTCTCACCAACTGAAATCGTCTGGTCAATGGTGGCCGAGCAACTGGCTCGTCACAATACGCCAGTCACTACTCTTGATGGACTGTGGTATCGTGTTGAAGCTGCATGGGCATCTGTACCTGGACACGCCATCCAAGCTCTGTTTTATTCAATGCCCAGGCGTATCAAGGGCGTTATTACGGCCACAGGTGGTTGTTCTGGGTACTGATTTCTCAGGATCTATGCACCCAAATTGCGTTAAAATGTAACTACATGTCAGTTCTAGTATAATATATCTGTCCAATGAATACCCGTTTATCATCTGCATTTCTTCTTGGTGTAGCAATCTCAATGGCCAGTAGTGCATTAAAAGTTGGCTCTGAGCACTACGTGACTTAACTTCTGAGGTCATCAGTCCCCTAGAACTTAGAACAACTTAAACCTAACTAACTTAAGGACATCACACACATCCATGCCTGACGTAGGATTCGAACTTGCGACCGTAGCGCTCGCGCGGTTCCAGACTGTAGCGCCTAGAACCGCTCGGCCACCCCGTCCGGCAATTAAAAGTTCTGGCTGATTTCGTTGTCTTGGGGCTGGCATACGTAGTTGCCACATTACAAGCCGAAAGACTGATAAGGCTACAGCATACAATATGAATATACAAATGAATCGAATGGTCGAAGGCTCCTATCACTCGGAAATTGCGAATTTTGAACGTAACCTAGACATTTATATATGAAAGACTGCAATTAAATAAGTTCTGCAGGTACTATTTTAACGACTTTAAATGATGAGTGCGATAGCGGAAGTACTTTTAAGAATGCCCTTTTTTACTGTAAAACACTTAATGGAGTAGATGGTCCTGCAATTAAAATAAATATAAGTTGAATAACAGGGAAACAATAGATTCCTACTTCACGTCATTAGTTATGAACAACAACAAAGCTCGCGAAATATTCACTTCTAAACGCATACTACGTCTTCACTGCAAAAGCCACGGAATTCTCACAAGTGCTCAAGTCGGCACTACGAAATATTTCTGTGACCCGCGACAACGCGCTAACTTCTGCACTCTCCAAGCGTCTCCCGCCACCTTGCGTCCGCCGCGCCGTACTACCCAGCACTCTCTGTGTCCCGTGCGACTGTCCCTCGCGCTGCACTGTTCAGAGCTGCCCTCTCCTCTCTCAAAACGATTCTTCTCCCCCACTTCCATACAGTCGCTCCACGAGTTCTTTCTTGAACGATTGCTGTGATTGGCTAGAGCGCTCCTGCCCTGTCTCCAAGCCAACGCACACTCACGAACATAATGAAACACATTCGAAATACTGAATTTACATTTAAGTAACATGAAACTAAATAAATATTCCTACGGATGGACCATAAACACGCTCTATCACACATTATTAAATACATAAACAAATTAAATAAACATATATCAAAGGAATAGAACAGAAGTAAGCCAGTATCCTAATGCCTCAGTGCTTTCTGAAACACAATAAATAATTGACCAATTTCTTCATGAACAGTATAGATTTGATATAAACAAAGACATAGATGAAAAAATATATTTATAAGCATGCTGCTACCGTTTTTTGTGTAACTGCGGAATACTTATGTCCTCGCTCGATCGATAATAGTCTGCCACTTTGACCTTCAAGTAACTCATATACTATTGGAGTTACATGCCTGTAATTTATAACAACTTAGGTTTACACTAACACCTTTGTAAACACACGTCGATCGACAAAATCGGACGAGTCGTTTAGGTTTTGGAAATCCGATCTGGGTGTTACTTGTATAATTTATCGTCAGATACTAAACTTTAAACTAATAAAGATATTGAAAATCTGATTACACCATCAGAATCGTCGTGTAAATAATGGTAATGTACATGTTTCTTTTTGAGGTATCATGATTCATCTGGCGACTATTTATTGCTACACGAGCCTTGTAAAGTTTGCCATTATGGTTTCACAAAGTCCGCTATCTTTGGCACTCTGCGGCAGACGAATCTCCTGCATCGACACAAAGATCATTCTGCCACACAGCGTCAACGTGGAATTCCCAGCCACGTGGTCGGCCTGGACCACGCGCTGGTGCTACCCCTCCTGCACTGGCTAGCGTACGGTACCACGCGGTCGCTGACGAGCCACGGCTTGCCGAGTGGCCCGTGCGGCCTCGCCAACTCCGAACTTAGAATATTTTCAGGGCGCCACAACTCGCCCATTACCTCACAACTATAATGTAGCAGTTCTTTCTATGTACAGTCCAAGTTCTGTCGAGCTATGTTACTTGGCAGTGACAGATCAAACGAAAGTTACTTTCGTCCATGAGTTTTGCACATCAGTGTATTTGCAACTTGTGGTATTGGAAACGCCTTGAAAAAGGATATGTAGTAACTTTATTGTTAGTGACCGCAGTGAAATTTAATCGCTAGAGCAACCAAGAAATATGCTAAACTTGGACACTTAGTTTGGCAGAAGGAGCGCAATTTCACCTTTATATCTATGCGAACAACTCATAAATGAACTCCATGAGAAAGGAAGGAGGGTTAGAAGTCAACGTTTCGTCGGTGACAAGGTTATTGAAGGTGCTGCACAGAGGAGCTGGAACACAGCCGTGTTCTTTATAAAGAATCCACTCCAGCTTCGTCTGAAGAAAAAGGTACCATGACAAAGTTGGCACCTCACGGCCAAACCACAAGTAAACAAAGTCAGCGCCAGACACAGAGACGAGAGGGGGATGTCGGCATGGAGGCACTATCAAGGGTTTCCAAACGACCCTGTTGCTGAAGACTGACTTGCAACAGACCGGAGTGCCTCTCAGTCCTCCCTGCGATCATCGACGGAGACGACAGCATCGCCCTTTTATTGATCCAGCAATGCGGGAGTTGTATTAGACAGAGCTATGTAGCACAGTTTATAGTCAGTTGTACATGTACTGCATCAAGTGATACATAAACAGCCGTATGGACATTAATTCTTTCGAAGAAAGTGATGTAATAAAGTGATGTAATATTTTGTGTGTGCTGTAGTATCCACACTCGGCCTCCTCCAGAAATGAACCAAAGAACCAACGACAGTGCCGACAATTTTTTTTCGTTTGACACAACAAAATGACCATCTCAGACCGAATCCCGATGTCCGGATATGCTGCATGTTGCCAGTCTTTAACCATGGTTCATATCTGAATATCTACATAAATATTAATATCCTTCTAGAACGAAACCTAAATTTCTGGAAGCTCGCATAGAAAAAATGAAGGACGGTTTCTTCCTGATTATGGAAAAAGAGTAGAAGAGATAATTCTCATTTATATATTTAAGATAGCATAGCGGTAGCGTTATCGCCTACCACGCAGAGGTTCAGGGTTCGATTGGGTCTTGTGTGACCTTCATCACCCTAGATCCCCAAGCCCCCAAAGTGGCGTCAGCTAAAAAGGACTTGCAATACGGCGGCCGAACTCCCCCGAATGGGGAAATGCGCTAACGATCACTTCATTTTGTTTTATTCATTTTGGTGATACTGGATCATCTTCAGATCTAAGACAAAGTAAAACTAAATGTGTAACATCTCTTATTTTTCAATATTAAAAAAAACTGTACATAGAAGGCGAATCTACTTAATAACATTAGCAACCTGTTTTGTCTACTCAGCGCAATATATCGTAATACTGTATTTTGCGGCTACGGTCAATGTCTTATGTAGGTAGATGTTCGGCCGGGGGGGGGGCGGTTAGAGGGGGAGGGAGGAGAAATTGAGTGAGACTGACTGGAGGAGGGGAAAGGAAGCAGAGAGGGAATGGTGGCATGTCATGAGTACAACAAGAGAGGCTGTTTTAAAATAATAGAACGTATAATTGTCAAAACTCTCTTTGAAACAGTAATAGTGTAGAATAATGTGTACGTAAAATATAAACGGTATGAAATACTGAAATTACAGATGAACCGAGAGGGACTGAGACCGGGCAAAAATGGTAGGGGAAAGGGGCGAGGGCAGGGATGGATAGTGGTTCAAATCAAATGTCTCCAAGCACTATGAGACTTAACTTCTGAGGTCATCAGTCCCCTAGACTTAGAACTACGTAAACCTAACTAACCTCAGGACATCACACATCCATGCCCGAGGCAGGATTCGAACCTGCGACCGTAGCAGCAGCGCGGTTCCGGACTGAAGCGCCTAGAACCGGTCTGCCACAGCGGCCGGCTTGATAGTGGTAGGGATGCTATGGGGTCAATATGATTGAAGATTACAAAAATTATATAAATTGTCTTAATAGTTCATGCTCCCCTGTTAACATGGCGTTCACGGGGAAAACCCAAGTGACGCTAAGTTTGTGACTGTTCTGTAAATATCTGTACCTTCTGATCTAGTTGTGGATCGTAGAAAACCCGTGGTACATGGTTCTCGTAGGAAAGTGTTTCTGCACACATCTTATTTTCGACTATCGCAAATAACACGATGATCGTAAGAAGAAGACCACTAGCTGCTTGAAACGATAAATGATATGAAATTTCTGTTCTGCAACTAAATGCTGATTATTTCAACAAATAGAAATACAGTTGCTGAACGTGGCTACATTGTCTCCCACTGCTTAACATTGAGCCCTGGCGCGGTTGTCTTGTCCCAGTGGTTATCTTGGTTCGATGGGTCGTGCTAAACTGAAGCTCTGATTGCTTGAGGAACTCTGATACGGCTAATTTTAAAAGGTTGAGCACTGTGTCGCTGAAAGGTGAGTGAGACCAGAGATCGAGCACTTCCTTGCAGAGAGGAGAGATGGAGCCACCGTGCAACTAAAGTAGGCCCCGGCTTGTATGTTGTGTCCTGTGTGGACTTGCGGTCGCATGTGATGGTGTTGAGTTCGGCCAGGCTTAACGAAGTACACAGTGTCTGCACTCGGCACGTGCGAGCTTGGCTTTGTTCAAAGAGTGGATCGCGCTAACGCAAATGCAGTTGCTGTTTATTTCCTATTGAAGGCATCGCTACAGATGTTAACTTGTGGACCAAGTTATTGCCGAGAGTGTGTGGAATGCAGTCAGTTGCTGGGTAAGCCTTTAAATGCGGCTAATGTATGTGGTTATGGAATTACACAAATAGCGACGAAGGACGCAGTGAGTATTTATTGACTATTGAACACTACCTTGTCCTAAATACAGGTGTTAACGTAAATACGTGTGAAATTGTCTATCCTGGTTACCACAAATAGATTTAGTTTCAGTATTCGCGTAGTAATGAGACGGAAAGACCTATCTTTAAATTTCAGGAGTGGGGTGCGCGAAGTGATTCAAATATTTAAATTTGCTAGTTGCTTTTGTTAATTAATAGGGCCACGCTGCTTCTCTTGTTAGGCAACGAACATTCTTGGTAAATTAAATTCATTGTTTGAATTCTGCTAATTACGCTCAACCCTGGTGGTTTCAAGGTTAAAAGAATTTTATTCACGTTGCGTGGTTATTATAAGTGCTGAACAGTTTCTGTGTTGCAGGGCTATTACTACGTGCTGAAGGTATATCAGTAAAACTGATGTTAGGTCAAATTGGAAACCGTAGGGGCGACATGTATAATTCATACGAGCCGGGTGCCCAATCCATGTTTAATGACGTCAGGCAAATGGGTCCCTTTCGGAAACAAAAGGCCCTATTTGCCATTTTATTGATTACTTTTCGGTTGATTTGAATTTGTTGATAAATTTTGAATATTTTTTTGTTTATTGTAAAGCTTTACCTAAATGACTTTTAAAACTGATGAAATCTTTGAAAGTTGAAAGCTTTGAATTTTTGGTGTCTTTTATTTATTGTAAAGTTTAATTAAAGTTGTGGATATTTGTTTCATTCCAATGTTTATTTAAATTCAAACTTAAATTCTCATGATTTGGTAATGAAAGTAAACGAATACATTGCTTAAGACACAAGAGATTTCACCAAGTTGTAATTTTGAAATCAGCATTTCCTAGTATTTAGTGCAATAAATAAGTTTTTCTAAAATATTCGTTAAATGTTTCTTGTCCCGGAATCTCTCCCACTCCAAGCTTAAAACTGTCAGTCTAAAACTTTCCTTGAATTCATGTTTTTAAAATTGTGGCACCAAATAGGTTACGTTGATTAGCCCTGCACGATAGTTCTTGGTGTGTGTTTCACCTCCAACTCACAGTCCGGCCCACATCACAGTTGTCTTCCATCAGGCACACATTTCTCCAGTTTTTCCCACTCAGTTGTCTTTTTCGACATACGTTTGCAGAGGAATGTTCAAGAACTACATCATTTCTACTTCGGCTGTCCTTTACATCTAGTCCTCCTGTGCCGTATTGTGGAACTGTACCCCATTCGTATTCTTGTCTGCGTAGCTTGGTTTGTTTTTCAGTTTTAACATCGCACCAAAGGATGGCGATACTGTACTACAGACTGAGAGAGGACGAAGCGTCTTTTGCTTTGTGGCATTGCCTCATCGTATTTTGTAACGTGAATGCAGAGTTCGAAAAAATAGTAGCCGACGGCTTCTGTGACACAGGTTCAAGCGTATGAAAGGAAGAGATTGCAGTGCGCATGGAGCCTACAGATACGTGATACCTTTTCACTCTAACGTTCATGTCTGTCACCTCGTGTGTATGCGTGTGTGCGCGCGCCTGTGCTTGGTTTAGTGTGGCGCGCGCTGTAACTCATGACCCAGTGGTCTTTCCTTCAGATAACATACATGGACAGCGACGAATCAAAGCACGTAGGACCCTATACCCTAAATGTGCTATAGTACGCCTGGTTTCTTAACTTTCAGACTTAAATCTTTAAATCACTGAACTATAAAGAATAGCTTGTCATACAAAAGTCCGGTAAAAGTGATTTCTGAGAAAACATGACCCGTTAATAGTGCATACGATCTTCGTTTCGCCTTTTAAGGACTTGGGATAAGTCTATATTTTAGGATTAAATTTTAAAAGCCAGTCGATATCCAGATCGTCAGAGATTTATGTGAGACTATGGTGAAATCAAATCCAGTCTTGTAGCACAAGTGTGTAGACACTTCAGTGTGTCATACATCAATAGATCATATTCACGATAAACATTATAGTGTTCGGCATATCAGTTATATTTCTTTTAAGAGTTACTGTTGGATGCCAACAATTTTGTCATAAAATATTTACTTCGATTCAAGGATTCCTCTACGACATAGACTTCTCATAGAATCGATTTTGTTCAGAGATATTTTTCCTGAGTATGAGACATTTTATTTCATTGAAAAGACTGCCAAAGAGTTTTATCACTGTATATTTCATTTGCCTAGCACCGTTTTCCACAACATTTTTCAATCTGGTATTTAATTCTTCAATCTGTGCTCTCAAATTCCAATTAGTAGCTTACAACAAATTTCGTCATTGCATAAGTATGCTGTGAGGCTGTAGGTATAGACTAAAACGATGCCTACAGAACATTGCTTTTGAAGTCGAAGCAATGCTTTGCTATGTATTCCATGGTGGATAACATTTCCAAGAGCAGACTGTCTTTTCAGAACGTATGGAAAGTAATGTGAAGAGAGCTTGATGTCCTGCAATACATGTTAATGACATAAACTCACTCACTTGAAAATGGCATAAAAGATCGGAACCTAGGTCGTAATTAAACAAACAACAGTATAGTCAAATTGCGATGTGTTCATTTAAAAATTGTATAAGCGTTTCTCAGCAACATTAAAAACTGTTTACTGAAGAGAGAAAATTGTTGGTGGTTATGGACAGCGGTGGGATCAGCTAGAAATGGCGTGTTTTCATCTACGTAAAATAATTGCTTTAATTATGTATTACACACGTGATTAAGCATGTTAGAATGCTATACGCTACCACGAAGTGCAATAAGCTATACTGCCAGCCCTATTAAGGAGTTATTTGTCGTGGGGGAATTAGTGTACGACGTTTCTTTACCCTTGTTTTTACGTCGTAGGAGGTTTAGTCATAATCGATCAAGTCAGTGTTAGAGAGCACGTAGTTTAGTACACGTGTGTTCTTGTGACCCACTGGGAGGCAAACTGCACAGACTCAAGGGAAACGACATGGGAAAATATTTCGGCCGGTGAAAGGGACGAGGGCAGACGTTGTAGACTCAAATGGAATTTGCTTTGAAGGCGACCAGCGCTAACTAAAGAACTAATGCTATTGGCCTCTCATGACGGTTCATAGGGGCAATGGAGCATGGATATCACTGACCAAGGTAGCCAACCCAATTATTTTGTCTGCGACTGAATACTTTGAAAAATTTCAGGAAATTTATTCATTTTTGTCGGAGCGCCGTTGATCCGGAAGCTAAATCGGAAATAATTTCGCGATCTATTTTCACAGCTGCTGGTAAATCTTGTGGTTTTCATGGTCGTGGTCGATAAAATAATGGCTAAAAACGCAAATAATCACATACAGTAACTATATAGCAAGTATGAGGTAGTGCCTTCGTATGTGAAAAACTTAAGCACTGCTACAAATACAGGATTTCCAACAAAAAAGTAATTCGCCGTAATTTTAATGTTTCCTGCTCACCCGATCTTCAGATAATGAGAAGGGCGTAGTTAATTGTTACATTCGTAGCTGTTGTTTGTTGCTTGAAAGTGTGGTGAGCAGCGTTTCGTAAATCAAAGGAAAGTATACCGTATTCTGTGAGTACAGTTGACGTCTAGACCTATTGGTTCATTTAAGAAGACCCAAGTGTTCAGCAATACACATCAAAATGGCGCCAATGTCTACGATGCTAAGTGTAACAGTAAGCCTTCAGTTCGTATGAAGGACGCGACTGTGAACGTTTTGAAGGAAATTATTGCTAGTGCAAAAAAAAGAAAAATTGTCAGGCGTCTTTCGCAAGATAGTGGTTACACGTATATCTTATCAATAGGTACGTACGTGCCTAAACCCGAAACCATGCCGCTTTCATGTGTTCAAGCAGTACTTCCAGCTGGTAAGGAAAAAGAGAGGTTGCTTAAAAGGATTGTATACTCCGAACTAGTCCCGACACTATATTTTATGAGTGAAGAAGTATGTTTATTCACTAAATTCCGACAACTACTGCGTTTTCCAACAAGATGGATCTATGTTTTGTCAATCGCTGTCTCGTATTCGGAAGCCTTCAGACAAGAACGCACAGAAAACAAAGTTTCCTGCTACCTCATTCGACGGACTACTCTCCTTGCGATTTCGGAAAAAAGGAAGTGTGAAAATAACACCAAACTTATAGACCTTCGTATACCGGTTTCATCGTACAATTCAGGATTTTCACCCGTTTATTCTGTTATACCGCCATTACATAGGCACGTTTCTGTGCTTAAAATTTCGTCTCCAAGCGTTGGAGACATCCTCAGACTGATTTTCGAACTCGAACCTCAGCAAGTATATCTGCGTAGTGTGAATGTGAATGAGATTTCAGGAGCACGCAGGTATAAACCGATGCACTGGAATCATTTTGTGACATGTGCAGCAACTTTTAAATTACAGTTTTTGAAAGAATTTTCATTATATTTTTCCTGATAATGTATGGGAGTATTTATCGCTTTTATCTTGGATGTATTACAGTTCATATTTTGACTGCTGGCTTATTAAAATGGGCGATCAAAAAGTTTCCGTTCGAAGACCGTACAGTCAACAACCGGTATGCCAAACAATCCACGTCGCCGTGAGCATTTGTGGAAATCATTGCAACGACGCACCAGGTTGAACATACTCGTTCTGTGAAACATCCTCCTCCTGTGTGAATAAATCCGCAAGATACATCTTCGTCCGACAGCAATCGTATATCCTTCAAGGCCGTTCTTGAGGGACCGAAGGCGTTGTACTCGGATAGGGAAAGATCAGGACTCCAGTGCGACTGCTTGAGTGTCTCCCACTCAACTTCGTCTAACTTCTCTCGCTCCGAAATCGACCAGCATTTTGTATCGAAACGTGATCAGCACTGAACTTGACTCACCTACTCAGCGAGTTGGCGCATTGGTTAGCAGAATGGACTCGCATTCGGGAGAACGACGGTTCAATCTAGTGTCCGGCCGTCCTGACTTATGTTTTCCGTGATTTCCCCAAAATGCTTCAGACAAATGTCGGGATGTTTCCTTTGAAAGGGTACGACCGACTTCACTCCATATCCTTCCCTCATTCGAGCTTGACCACTCTGTCGACGGGACGTTAAGCACTGATCTCCTCCTCTTCCTCCTTTACGCATCATTCCACCATGGTGGTTTTCAACGGACTTGCTGCCCCATAATCATCCTCCATTCTCCCACGGATATCTACCAGAGATTGTCCATCGGAAACCGAATTTTCAGGACTAGCACTCTCGGAAGAAAGGATATTGTGGAGACATGGCTTAGCGAGAGCCTGGGGGGCACCTCCAGAATGAATTTTTCACTCTGCATCGAAGTGTGCACAGATACGAAACTTCCTGGCAGATTGAAACTGTATGCCTGACCTTTGCTTTCCGAGGGGAAATTACTCTGCCAATTGAGTTACCCAAGCACGACTCATGACCCGTTCTTACAGCTTTACTTCCACTGTAATGGACATATTCTATTCGGAGTCAGCAGCCTTACTGATATTTAAAATAATTACCATTTATTGTTAAGTCTCAGTTAGACAAGACGGGCTCAGCTGATGCTACTACTTGGTTCTGAAAGTTATCCAGAGCGATCGAAACACGTACTCTGGTATGAAGGACCGAAGAGACAAGGGTTGCTGATGCAAGTACTTATACCTGAAGATGAACCAGAGCGATGGAAACATGTAGTCTGATATGAGGTTCTGAACAGACAAGACGGGTTATTGTTGTAACTACTTAGATCTGAAAATGGTGTGGGGTGACTGAAACATGTCATTTAATTTTTAAATACTGTGTATCTCAGACTGAATATTAAATGAGAATTATTTTAAGCCAGCCGCAGTGGCCGAGCGGTTCTAGGCGATTCAGTCTGGAACTGTGCTACCGCTACGATCGCAGGTTCGAATCCTGCCTCGGGCATGGATGTGGGTGACGTCCTTAGGTTAGTTAGGTTTAAGTAGTTCTAAGTCTAGGGGACGGATGACCTCAGATGTTAATTCCCATAGTGCTTGGAGCCATTTGAACCATGACGAAGTGCGGGGACATTAATCGTCAGTGCTTACGGTCGCAACACCATTCCAAACGCAGCTATTTCTGTTGTATCGTCAACAACAGCCTAACCGTTCGATGGTAATTCCCTAGTGTGGCTGCAGCTGTTCCCCAAACGACGGTGCAGGGCTACACAGGAAATTGCAGGTGCATATCTAAATAGATTATGATGTTACCTTTGTTTGAGTGGCAATCTTCCGCAGCAGCTGTTGAAATCTGTTACTTTGGTTATCCGTCTTGAGCTGACTGCAATTTAATTAAAAAGAATTACGCTAGAGGCGTTTCGCTTTCATTTATAAAGCACCTTTCGTGGTTATTCTGCAAATTGGATACGCACGTTTCTACATTTTTTGTTCTTTTAGGTCAGAAACAGCGTTTTGTTCATAAAGTTGGTGTGCCAGTTACTTACTAAGAATGGCAAAAACTGCCCAGTGCAAATGTTAATCGAAGTCTTTCGACGTTAGCCGCTGCCATTAAGGTAGGAAGAAGCAGAATATGTAAAGGAATACGGTAAGTAAGTCGCACACCGCTGTTTTTAATACAAAAGAACGAAAAATTTACAAACGTATTTATCCAGTTTGCAGAATAACCACGGAAGATGCTTTATAAATAAAAGCGAAACGTGTCTGGTGTAATTCTTTTTAATTAAATTGCAGTGAGCTCAAGACGGATAACCGATAGTAACAAATTATGATGTGCTTGGTGCACAATATGGCGATCCTCTTTTGTGCTGGTCAGATGTGGCCAACCGGGACCGTGATTACGTCCCATGCCGTTCAACATCGGGCACTGTCACATTCGTATGCCCCAGATTCGCACGATTCGACCATCCCTCCAAACCGAAACTCAAAATGTAGCTCCTTTCGACCTCTGTCAGGTGATAACACTGTCTCAGAGAGCATGGAAAGTCACTTAAAATCTGATGCTTCTCACACCCTTGTATACTGTACTGCTGAAAACAATAAGTATGAACAACTCCTAATGCAGTCTCGGCACGTTATAACTGTCACACAGAACTGTAACTTCACACACCCGCCGTTTTGTACAAAGTTACACTGATACCCGGCCGCGTCTTCTAGGCGCTTTACTTTTCTTGTCAGGGAGCGTATAAATTCTGTCGTGGTGTGGTCGTGTGCAGACGGAGGGCCGTGTGTGGAGTGGGGAGTGGGAGGTGGCCTGACGGACCGCCTCGGCGGGCGCGACCTTTGCTGGCTGACTTTTACGGCTGGCGTGCAGAGGTCGATCTCTGCGGGCGGCAGGCAGTCTTGGGCGCCTGCTGGCCCGGGGCGAGCACGCCACGCCACGATACGCCACGCCATGTCACGCCGCCTACAGTGGATCGCAGCTGCGGACGGGTTGGGCAGCCGGCCAACACCATTTGTTCTCTGCAGCTGGCGACCCAGTCCCACAAACACGCTGCCTGAGGCTGTTGTGTACGACTTTGTACACAACGGTAAGGACAGGTAGTCTACACTGTTGTGTGGAAACTGTCGTTCTAGGAAAGCTGGATAGTAGCAGAACTGATTAGCGAACAAGTTGACCACGTTAACAGAATATTTATTTAACTTGTATTTTTGCAAGCGTAGGAAGACTGATTACAACACTTCAGCTACAACAATAGCAACGAAGATGGCGCTTTCTGAACTAAGCACGAACGAGCCACGACTAGGCGGCGTCTGCGTAGCGTCACGTAGCGAAGAGGCTCCAAATGCGAGTGGGCTGTGTCGTTGCCACCGGCCGTTCGACAATGAGGAGCGAAAGAAACTGGTACACCTACCTGCCTAATATCAAAAAATGGCTCTGAGCACTATGGGACTTAACATTTGTGGTCATCAGTCCCCTAGAACTTAGAACTACTTAAACCTAACTAACCTAAGGACATCACAAACATCCATGCCCGGGGCAGGATTAGAACATGAGACCGTAGCGGTCACGCGGTTCCAGACTGATGCGCCTAGAACCACACGGCCACACCGGCCGGCTGCCTAATATCGCGTAGAGCCAGCGCGAGTACGCAGAAATGCCGCAAAACCACGTTGGATGGCCTCCACTAATGTCTGAGGTAGTGCGCGATGAAATTGACACCATGAGTCCAGCAGGGCTGTTCATAAATCGGTAGAGTACGAGGAGGTGGAGATCTCTTCTGAACAGCACGTTGCAAGGCATCACAGTCATGTTTAATAAGGTTCATGTCTGGCGAGTTCGGCGGCCAGCGGAAGTATTTAAACTCAGCATAGTTTTCCTGGAGCCACTCTCTAGTAGTTCCGGAGGTCTTATGTATCGCATTGTCCTGCTGGAATTGCCCAAGTCTGTCGGAAAGCACAATGGACATGAATGGATGCAGGTGATCAGACAAGATGCTTACGTACGTGTCAATTCTCAGAGTCGTATCTAGACGTATCAAGGGTCCCATATCACACCAGCTGCACAAGGCCCACACCATTACAGAACCTCCACCACTTTGAAGAGTCCCATGCTGAGATGCATGGTCCGTGGATTCATCAGGTTGTCACTATACCCGTACATGTCCGTCCACTAGATACAATTTGAAAGGAGCCTCATCCGACCAGGCAACAGGTTTCCAGTCATTAACAGGTGTTGATGGGCCCAGGCGAGGCGTAAAGCTTTGTGTGGTGCAGTCGTCAAGGGTACACGACTGGGCCTTCGGCCCGAAAGCCCATATCGATAATGTTTCGTTGAATGGTACGCACGCTGACATTTGTTGATGGCCCAGCATTGAAATCTGCAGCAATGTACGGAAGGGTTGCAAGGGTTGCTCTTCTGTCACGTTGAACGATTCTCTTCAGTCGTCACTGGTCCCGTTCTTGCAGGATCTGTTTCCGGCCGCAGCGATGTCGGAGATGTGATGTTTCACCGGATTCCTGATACTCGTGGAATGGTCATACGGAAAAATCCCCACTTCATTGCTACCTCCGAGATGCAGTGTTCCATCGCTCGTGCGCCGATTATAACACCACGTCCAAATTCACTTCAATCTTGATAACCTGCCATTTTTCAGCAGTAACCGATCTAACAACTGCGCTATACACTTGTTGTCTTATATAGGCGTTGCCAACCAAAGGGACGGCCTGTTTATTTATCTCTGAATAATCCCCCCTCCCCCCCCCCCCCTGTAACCATTGACCTTGCCGTTGGTGTGGAGGATTGCGTGCCTCAGCGATACAGATATACAGTTGGCCGTACCGTAGGTGCAACCACAACGGAGGGGTATCTGTTGAACGTGTGGTTCCTGAAGAGGGGCACCAGCCTTTTCAGTAGGTGCAAGGGCAACAGTCTGGATGATTGACTGATCTGGCCTTGTAACACTAACCAAAACGGCCTTGCTATGTTGGTACTGCGAACGGCTGAAAGCATGGGGAAACTACGGCCGTAATTTTTCCCGAGGGCGTGCAGCTTTACTGTATGGTTAAATGACGATGGCTGAAAGCAAGGGAAAACTACGGCCGTAATTTTTCCCGAGGGCGTGCAGCTTTACTGTATGGTTAAATGACGATGGCGTCCTCTTGGGTAAAATATTCCGGAGGTAAAATAGTCCCCCATTCTGTTCTCCGGGCGGAGACTACTCAAGAGGACGTCGTTATTAGGAGAAAGAAAACTGGCGTTCTACGGATTGGAGTTTGGAATGTCAGATCCATTAATCGGGCAGGTAGGTTAGAAAATTTAAAAAGGGAAATGGATAGGTTAAAGTTAGATATAGTGGGAATTAGTGAAGTTCTGTGGCAGGAGGAACAAGACTTCTGGTCAGGTGACTATAGGGTTATAAACACAAAATCAAATAGGGGTAATGCAGGATTAGGTTTAATAATGAATAGGAAAATAGGAATGCGGGTAAGCTACTACAAACAGAATAGTGAACGCATTATTGTGGCCAAGATAGATACGAAGCCCACGCCTACTGCAGTAGTAAATGTTTATATGCCAACTAGCTCTGCAGATGTCGAAGAAATTGAAGAAATGTATGATGAAATAAAAGAAATTATTCAGATAGTGAAGGGTGACGAAAATTTAATAGTCATGGGTGACTGCAATTCGGTAGTAGGAAAAGGGAGAGAAGGGAACCTAGTAGGTGAATATGGATTGGGGCTAAGAAATGAAAGACGAAGCCGGCTGGTAGAAATTTGCACAGAGCACAACTTAATCATAGCTAACACTTGGTTCAAGAATCATAAAAGAAGGCTGTATACATGGAAGAAGACTGGAGATACTGACAGGTTTCAGATAGATTATATAATGGTAAGACAGAGATTTCGGAGCCAGGTTTTAAATTGTAAGACATTTCCAGGTGCAGATGTGGACTCTGACCACAATCTATTGGTTATGAACTGTAGATTAAAACTGAAGAAACTGCAAAAAGGTGGGAATTTAAGGAGATGGGATCTGGATAAACTGATTAAACAAGAGGTTGCTCAGAGTTTCAGGGAGAGCATAAGCGAACATTTGACAGGAATGGGGGAAAGAAATACAGTAGAAGATGAATGGGTAGCTTTGAGGGATGAAGTAGTGAACGCAGCAGAGGATCAAATAGGTAAAAAGACGAGGGCTAGTAGAAATCCTTGGGTAACAGAAGAGATATTGAATTTCATTGATGAAATGAGAAAATATAAAAATGCAGTAAATGAAGCAGGCAAAAAGGAATACAGACGTCTCAAAAATCAGATCGACAGGAAGTGCAAAATGGCTAAGCAGGGATGGCTGGAGGACAATTGTAAGGATGTAGAGGCTTATCTTACTAGGGGTAAGATAGATACTGCCTACAGGAAAATTAAAGAGACTTTTGGAGATAAGAGAACTACTTGCATTAACATCATGAGCTCAGATGGAAACCCAGTTCTAAGCAAAGAAGGGAAAGCAGAAAAGTGGAAGGAGTATATAGAAGGTCTATAGAAGGGTGATGTACTTGAGGACAATATTATGGAAATGGAAGAGGATGTAGATGAAGATGAAATGGGAGATACGATACTGCGTGAAGAGTTTGACAGAGCACTGAAAGACCTGAGTCAAAACAAGGCCCCCGGAGTAGACAACATGCCATTGAAACTACTGACGGCCTTGGGAGAGCCAGTCCTGACAAAACTCTACCATCTGGTGAGCAAGATGTATGAAACAGGCGAAATACCCTCATACTTCAAGAAGAATATTATAATTCCAATCGCAGTGAAAGCAGGTGTTGACAGATGTGAAAATTACCGAACTATCAGTTTGATAAGTCACAGCCGCAAAATTCTTACGCGAATCCTTTACAGACGAATGGAAAAACTAGTAGAAGCCGACCTCGGGGAACATCAGTTTGGATTCCGTAGCAATGTTGGAACATGTGAGGCAATACTGACCCTGCGACTTACCTTAGAAGAAAGATTAAGGAAAGGCAAACCTACGTTTCTAGCATTTGTAGACTTAGAGAAAGCTTTTGACAATGTTGACTGGAATACTCTCTTTCGAATTCTAAAGGTGGCAGGGGTAAAATACAGGGAGCGAAAGGCTATTTACAGTTTGTACAGAAACCAGATGGTAGTTATAAGAGTCGAGGGACATGAAAGGGAAGCAGTGGTTGGGAAGGGCGTGAGACAGGGTTGTAGTCTCTCCCCGATGCTATTCAATCTGTATATTGAGCAAGCGGTGAAGGAAACAAAAGAAAAATTCGGAGTAGGTATTAAAATCCATGGAGAAGAAATAAAAAGTTTGCGGTTCGCCGATGACATTGTAATTCTGTCAGAGACAGCAAAGGACTTGGAAGAGCAGTTGAACGGAATGGATGGTGTCTTGAAGGGAGGATATAAGACGAACATCAACAAAAGCTAAACGAGGATAATGGAATGTAGTCGAATTAAGTCGGGTGATGTTGAGGGTATTAGATTAGGAAATGAGTCAATTAAAGTAGTAAAGGAGTTTTGCTATTTGGGGAGCAAAATAACTGACGATGGTCGAAGTAGAGAGGATATAAAATGTAGACTGACAATGGCAGGGAAAGCGTTTCTGAAGAAGAGAAATTTGTTAACATCGAGTATAGATTTAAGTTTTAGGAAGTCATTTCTCAAAGTATTTGTATGTAGTGTAGCCATGTATGGAAATGAAATATGGACGATAAATAATTTGGACAAGAAGAGAATAGAAGCTTTTGAAATGTGGTGCTACAGAAGAATGCTGAAGATTAGATGGGTATATCACATAACTAATGACGAAGTATTGAATAGGATTGGGGAGAAGAGACGTTTGTGGCACAACTTGACTAGAAGAAGGGATCGGTTGGTAGGACATGTTCTGAGACATCAAGGGCCTACCAATTTAGTATTGGAGGGCAGCGTGGAGGGTAAAAATCGTAGAGGGAGACCAAGAGATGAATACACGAAGTAGATTCAGAAGGATGTAGGTTGCGGTAGGTACTGGGAGATGAAGAAGTTTGCACAGGATAGAGTAGCATGGAGAGCTGCATCAATCCAGTCTCAGGACTGAAGAGCACAACAACAACAACAACAACAGCAACATTTGAATAATCATGCATTTGGCGCTTCAGTGTATATCGTGGCAGCAGAGGGCACTCGTAGACCAGAGCCCTGTGGGAGGGGCTCAGTGTGCGTGCACTATGTGGTCCGCCAGACCTCTCACGACCGCAATTCCGTTTCTAACTTTGTCATATCGGTAGAGTGGTATGGATACATGATACCAAAGAGGCAGCGCTTTCTCCATCCGACAGCTTCACATTCAATAACGACTTTCAGTTCACGACCACATTAGCTCTATGATGGAAGTATAGATAGATTTGTAATTGTTGAAGTCCTCGTTCGCCGATAAACCAATGGACACGTCAGCCAAAGTGTCTACATGAAAAGTACACACGCTAGTCGGTATCTGCACGCTCTCAGCCACCACCATCGGGCACAAAATCGTCGCTTGCTGAACACTCTCGTCCATCGTTCTACAGTCGTCCCAGACACAGTAAACCTGCCAGTAGAACTAAACCACCCCCGAAGAATCCTCCGGGAAAATGGCTACAATTACCACTAGATACCACAAGCCATTTCTGGTGAGATGCACACGTATAACACTACCGTAGAAGAGAGCAAGAAGCTTCCGCTTTGCCTGCCTGTGGCACAGTGTCGGGAAACAGACTCCTGAAGAGACACAACATTTCATCAGTGTTTATGCCCCCAGAAGAAACAGGACTGCACATGTGGCCTGAGACTGACTTTTTTGGGCTCAAACGCCTGGAGTGTATAACATATCGTGCCTTTCTGGCGGCTGCTAGGGCGAGGAAGCAGTACGCAATGGACGCAAGACGAGATGACTTACGTCTACGCTATCCTGCACTATTTGCTTATTGCTTATCATATTGGACCTTAAAGCCCTATGTTACATCTCTCCAGGAACAACATATACCAAATACATTACAAAAACACTCACAGGAATAATAATAATAATGATATATAAACACTAACAATGATAATAATAATTAACAGTGATAATAATGATAGTATAGGACATTAAAAGAGATATAAATTAGTTTAGCAGGTTTAAGTACATGTTTAGTATTATAGATGCTGAAGGCATAAAGAAAGAGAAGAAGACTGAAATGACAAAATATAGAACCATGCCCACGTGCTGTGGGAGGAGGGATTGTGTCGGGGGAGGAGGGATTGCCGAGAGTAAGTTGCGGACTAGTATGGGGGAGAGATAGCTATTGTGAACTTTGGAAGGAATTTAACTTAACTGATTTTTTTCAGCTTCCTCAAACAGAAAACGATTTAGAGAACATTGCAGTGTTGTGTGATGGTACAGAGAGAATTGTACTTTGTTGAGAACGACTATTTCTGCTGTGCTGTTCAGGTAGTAGTGTAAGAGTTGAAGAGAGGAATGATTGAGAAAACGATGGAGTAAACATAGATTATAAAAGTTTGTACGTTTATCGGCACGTAGCCATAATAACCAGCCGTGGGAGAACACACTTTAGACAACAGACTCGCATTTGGGAGGACTGTGGCTCAAAACCGCGTCCGGCCATCCAGATTTCACTCTTCCGTCATTTCCTTAAATCGCTCCAGGCAAACGCTGGGTTGGTTCCTTTGAAAGGGCACGGCAGATATCTTTCGACATCCTTGACACAATCCGAGGTTGTGCTCCGTCTCTAAAGATCTTGATGTCGACGGGAAATTAAACCCAATCTTCCTTCCTCTTTAAAATGCTTTAGAAAATCCACACCGGACTATGATAGACGATACATCTATGAATATGAGGACGAACGGATTTTGAGATAAAATTATTAAAAGATCTGTGAAAATAAAAATGTTAAAACACAATGACGTCAGAAACACCTTCGGTCGTGTATAGCTCACGATCGTAATGCATAACCAAAGTGCCTAACGAAAGCCTATATCCTGCAGTAGATTTAAAATATATTATAATATTCACTCTTCAGTGGGAGACGTGCTATTGACTGGCTTGTATCCATAGTCACTTGCCTTACATAATCACGACTGAAATAACAGAAGTGTTGTTGCTATTTTTAAAATGTTTGCCGTATATGTAAGCGATGCATGATGTGTGGTCGACGCGTGACATGTGAAGCAGTTTGTTTACCGATATTCGACAGATGATGAAAGACTGCCCGATTACAGTAGGAATTGTGAAGAATCCGCGTGGTATGGCCGGAACTGTTTCTAAGGTGTTGACATTGGTTATGTTTGATGGTCACAATAACTTACACTGTTTACCGGCAGCATTCCTCGGGTCTGTCGTGGCCAGCGGCACTTCAAATGATGTGAACATTCTTATCCGATCCAGTCCGTAAGGTGCTATAGTGAGAATGGCGAAACGTTGCAAAACGAAGCGCTAGCATCTCCAATATACTACGCAGTATTAAATACATTCTTACAAAACAGGCGCTTGTTTCTTGTCGCACAGTTTATTTCTAGTATGCATCAGTCTTTGAAATTACGTAGTGCCATTACGTGCATGGAAGATCATAGACGAAAGTTTACTTGATGATTGAAATTAATTCCTTTTAGGTTATACGAACTAATCGCATCCCTTAAATTTGTTGTACCACTATTTTTCCGGAATTGAGAGAATGTAACGCAGTAAATTGCAGCGAAAGTAGACACCACATTTGTGTTTTTTAAGTTCCCTAAAAAGGCTGACGGATTTGAAACAGCACTTTACACCACTAAATAGTTTTGACTCTCTTGTAACTTACAGACACTTAAAGAAAAATGAAGATTCCCTTGAGAATAGTAAATGCCTAGCAAATGTCAGAAGACATCGTCTGTTGCAGAAACATCCTGTATATCTACACAATAATGTGAAGTTTTGTCGGCTACACTTCCAACCACATCAGTGTATCGATGCGGCAAATTGGACTGGTATACATAGTAGTACTTTAAATAATTAACCTATCATATAAGGCAAACAGCTGAGAGAAAACTGCCACACAAACGTCATTATAATAAAACGTAAAAAATAACGCAACTCTTGTCCAACACAGAAGAAACGAATTTAGCAATTATGGCTAAATCAGAACCACAATAACAGCAGGACAAGCTTTAGAATCGTCAACCTCTTGTGTTTTGGAGAAGTAATTACACTTAAAAATTATTCATGTGTTATAAAAGCGCATAAAGTATTATAAAGTGCAAATCACTGGGCTCTGTGCAAAAATGTTACGTGTCAAGCACTCTCAGTCATAATAGTAATAGAAATAAACGCTTCTTATGAGATAAGATTGATACTTCCTTACTTTCAGCGGGGCAAGCTGGAATTATATACGATTTCTAAATTAATTCTTCAAACTGACATTGTAGCTTACGTCATTTAATTAGTGAGTTTTAGCTATACATTTGATTAACCATCACAAGTGTCTCGCGTACTTCGATGTCCGCTCGTAATCATCTTTTAGTATCCAATTAATCTCCCAATGTTAGATTAGTTCATTATTACGTGTTATTACATACACTAAATAGTCAAAGAAACTGGAACATCTGCCTAATATTGTGCAGGCCCCACGCGAACACGCAGAAGTGCCGCAACACGACGTGGCATGGACTAATGTCTGAAGTACTGCTGGAGGGAACTGACACCATGTATCCTGCAGGGCTGTTCGTAAATACGTAAAAGTACTGGAGGGCGGAGATCTCTTCTGAGCAGCATGTTGGAAGACAGTCCAGATATGCTCAATAATGTTCATGTCTGGGGAGTATGATTGCCGGCGGAAGTATTTAAACACACAAGAGTGTTCCTGGAGCCACTCCGTACCAATTTTGAACGTGTGGATTGTAGCATTGTCCTGCTGGAATTGCCCAAGTTCGTCGGAATGCACAGTGGACATGAATGGATGCAGGTAATCAGACAGGGTTCTTACGTATGTGTTTCCTGTCAGAGTCGTATCTAGACGTATCAGGGGCCCCATTTCACTCCAACTGCTCACGCTGCACACCATTACAGAGCCTCCACTAGCTTCAGTAGTCCCCTGGTAACATGCAGTGTCCACGGATTCATGAGTTTGTATCCATACCCGTACACGTCCATTCGCTAGGTACAATTTGAAACGAGACTCATCCGATCAGCAACATGTTTCAGTCATCAATAGCCCAAAATCAGTGTGAGGGGCCCCGGCGAGGCGTAATTCTGTGTTTCGTGTAGTCATGAGGGGTAACCGAGTGGGCCTTCGACTCCGAAAGCTTATATCGATGATGTTTCGTTGAGTGGTTCGTTCGCTGACACTTGTTGATGACACAGCATTGAGACCTGCAGCATTTTGCGGAAGAGTTGCACTTCTGTCACGTTGAACGATTGTCTTCAGTCGTAGTTGGCCTCGTTCTCGCAGGATCTATTTCCGGCAGCAGCGGTGTCGAAGAGTTGACGTTTTACCGGATTCCCGATATTCACGGTACACTCGTGGAATGGTCGTACGGTAAAATCCCCTCTTCATTGCTACCTCGGAGATGCTGTGTCCCATCGATCAGGCGCCGATTATAACACCACGTTCAAACTCACTTAAATATTGATAACCTATCATTATAGCAGCAGTAACCGATCTAACAACTGCGCCAGACGCTTGTTGTCTTATATAGGCGGTGCCCACCTCAGCGCTGTACTCTGCCTGTTTACATATCTCTGTATTTGAATACTCATGCCTATACCATTTTCTTTGGCGCTTCAATGTATTTCTCGATATTGAAACGTTGTTGGAGACTGTGCTTGTTGTGGAATTGCCCGTTCTCAGTAAGTAAGTAGAAGCCGCAATGGCCACGGTCGGCAAGCTTCAGTCTTGGATGCTAGACCGAAACGACAATGTGGTGAAAAATTCGGCACGGTTGGTACGTTTGCCAAAATGTCTCATCCGAGAAGAGGAGGATGCATTGCCGGTGGTTACTGAACGCACAGAATCTGTCGACTACAAATCATGGATCATGTAGCGCAAATGACGCCTACACCTGGATTCTGAAGGCATACTTGATGCCTTCAGGCCACTGGCTGGCAGTGAAAATAGACTCGCGCGCGGAATGGAAGTAAGGCTCTCATCGCATCTGGAACCAATGGCACTCCTTTGATGTATAGCCGAGGAGAAACCTTAAGCTAGAGAGTCAGACGATTATGGAATGACCTCGAGTGCGGATTTCTTGACCTCCACCATCAACACGTTTTTAACAGTTTTCCACAGGTGAAACACAAAATTAAATTACCCGCTTTAGTAAATTTGTGATATAAACTTAGCGTTTCGAGTGCGGATTTCTTGACCTCCACCATCAACACGTTTTTAACAGTTTTCCACAGGTGAAACACAAAATTAAATTACCCGCTTTAGTAAATTTGTGATATAAACTTAGCGTTGGTTACAATTGAACCATGACATGTTTCTGATATTTTTATTCTGAACTGACATAAACTGCCCTTTTTAAAGTCTGAGTTCTCTGTACTGTCACCCTGTCAAGAATCTGTACCTCCAATTATGCCTCCAAATGCTTTCCACCAAATAGGGCCTATGAGACATGTTTTAAATTCTCTTGAAATTTTTAAAAGCGGAATATTAAAGCGCAAGTTTTCTCCAGTTAATCGTAAACGGTTACATCAAAACGACTAGTCGCCTGAAACAGTACACTAGTGTACGGAACAGTGCCGGCAGAAGTAAACAGAAGCTATTGTGAGACGGTGTGCCTCGACAGCTGAGTAAGTCCCGCATAATGCGGCATATAGTTTCAAACTGTCACGAAATGACATAACGGGCAAGAGTACGCCACATAGTGAGAGATACATTCTCTGCTTGTGCAAAGCACTATTTGGTCAAGCGTGGACGACCTTCAGTTGTATGACAGTTTTTTCAAATATACGAGGGTCGTTCAATAAGTAATGCCCCATATTTTTTTCTCAGAACATATTTATTGTTATGAATCACAATTTGGTGACAATGTACATCAATATGTCTTGTCCATGTCCTATTTTTCTACGTAGTCTCCGTCACGTTCTATGGCCGTACGCCAACGTTGTGGAAGAGCAAGTATTCCCTGCTGGTAAAAGCTCTTGTTCTGTAGGGATAGCCATGTTTTCACTGCGTGACTGACACTCTCATAACCTTCAAAGTGTGTTCCCCGTAGTGAATCTTTAAGCGCCCTAAGAGATGGAAGTCCGAGGGTGTCAGGTCTGGATCGTAGGATGGATGAGGCAATGATGTCCAACACAAATTGGCGACGTGTTCCCAGGTTCTGAGACTTGTGTGTGGGCGTGCATTATCGTGTTGGAGCAAGATTTCTGCTGGATTCTTGTCCGATCGAACGCGTCAGAAACGGTTCTTGAGTTTATTCAAAGTCTTCACCTATGCCTCTGAATTGATCGTTGACCCTCTTGGCGTCACATCCACGAGAGCTCTTTTTCTGCATGTCCTGAGGCTGTAACTTTCTTTACCCATCGCCCAACTGTATTCCTATCAACTGCAGCATCGCCATACAATGCACACAAACGTTAATGATTTCACCACGGTTTTGTTTTCTGCACACAAGAATTCAATAATAGCACGATGCTTGTAACGTGAGTCGCATGTCGACACCATTTTGACGCTGTTCTACGGCTCTGTCATCTGCCATAACGGCTCGAAACTTCACTGCCTCACAGAACAACATCAAATGTGAAGCACCAACAAGGACTTTTTTAAAAAAAATGTGGGACATTACTTATTGCACGACCCTCGTAGCTATAAAACTGGTAACTGTGGCGAGTACAATGAACAGCGCTGAAGCGAACTGAGTACCCAAATACTTCCGGAACAGGTATTACAAGGGTATTCACTATGCGGGAACAGATTTCAATGTGTGATGAGTCGGATTCTTCTCCTTCCTTTAATTGAAATCAACTAAACCACGACGCAAGACGAAACTGTGCACCATTTTCTGTGCCTATGAGCCAATTGTGTTGTGATGTGTCACCAGTTAAAGGTTGAGGGACTCCTGTGCAAAGCAGTATAATATTGAGATGCTGCCCTCTCACCGTCTAAGGTTGTCCAGTCGTAGAAGAAGGTAACGTAGCAACTTCAGTTTCGCTGCACACTTGTGCTAACAGTCACCTTGCAGGTGAGACACCTGATACCACATCGCCTCACCACAGACTGAGTCACCTCTCTTGCAGATGTTAGCTTCCCACGTATCTTTAACACCTGTCAAGTCTTCATGCTGCCTTGTATTCTCAACTTCCGCACATGCTAAAGAATCGAAGCCAATTTCCTTACTGATGGGAACGGAGTTCGGAACATCGGAACTTTTAAATGCTCCTTCACTGACACATGGCAATCAGTTTTTTTGTAATTTTTGTACTTAGGGTACGTGAAGTTCAGAACTCGAATATCCATCTCGGAAAACAGTTCGATGCAACTCTCAAAAACTGTGGAGAAACTCGAGTTCGAAGTTTTCCGACCATCTTTAATACGTTAAATTAATGTCGATTTTTCAACAAGTAGTGTGTATTTGTAACAGACTGCTTGCATGCGACGTGGGGGCGTGGATTCTATTCCCAGCAGTGGAAAAACAAAGAAACAAAACAAAACAAATGTAAGAATTTTTAAAATGTTGCAGCCCTATCAGCAACTGTGATAAATTAATATGTCAAAAATCCGCCTCAGTTGTGAAATGTTACTGGTCTTTACCAAGATTTCAGCTAATCTAACCTTCTTCAGAAGCATAAGATAAACTAAAATATGCCAGAATAAGGCACGGTCAAACATAAAAAGCTAAGTACCAAGGTACCATGTCAAGCTACGTTACCTAGCTGACCCGGCCCACTTCGTGGAAAAAGGTCAGTTAGCCGCGGACGCTATGTTGGAGTTCCAAACTACCGCACATTGAGAAAATTTCCTCATTAGAAATCGGCCGATCATCATCTTCTTCCACTCTTATACCAGGTGACGCAGCTAAGACAGGCCAAAACAAATATATCCACAATGAATAAATATTTCAAGTTCGGTTTTTCCGAAGTTATAGCGGACAATATGGCTTTCTAAAGTAATTTGTATCATTTATAATTGTCGAGGTACCCGGACTTTTCTCTAGTGGAACTATAAACTTTTTTTTTCTGCGGCATTTAAAAGGAGCTTCTAAGAGAATATCAACGACATAACATTTATGGCAGTTTATCAAATAGTATCACGATAAAAGCCTCTCAAACCACTGGCTCAGCATCGAGAGAAAAGGTTCCACAAAAGTGTTCAAAAAAAAAAAAACTGCAACATCTGCTTAATATCGTGTAGGGCCCGAGCGAGCACGCAGAAGTCCCACGACACGACGTGTCATGGACTCGACTAATGTCTGAATTAGTGCTGGAGGGAATTGACACTCTGATCCTGCAAGTCTGTCCATAAATCCGTAAAAGTACGATGGGGTGGAGATCTCTTCTGAACAGTACGTTGCAAGGCATCCAATATATGCTCAATAATTTTTCATGCATGTGGAGCTTGGTGGCTAGCGGAAATGTTTAAACTTAGGAGAGTGTTCCTGGAGCCATTCTGTAACTATTCTGGACATGTGGGGTGTATCATTGTCCTCCTAGAATTGCCCAAGTCCGTCGGAATTCACAATGGTCATGAATGGATGCAGGTGGTCAGACAGGACGCTTCCGTACGTGTCACCTGTCAGAGTTGTATCTAAACGTATCAGGAGTCCCATACCACTCCAGATGCTGACGCCTTCACCATTACAGAGCCTCCACCAGCTTGAACAGTGCCCTGCTGGCATGCAGAGTCCATGGACTCATGAAGTTGTCTCCGCACACATACACGTCCACCCGTTCGATACAGTTAGAAACAAGACTCGACCAACCAGGCAATATGTCATTAACAGTTCAAAATCAGTGTTGACAGGCCCAGGCGAGGCATAAAGCTATGTGTTGTGCAGCCATCAAGGGTACACGAGTGAGCCTTCGGCTCCGAAAGCCCGTAACGACGATGTTTCGTCGAATGGTTCGCACGCTGATACTTGTTGACGGACCAGAACTGAAATCTGCAGTAGTTTGCGGAAGGGTTGGACTTCCGTAACGTTGAACGATTCTCTTCAATCGTCATTGGTCCCTTTCTTGCAGGATCTTTTTCCGACCGCAGCGATGTCGTTGATTTGACGTTTTAGCGGATTCCTGATATTCACGGTACACTAGTGAAATGATCGTACGGGAGAAACCCAACTTCAGCGCTATCTCAGAGACGCTATGTCCCATCGCTCGTGCGCCAACTATAACACCACTTTCTAACTCATTTAAATCTTGATAACCTGCCATTGTAGCAGCCGTAAGCGATCTAACAACTGCGCCACACACTTGTTTTATGTAGGAGTTGCCGATTGCAGCACCGTATTCTGCCTGTTTACATATCTCTGTATCTGAATATGGTTGAATATACCAGTCTCTATGGTGCTTCAGTGTATAACGTATGTAAGCAAACCCGTGACTCGGTTAGTCGGCTGTCACACCAGGTGCTCAAAGTGTTGATCTTGAGCATTCCCACATGTCTTAAAGTGAGTCTGCAAAACCATTAGTGCAACTTGAATTTCATCTGGAGTTAACGGCTCCACAGGGCAGTGTTAGAACGCCTTTTGTGCCTTCGGGGGCCGTCGGTGTTTCCTCATTGACTTCTTATTTTAATTTTTACCTCAGATAAGGTAGTGAAGTCTTATATTTCGTGAGCGTGCAGACCATTTTGCCTTTCCACCATTTTGGTACCACGCTGATTCCCTTGTGTCGTGTGGGGTGTCTTCCAATATCTGCGGTAACAGCGTATTTAGGAACTAGAGATACATGAATGTATTCACACTGAACCGAAAAAGAGACTGGTACATGGCATGCGTATTCAAATATAGACATATGTAAATAGACAGAATAAGACACCGCTGTCGGCAGCGCCTATATAACACAACAAGTGTCTGGCGCAGTTGAGGGATCGGTTACTGCTGCTACAATGGTAAATTATTAAGATTTAAATGAGTTTGAACGTGATGTTGTAGCGATGGGACACAGGATCTCCGAGGTAACGATGAAGTGAGGATTTTCCCGTACGGCCATTTCACGAGTGTACCGTGAATAACAGGAATCCGCTAAAACAGCAAATTTCCGACATCGGTGAGGCCGGAAAAAGATCCTGCAAGAGCGGGACCAATGATGACTGAAGAGAATTGTTCAGCGTGACAGAAGTGCAACCCTTCCGCAAATTGCTGCAGATTTCAATGCTGGGCCATCAACAAGTGTCAGTGTGCGAGCCATTCAACGAAACATCAGTGATATTGGCTTTCGGAGCCCAAGGTCCACTCGTGTACCCTTGACGACTGCACGACACATCGTTTTACGCACCGCCTGGGTTCGTCAAAACCGACATTGGACTGTTGATGACTAGAAACTTGATGCCTGGTAGGACGAGTCTCGTTTCTAATTGTATCGAGCTGATGGACGTGTATGAGTATGGAGACAACCTCGTGACTCCATGGAACCTGCATGTCATCACCGGGTACTGTTCGGGCTGGTGCAGGCTCTGTAACGGTGTGGGACTTGTGCAGCTGGAGTGATATGGGACCCCTGATATGTCTAGGTACGACTCTGAGAGGTGACACGTACCTAACATCCTGTCTGATCACGGGCATCCTTTTACGTCCATTTTGCATTCCGACAAACGTGGGAAATCCAGCAGGACAATGTGACACCCCACACATCCAGAATAGCTACAGAGTGGCTCTAGGAACACTTTTCCGAGGTTAAATACTTCCGCTAGCCACCAAACTCCCCAGATATGAACATTATTGAGCAATTCGGGGTGCCTTGCAACGTGTTGTTCAGAAGAGATCTCCACACCATCGCACTCTTACGGAATTATGGAGAGCCGTGGAGGATTCTTGGTGTCACTTCCCTCCAGCACTACTTCGGAGTTTAGTCGAGTCCATGCCACGTCGTGTTGCGGGACTTCCGCATGCTCGCTGGGGCCCTACACGATATTAAGCAGGTGTACTAGTTTCTTTGGCTCTTCAGTGTTATTCCCATCTATGAAATGACCATCAGTGATGGAGGTTTTGAATAACACGCGCCAAATGTTGATAGACGAAGAGGTTGTTTTTATTCACTTCTTTGAGGCAGCGTTGATTTTCAAGTGACGATTATTGGATATTGCGAAAATTGACGTGCCCATGGTTTTGTAAACGATACTTCTTCCGTAAACCAAATATTGGATAGATGTCCCGCATCACTTTACACTTTTGGTAGTTACCATTCAGGGAACGTTAACCAACTCTGGAAATCGCTGTTATGAGACTGTAGATGATGCAGGGAAATGTGAAGAGGATGAAATGTGTTCGCAGGACACTCGTTTGATAGTTCCCTCTCGTACTTCCGAAACGGCTCTTACTGACATTTGCACTGTGTGTTACTGCTACTAAAAATGTCAGTTTCATTTCTTTCGTCAACTGCCCTGCTTTTTTCTTGCCGTATTTTAGTCTTCAGATTTCCATTTTCTAGAGCTTTTATATAATATTTGCAAAGATTGATCGTGATTGCTTTGCTCGACCTTAGATGGTCTTCGGGATGTAACCGCGCACCGCGCCGCTGTTATAATAGTTTACCGACATTCGCCATTAACAGTATTCACATTGTGAATGCCTCAGTAGCTTCACAAAGAAGTTATGTGATTTCTACAACAGCAGAAATCAGACTGATGTGTTTCAAGGCTACAAGTAAGCACAAGTACCATATGTGTTATGTGTTTGCTTACATTTTGTGTAATAGAACAGACATTTGTGGAATTTGTGAAACCTCTTCTCACAATGGCAGGACGGTAGTTTGCGGCGCAGAAAAATGTATACAGTGCCATTAGGAAAAATAAAAAATAAGAAAGGTCGGTGTCGTAATTGGGCGACTATAAACAATGAAAATTACCTACGAACCTCAGGAAATTGTCCATATTGTCCACTATAACTTGACGAAAACGTCACCGCAGTACATTTATTCAGTCTGGATATATTAGGGGCAGCTTGTCTTAGTTGCCTATTCTAACAAAATGCAAATCAAAATTAGTTTGAACGTAATTGTACACAACTAATCCATTTTATCTTGTTTTCATGAAACCCAAGCGACATATGCGACAGCTGTAGCCCTTTATATGTTACACACAAATTCTCCAAATTCGATCACGATGGTTTCTCGAGATTCTCTGCCAAGGATGGCCGCTTCAGATCCATTAACATCCCTGTTTCAGTGTCATATAGGCTGAACATACTTGTCATGATCCTAGTATCACATCCCGTAAGTGAGTTGATAAAGATCCATGTACTGGACCACTCTTTGGCATAGAGCTGAATGTAGTTTTCTTAACATTACAGTTTATGCCACTGGCGAAAGTAAGGTTGTAAGGGTGAATGGCAAGTCATGCCTGAATAGCTTAATTGTTGATAGGATCGCCTCGGGGAGGCGAAGTTCCGGAATCGAGTTCCGTTCCGACACAAAGTTTTAACGTTCGTTGAAATGTCAGATGTTGTTCACTTTGCTAGGATCCTGCCGACAGGCATGTGTTGGCCTGTTAATGAGTTCTCGTGTTCGTTCCACTTCGTGACACGTGACTAGCACTACTAGTCGGTGTTCAAACGATGTTTCGGGCTCCATAAACTTACTACTGTAATCTGAACCACCCGATTTCTTCTTTGGGTTCTAATAAAATTAAAATACTTCACATACACTTTGAGGGACACCAGTGCAAACCATTTCACAATGTCGCCATTTTTCTTTAAGGTCGGCGTATGGGATTTCCGGCCAGGCAAGGGCTAACAAAGGCCTCTCTTGAAGCAACTCTGTAGAAGCTAATCTGTAGAATATCGATATAGTTGTCGATGTTGCGTGCAGATACACGCTGCTGGCTTGGTATTACGCACGGCAGTGATATTGGCAGCACGTCAAACGCTTTAAATTAACGAAGTGCCGCGCTACTTAACACAAAACGGATCAGCGGCTGGTTGAACGAAAAAGCTAACGAACAGCAATGAGTGATTAACTATGTTACGGAGCACGGTCAAAGGCAATAAACTGGCTACAACGGCACGTCATCAACGATTATTGGAGAATAATGACTTCACAGTCACACAGCCATACGAGGGGCAAAGCATGGAACTGCAGACTGTTCATTCCACTTCGTTTTGGGGATTGTAATGCAGCGTTGACGGTTATTCTGTTTTTCTCATCTCATATTTTCATTGATATAAAATGACAAATAATGTTGATGCAGTGTGATGAATCCTGACACATTCATATCCTGAAAAGGGGTTCGACAATCCATTTATGTTTGAAATTCTTAGAATAAAGGTACAAGCTATACGGAAAGACAGCTTACGAACAGTAAATGCAAGAATCCAGAGGGAACAAGAAGAACAGGAGACGAAGAAAGAAGTGCTTGGTTTAAAAGCGGTGTGAAACAGGCATACGGCCTTTCTGCACTGTTGCTCAATCTGAACATCAAAGAAGCATTGACGGAGGTAAGTAAAGCTTCAGGAAGGGGATTAAAATTCAAAATAAAAGACATCAATGATAAGATTATATGATGACAGTGGTATCCTGAGTGGAAACGAGGAAGAATTACGTGAGCTGTGGAATCGAACGAAGAGCCTAATGAGGAGGCGATATTTGATTTGAGACTAAATCTAAGAAATAATTTATTAATTATGGGTTCACAGCCTCAGTGTATTGTCTAAGTCATGGAACTACTTTAACCACCTTTAGCTGTCAGTTTTATTCCTTTAGTGCATCATGCGTACAAATTACATTATCGGCCAGTGCTGCCCTTAAACCATTTTCAGAGGTCTGCAATATAATACCAAAAGTACAATAAATAGTTAAAGACACATTAATGAACAACATTATAATTGCATATTAGAAGTGTTGTTCAGATTATTAAATGATACTGATGATGTGTGTGTGTCACTTTAAAAATGCTTTTATCGTGTTATGTAGGCACGTTTCACACAGGCAAGAGTGATGACGAGTTCCAGATAGGACATACTATTAAACATTGATGACGATAGACTAGACGAAGTGAACGAATTATACACCCTGGAAATAAAATAACGCCTGTTGGACAATGGCAGGAGGAGAAAAGAAGCACCTAGCAGGAACAAAGAGAGCATTTTTCAATAGTGGAAATCTAATACTATCAAACATTGGCCTTTATTTTAGGAAAATCTTTCTGAGAATGTACATCTGTACCACAGGTATTATATAGATGTGAAATATGGACTCGAGAAAACTGGAAAAGAGGAAAATCCAAGCATTTGAGACATAATATTACAGACGACTACTGAAAATTGGGTGCACCACTAAGAAATGAGGTTTCCCGTAGAAGAGACCAGCCGAGGAACCGGATGATTGGACATACGTGAGGACATTGGGCAGAACTTCCATGGCGTCAGAGGGCGCAAATAATAGGCTGTCTCAGAAACTCGAACGTATCCAATAAATAAGTAAAGACGTTAGATGTAAGCACTACTTTGAGATTAAGAACTTGTCTCAGAAGAAGAAATCTTGGTCGACCGCATCAGAACTGTCAGTAGGATGACGACCCAGAAAATATACCATTCACCTGGTCACATATTATTGAAACAGACCTGTTCGTTTGACACAAGACTAAGTATTCTTGAAGGGGGACACCTAGTACCTTATGAACTGAGAAAATTTGAAGACCGATTGAAGAGTGACAGATAATATCTTTGAATGCTCGGAGGTCTTCCTGCATATCGCTTGTATAGTAGCTATGAAGATAAAACTGAGCTATTAATAATCCCACAGAGGCACGTAGAATCACTAACAAAATAGTTTGAGCAACTGGAAGGAATTGTCTAGTGAAGACGATGCAGCAGCTGTATATGCCATGAATACAAAAGCTCTGTATTTACTCAATAGTTTTGTCCGGGAACCACCAACTTTCACCGAGACAGTTCCATTTCACTTCCAACCCAGTGGTCGACAGAAAAGGAATGTGAGATAAGTGACATGTATTGTCGAAGTTCTGGCAGACCAAGCCTAACAACAACGAGAGAAATTGCCCTACTGTGCACAAGGCATCTCTTAACCTCCCATCCCAGCGTGACAATATGCTACATTCACCTCATCTGGACAGAGACTAAAGGAAGCTAGGCTCTTAAATCGCAGTCCAGTGGTGAACTGTCATTAACAGCCTCGTGATGACAGGGTGTTGTGTGATGTCCTTAGGTTAGTTAGGTTTAAGTAGTTCTAAGTTCTAGGGGACTGATGACCTTAGATGTTAAGTCCCATAGTGCTCAGAGCCATTTGAACCATTTTTGTCATAAACAGCACAACACAAAGGGATGTTTTTACAGTATTGTCATATCTGAGAAGCAAGGACTGCTAACAAGTGCTACAGCAAAACTTTCAGCTATGAATCTCTACTGTGTGCTACCCTGGTGGTCATAATCTGTGAGCACAGCGACTGCGAGCGAACACATTCTGGACATGTTCTTATGAATCACATTTGTGTTTTTTTCAACGTAATGGCCTGGAGAATCAACTCATCTGGCGGTAATTCAGGAATCTCGGACGGCAGAGCAACACGCCACCGACTTCTTGAGCCCGCATGCGTTACCTCTCACGAGACGGTATTCTGATACGACACGACTGTTGATCAACTCTCAGGAGCTGCATAACTGCTCCATTTACTAATCAGCCCCTTCTTATTTGCGATAATCAGGTTGTGAAATGCGATACACAGGATGTCCTGACTATCTCTACTTCCATCGCTACCCACTGAGGAATAATACAACTCGTTAGCAGGTGACGGGACCTCAATTTGGAGGTTCGCACTTCACCACTGAGTGCAGATTTCCTCCCACAGAACAGTTCCTACGAGGCCGCCTCGGCTAAGTGACACTGCACCATGCATCGATGTAACCGAACGTCGCTATTCGTGTAGTGAGCACTGTGTGGAACTCCAGCCTGTAGTGCTCACATAACGTGGTTGACAAAATCTACCCATTGTCGAGCTCTGATTCTTTTAGGCTCACAAGGCTCTAGCCCTGCGTAGCTAGCCTTGTTCCCATGCACCCGCACTTGGTTTGCTGTATGTTTACCACTCTTACCATTCGTGTTGACACGATTTCTCTTAACGCGTTTGGCCGGCCGGTGTGGCCGAGCGGTTCGAGGCGATTCAGTCTGGAACCTCTCGACCGCTACGGTCGCAAAAAAATGGCTCTGAGCCCTATGCGACTCAACTTCTGAGGTCATTAGTCGCCTAGAACTTAGAACTAATTAAACCTAACTAACCTAAGGACATCACACACATCCATGCCCGAGGCAGGATTCGAACCTGCGACCGTAGCGGTCGTTCGGCTCCAGACTGTAGCGCCCAGAACCGCACGGCCACTCCGGCCGGGCTACGGTCGCAGGTTCGAATCCTGCCTCGGGCATAGATGTGTGTGATGTTCTTAGGTTAGTTAGGTTTAAGTAGTTCTGAGTTCTAGGGGACTGATGATCTCAGATGTTAAGTCCCAGGGTGCTCAGAGCCATTTCTTACCTCGTTTGACGAGTCACCTACGTAGATGCTTGCATGCTTCCTCTAGCAGATATATCATACTGTTTCAAAATGCCTGTTATCTAGTATCCAGGGATTGGGTGGATACTGACAGCCATACTAACTCCCAAGGAGAAGACCTCATGTCTCCGAAAGGAACCAGCTATATCTATAGATGATTAGATGCCACAAACGACTGCTCCAAAGAATTACACCTTTTTCCCATGGGAACGAAAAGTAATCGAATCTGTAGGATTATTATCACCATACTGGACGAGTCATTGTCACTGATGTTTCCACTTTGCTTTTTCTGCACCTCATAGTTCTACCAGAGGACTCCCATTGGCCAACCCAAAGAAGTTGGTCGTTTTCGATCTCTTTGACGGCTAACAGTGTTCGATCTGCTAAGGGAGCTCTGTCTTGATCCCAGAGAGCCTCAGATACTTGCCAGTGCACCACTGCTTTGCACAACAGCTCAAATAATACTACCAGCGTTTTCCACTTCTCATAAACTGACATATCGACAACATATCGACAAGTTTAGCGAGTCACCGCCGAAGACAGTTTCCAGAATCTCTTTTGCGCCTCTTATGCTGCCAAGAACGGCCGTTACCCTCTGTGCCGACATCGAGTCGTCAAGAGTTGCGGCTACTTGAATTCCCGCACCGCCTCGTCAGGACTTCCTGTGGCGCGGCGCCGGAAGCGGTGCGAGTGTGGCTTCATCTGCTTGCAGCCGGTCATTCCCGGTCACATCACGACCTCTCTTTCCATCCAGCTATCCGTCGGCAAGCCGGCCGCTGTGGCCGAGCGGTTCTAGGCGCTTCAGTCCGGAACCGCGCTGCTGTTACGGTCGCAGGTTCGAATCCTGTCTCGGGTATGGATGTGTTTCATATCTTTAGATTAGTTAGGTTTAAGTGGTTCTAAGTCTAGAGGACTGATGACCTCAGATGTCAAGTCCAATAGTGCTTATAGCCGTTTGAACTATATCCGTCTGCAAGGGTTGATGAGTCGGCTCGCCTTCCTGCAGCAAGCCGCTCGTCGCACCACCGTTTGGTCGGTACCGGTGTCACTGCCGCTGCTATTGAACTTTATGTTTTGACAAGCGGTTAAGAAAAACTTCCTACCGGTAGTGGTACATGTTGGGCGCTGCTGAAAGATTTGGCCGATGTACTTTAGCGGGAGCTGGGTCTTGTTATCATACGGGCGCTGTTTAAAGCAAAAAAATGTGTTCGTTTGGTAAAAAGACACGAAGTGCGGGCTGCCTTTGGTACAAAACTTTTGTAACAGTCTTGTTCATGCATGGAGTGCTAAATTTCCCATGATTTAGGGTGATGCATTCTCAAAATCGCTTACCTGTGTACTAGATGGGGCGCACAAACATTCAATTACACGTTCAACTGACCTAAGTCATTGGAATCAACTGTTCGAAATCATGTATCACTATTACATCTATTCAGTTATTGTGTCCAGGATTATACTAACGATTTCGCCGCGCGGAGTGGCCGCGCGGTTATAGGCGCCGTGTCACTGCACTGCCACTCCCGTCGGAGGTTCGAGTCCTCCCTCGGGCAGGTGTGTGTGTGTGTGTGCTGTTCATAGCATAAGTTAGTTTAAGTAGTGTGTAAGTCTACGGACCGATGACCTCAACAGTTTGGTCACTTATAAATTGACACACATTTGAACATTTGAACGATTTCGCTTACTGATGACCTTGAGATTTCGAAGAGTTTGCTGTACTTACAATTGTAATAAATACAAGTTGTTCAAAAGAATGTCACATCCACTTCCTCCTAGTCCTTCCACTCACTAGTTGTGTTACACCTCAGATAAGAGATTGGACAGTACACGGCTTTTCGGTAATCGGCTGGCTCTGAGCACTATGGGACTCAACATCTTAGGTCAGAAGTCCCCTAGAACTTAGAACTACTTAAACCTAACTAACCTAAGGACATCACACACACCCATGCCCGAGGCAGTTTTCGAGCCTGCGACCGTAGCAGTCCCGCGGTTCCGGACTGCAGCGCCAGAACCGCTAGACGACCGCGGCCGGCTTTTCGGTAATCACCTTGCTTTCTGTCAAGGGCTACATTACATCATTGTAGGGCATTACAAATCCCACGGAGAATTCGTGGACCGACACATCAAACAACAGCCCAGAGTTCCCTCATTAACGGCGAGAATCAGACTATTCAGTGATTCAGCAGATATTCAGCCACAGCCCTCAATTATGAATCACGCTTCTGATGACTCGTCTGATCTGTCCCTGTGAAAGCATCGCTATCCAATGGTCAGCCTAGATTAGGGACTGTAGGTGCTGCAATATGGATGGACTAAATTTGTCCTCATACGGGACCTGTCTCTGCGAAATGTTGAGAGACTCCATTATCCAGCTAGATCCTCCGCGTCGGACCAGATCGTACAGCAGTTCAGTGACTTTGCCAACATACAGGATAGCGACGACCAATCACGATAGTTATGGGACAAGTTAACTCAGAACACAGTCCCACATGTTACGAGCATAAGAATAGGTTCTCAGGTATGTGAGTGGTTCGAAGATGTTTTAAGTAACGGCGTCCTATACGGTGAGTGTTCATCAGAAGTAAAACTATAGTCAGGAGTGTCCCTGCGAAGTGAGATACTACCGCTCATATTTATATGCGTAAACGATCTCTAGGATACAGTGTGCAGCAATCTCTGACGGCATGCTAATGATGCAAAAGTGTACGGGACAGAGTCGTCTATAAATGACTGCAGGAGGATACAGGGTGTCTTGGACAGAATTTCTTCTTGGCGTAGTGAACAGTAAATTTGTTCTAAATGCTGAAAAGTGTAAATTAATCCGTATGAGTAGAAAAAAGAATCTTGTAGTGTTCAAATACAGTATCAATGATGTGCTGCTTGTTTCTCCTCACATTGATTAAATACCTAACCTTGACATTCTAATGCAACGTGGAACGGAACAAGCACTTAAGGCGAATGGTCGTCTTCGATTTGCTGGGAAAAGCTTAGTTCATCTATAAAGGAGACTAAATCGGATTAAAGCAAGACATAAAAGCAATTCAGAGACGTACTGCTAGATTGTCAGTACAATTATTAGTATTATTTTTGTTATGTACCATAAGGCGTGCACCGACTCACACTAGACAAACTAAATTCTTAATAAATCGGAGAACACAAAAATCTAATATTATAGCCTTTGAATTCACAGCCGAACGGAATTGCACTATTGTTCTAAACGATCTCGGCACCCGTAAAAAGAAAATCACAAAGCTCAAACAGTAACAACTACGAAACATCTTTTGAAATACAATCCTGGTTAAATGCATTGGACACTACATATGTTAAACATATGTGAACTGATGACTTATTAGGCCTGACGACTCGTACATTAATGCTAACTACACACGTGACAAGACGTTCGCAAATGCAAGCATGAGTGCTTAACTGATTAAGTGATTAACCGCCAGAGTCAAAACGGAGCCGGCTTCTGCAAACACTGTAACAATAATTTGTCCAGGAGAAAGATAGAATTCGTCAAGAAAGCTCGAATGGAGCTACCTAAGTCACAAAACACAAAATGGGAAAGACAGCAATCCGATATATATATATATATATATATATATATATATATATATATATATATATATATATATATAGTACCGGCTCAAATGGAAATAACTATGATATATATATATATATATATATATATCGGTCACAACGGCCTGCAACACCTTCCACCAAGTACTTATAATTGGGGACGTGGTTAGCTTAGGTGTCTACATTAAAAGTGTTCTAGTTTAGCTCAGCCCTGTATACGGTACCGGGACTTGATAGCTGAGCAACATTGTTATCAGAGCCGGCATTACCGGCTAGTACCGGCTCATGTGGAAATAACTAATATATATATATATATATATATATATATATATATATTTATATATCATAGTTATTTCCACTTGAGCCGGTACTAGCCGGTAATGCCGGCTCTGATAACAATGTTGCTCAGCTATCAAGTCCCGGTACCGTATACAGGGCTGAGCTAAACTAGAACACTTTTAATGTAGACACCTAAGCTAACCACGTCCCCAATTATAAGTACTTGGTGGAAGGTGTTGCAGGCCGTTGTGACCGAGCGGTTCTAGGCACTTCAGTCCGGAACCGCGCTGCTGCTACGGTAGCAGGTTTGAATCCTGCCTCGGGCATGGATGTGTGTGCTGTCCTTAGGTTAGTTAGGTTTAAGTAGTTCTGACTGATAACCTCAGATGTTAAGTCCCATAGTGCTCAGAGTCATTTGAACCATTTTTGGAAGGTGTGCTGCCCTCTCCTCACAGTCTTCTGGAACAGCCTACAGTTGACGCCTCTTCCGAAAGCCATAGGAGTCAATCGGCACACCGTCTAGTATAACATTTATTAACATTTTGTTTTCAAACTGTGACTGACTGTTGATAATAGACAACATAAGGGAATGAGTGTACTGTGTGGCTCTTGTTAGCATTCGGGTTAAAATAGCAGTCGACAAGTGCTTCTACAATAGACACGACATACACTGTCTAATCACATTAATGTGACCACCTGTCTAAAGCCTGGATAGTCGTGGTTTGCACTGCGGCCGCTGCGAAATGTGCAGGCAGAGAGCCAGAGAGGTTGTGGAGGGTACCGACATGGATGTGGAGTCATGCGTTCCGTGCTGTGGCCAGCTGCGCTACGTTTCTTGTTTGAGGATGCACGGTGAGGACAGACCTATCGAGGTGGTCCCATGGATTCTCGATTGCGTTTAAATTCGATGAGTTTGGTGGCCAGGGGAGTACGGTAAACTCAGCATGGTGCTCTTCGAACTACTCACGTACACTGCGAGCTGTGTGACCCGTTCCGTTGCCGTGCTGGTAGATGCCACTGTGCAGAGGAAAAACAAACTGCATGTAGGGGTGGACACGGCCCCAAGAATAGATGCATACTTGTGTTGACCCATTGCACCTCACAGAATGACGAAATCACACAGGATATTCCACGAAAACATTCTCCACACCATAACGATCCCTCCTACAGCCTGATCTCTTCCAACAATTGTTGCAGGGCCTTTTACGCCAACGTCCATGTGATGGATGGAGCATAAAATGTAATGCACCTGAAAAGGTCAACTGTCACCACTTAGTGGACGGCTCTAAGCACTATGGGACTCAACTGCTGTGGTCATCAGTCCCCTAGAACTTAGAACTGCTTAAACCTAACTAACCTAAGGACATCACACACATCCATGCCCGAGGCAGGATTCGAACCTGCGACCGTAGCGGTCGAGAGGTTCCAGACTGAAGCGCCTAGAACCGCTCGACCACACCGAACATAGACCATGGTCACATTAATGTTACTGGACTGTGTGTGATCTTCATTACACGCATCTCTGCAACATCTCGACGATGACTTACACCGGAACGGATTTCATAAACCATTAGTTAATGACAGAATGGAGAGTATTTCAACTTCATGACATTTCCAACTACAATATCTAATACTATCCTTAACGAAAAGTTTGCTGTGTTTCGACTAACAATATTTGTAAAACGTGACTTCCATTTTAGATTCTAGTTAAAATAAACACCTTAGAATATTTTATTTATTATTTAAACTCAAGCATTAGTAGTCAGGCTTTCCACAATACTGAAATTTAGGCATTGTGTTTCACTTAAATCCAGTGACAGTCCATTTGCAGAGAACCGGTTCTTTTCTAAGAAAATATTCCATATATTTGAAATGTTGAAGTTAGTTCATAAGGCTTAATTATAATACCTGCATTGTCACCAAAGAGAGCTATTTCTGCTTCTTGGATATATGAAGGAATATCAGTCATATGTAATGGTAACAAGAATAGGCCCGATACTGATCCCTGTGGCACACCTGCAGTAATTATTCTCCGTTGAAAACTTGCTGTTTCACTACGTATACTCTTTCATTATCTCAAAGCAACACACTGTATCCTTTCAGTCAGAATGAAAACCAGTTATCGGCAAGATCTCAGATCGCTTCTCTCTAGGAGAATACTACGAACCACACAATCAAATGCCTTTGACAAGCCGCAGAAAATACCATTCACGATTTGAAAGATAGTTTGTTCTGTGGAAAGACCTTTTCATAATCCAAACTGAAACCAAGCGTAATTGTTCTTGCACGCATAATGTTCCCGGTAGTTTTCTGAAGGAAATACGTAGTGATATGGATAAACTCAGGTGACTCTCCGAAACGTATGTTACGGGGTGGGGTCTCTGAGACCCCTACGTTTTAACGAGAATTAAGACGCAAATCATTTGAAATTTTTAAGATGTATAACATTTATTTTTACAATTATTTAAGTGTTGTTTAAATATTTCTTATTGATTTTATTGCACTAAATAAGGCCTGCAGGAATTTACTTTTTATCACACAGAATCGCAATGTTCTGTGAGGTTTATTTAAATAGCACACGTAAATGAACTCGTAGATAACACAATTTTTCATTTTGAAAAATTGTAGGTTCAATGTACCAAGTCAATTTTCACAAAAAACTAAATATCGGGTTTTAAACTTGTAGATGAAAATTTCCCTTTACAGGTACAAAAGGAAAGTCTGCGAAATTGACTTTCAGTGTTGGGATCTACATTTTTCTCTACCACCACTCAAAACAGATTTGCTTGTAACTAGCACTTTAAGTATTTTATTGGAGAAACATAAATGTCCCAGTCACAATATTTTCCTGATGTTCTTCCTCTGGTCAATCTTCCACTAGCAATTGCGATCAGTGGCTATCGTAAGATGTTCGTCTTTTGAGTCTATTTCTCAATGTATACCTCGTGTTTTTCCCTCCATAGAGGAACAATTTTATCAAATTAAGATCGTTAAAACTCAAACGTTTCTGCGAATATATTGTGTACTATACCGAAGAAACTTGGTACGTAGTTTACGAGGTGCGGTCTATGAGCACCAACACTTTGCAGTAACACGTGACGACAAGAAACAAAGAAGGCGATAGCACAACCGATAGCCAAACATTGTAGAGTTTGATACTGAAGGAGGGTGGGAAAGATATAGTGGCCTTCCGCTGAAACTGACCTTGGAGAGCGAGTTCGAAATTTTCGTGTGGTCAGAGAGACCACAACTCCTGAGTTACGGCTGAAGCTGTATGTCTGAGATTGTACAAAAAACCACGAATAAAAATATTCTTGGACTCCACTGTTAAACCTGTTTCTAACAATTTGGATCAACAGTATACACAACTATTAGAAACAAATTGCTAATGAACTGCTCTGTCAGACATATTCTTCCCGTTTCTGCAAATTTCGTGAAATGTGACGTATAGATTAGATTAGATTAGATTAGTACTTGTTCCACAGATCATGAATAAGACACTTCGTAATGATGTGGAACGAGTCAGGTTAATGAAAAGTGTCTATACAAGATATTACATTACACAAAATATTACATGACACTTAATATTTTTATTTTATTTTCTGGGGGGGGGGGTGGGGAGGGGAGGAATTAACCACTTACTATACACAAAAAAATCATCTAATTAGTAGGAGGAGTTGCCATTCAGAAATTCTTTTACTTTCGTTTTAAATGCTATATGGCTATCTGTCACACTTTTGATGCTATTAGGTTAGTGACCAAAGACTTTTGTGGGAGCATAATTTACCCACCTTCTGAGCCAAAGTTAGATTTAACCTTGAGTAGTGAAGATCATCCTTTCTCCTAGTGTTGTAGCCATGTACACTGCTATTACTTTTGAATTCATTCGGATCGTTAATAACAAATTTCATAAGTGAATATATATATTGTGAGGTTACAGTGAAGATCCCTAGGTCTTTAAATAAGTGTCTGCAGGATGAGCTTGGATGAGCTCCAGCAATTATTCTGATTACACGCTTTTGTGCAATGGACACTCTATTACTCAATGATGAATTACCCCAGAATACCCTCATCAATGCATACACCCAGAAATTTTGAATATTCTACCTTAGCTACCGATTTCTGATCGAAGTCTATATTTAATAATGGTGTCATTCCATTTACTGTGTGGAACTGTATTTACTGTGTTTTGTCAAAGTTTAATGAGAGCCCATTTGCAGAGAACCACTTAATGATTTTCTGAAAAATATCGTTTACAATTTCATCAGTTAATTGTTGTCTGTTGGTTGTGATAGCTACACTTATATCATCGGCAAAAAGTACCAGCTTTACATCTTTGTGAATATAGAATGGCAAGCCATTAATATATATTAAGAACAGCAGAGGACCCAAGACCGAACTTTGCAGCACCCCATTCATGATTGTTCCCCAGTTTGAGCAATCACCAGTTTTTTGTTTATTATGTGAACTGCTTATTTCAAGTTTCTCCACACTTCCAGATAGGTATGATTTAAACCATTTGAGCGCTGTCCCATTCATACAACGCTACTTGAGCTTATCTAGAAGTATTCCATGATTTACACAATCAAAAGCCTTTGAGAGATCACAAAACGTCCGAACGGGTGACTTCCGGTTACTCAGAGCATTTAATATTTTATCAGTGAAAGTATATATAGCATTTTCCGTTGAAAAACCTTTCTGGAAACCAAACTGACATTTTGTTAAAACTTTATTTTTACAGAGGTGTGAAGCTACTGTACAATACGTTACTTTTTCAAGAATTTTGGGTAAGGCAGTCAGTCTGCAGCTCGTGATCGTGCGGCAGCGTTCTCGCTTCCCGCGCCCGGGTTCCCGGGTTCGATTCCCGCCGGGGTCAGGGATTTTCTCTGCCTCGTGATGACTGGGTGTTGTGTGATGTCCTTAGGTTGGTTAGGTTTAAGTAGTTCTAAGTTCTAGGGGACTGATGACCATAGATGTTAAGTCCCATAGTGCTCAGAGCCATTTTTTTTTTTTAATGCAGTCAGAAGAGAGACTGGGCGGTAGTTGTTGACATCAGATGTATCCCCTTTTTTATGCAGTGGTTTAACAATGGCATACTTCAGTCTATCTGGGAAAATACCCTGCTTGAGAGAGCTATAACATATGTGGCTAAGAATCCCACTTATCTCTTGGGAACAAGCTTTTATCATCCTGCTGGAAATGTCATCAATTCCATGTGAGCTTTTATTCTTGAGAGAGTTTATTATCTTCCTAATTTCAGAAGGAGAGGTGGGTGGAATTTCAATTGTATCAAATTGTGTGGGTAAGGCCTCTTCCATTAACGGCCTTGCTTCTTCTAATGAACATTTAGGTCCCATTTTCTCTACAACATTTAAAAAATGATTCATTCATATCTGAATGTTGACACGCGCGCATCATACCGTGAACCAAAACGCACAAAATTAATGTAGCTACACTGCTGTCGCTGTCGGCGTGTGCAGCGCAGCCGGTTGGCGGGTACAGATTTCGCCGTGAGGAGTTCTCCACCTCGTTGAGGGCGCGTGTGCTTTGTCACAGGGCGTCCGAAGGAGGGCGACAGGGAACGCGACAGGCAGGTAAAGGGTGACGGGAGGCAGGTGGGACGGGGGGGAGGTGAGGTGAACGACGGTCCGGCGCCACCAGAAGCGTGGAGAGCCGTCCGCTTGCGGGGGAGCTGGGGCGCTCGCCTGATTGAAGTGCGCCGTGCCGCGCTTCTATAGATAGCCGCCGCTTTGACCGCGCCGGGCGTGTGAAGTGCCGTGCCCGTCACACAACAACACACACACTCACACACACACACACACAAACACAAACACATTTACTGACTAATCCGACTAGTACAGTTGGAAGAACGGAGAAACCAGTGCTCCCGTAGGGAAATCCTGTGTGCTAGTCATTATGTTTGATTTGGTAGGCACCAGGCAAAATTATATTCAGCTGTAAAGGCGAATTTAATAATTTATTGCTGTACTTTTCTCTGCGTATAGGGAGCTGTGTGAATAGTCATCCACTGTAGGGTCAGGGCCTCTTCAGCCAATGCGGGCAACCATATCCGTTAAACTTCATAGCTTCACGAACTGCAAGATAGCTGTAATTGGCGAGTTCCTTGTCGTCACAACCGGTTTCGCTGCTTTAAAACAGCTTCATCAGGTGAACTCACCAAGAATGAAAGGATCCCATGTAACATATATCATGAACAATATCTTAGTCTTTCAAAAATTGTTGAAAAAGTTTTTCGAGAAATTCCAACAACATTTTTAAAATATTTTTATAGATCTTATGTAAAACATTTTAACAGATCAAAAAAATCAAAATTGAATCTCACAACAGCGTCACGTTACCGAACCAAGACGCGCCTAACTTTCGTAGTGAAAAATCAGACTCCTGAGACCGCCGTCCGCCCTGTACCCTTATAGTTTTCTTTTACTTCAAGTTTTCTGTTACTTCAAGTTACTTAGCGGTTTGCTATATTATTATCTTACATTTCTGCCATGGTTAGGTGTCCTTTCACTTAATATAGTCTGCCTGACAAAAATTAAACAAAAAAATAAAAAATTAAAGTGTCAGTATGTGTGTCAAATATGTTGCGGTTTTCATTTATTGTTCTCTATTACAAGGATCCCACTTGGATATGTTTATCGGCTTTTTGCTCAACCAGCCTTACGGTCTTCTCATTTATTCATAATGGTGTGAGGGTGACTGAAGGGAAGAGGACGTAAGAAAGTGTCGGCCCGAGGTGGGGTATTTAACTCGCAGAGGTCCCCATTTTTATCGTTGCTTATTTATGTCTTTTGTTTTCATTGACTGTGTTTATATATGGTTTCTTTCTAGTAGTGCGCCACCACTCTATGTCGATGTCCCGTTTCATTTATTTTGACGACTTTACCTCTTCAGAGGTTTGATTTTTGACAGCGAACTTTGGGGGCGTCTTGATGCGCTAATTTGACAGTAATGTAAAAAGACTGAATTTTGATATTTTCTATTTGTTTTAGTAATTTACATAAAATTCTGAATGGTTTTTAAAAAATGTAAAAAGCTTCTTACAGTATTTTTTTATCATATGTCTTAAGCGGGATGCCTTCCTTCTTCTGTAGTTCACCTGAGTCTGCCGCTTTAATCCAGCGAGACCGGTTGTGACAGTACAGAAATCGCCGATTACAACTGTCTTGAGGTCCATTTTACTTCCATTCATTATCAGGAGAGCTATTAATGGGGCAAGGAGATTTCCGATATCTGTGTATGAAAAGAAATATCCTGACAGATCCACCAATTCATCGTCGCCAATCCAAAATCGCTAAGGATAGAAATTATGTGACGGTGTTGATCTTATACTACTGGCCATTAAAATTGCTACACCTCGAAGATGACGTGCTACAGACGTGAAATTTAACCGACAGGAAGAAGATGCTGTGATATGCAAATGATTGGCTTTTCATCACACACACACACACACACACACACACACACACACACACACACACACACACAAAATCGTTTCAGAGGCTGGCAACACTCACAACGCGGTCAACGAAAACAAACGAATAGGCATAAACACTGTGGCAGTGAAGAATGAAAACAGTTAAGAAAGTCAGTTGTCAGTAGTGCGGAGCAGGAAATACTGCAGAATGCCAAAAACTGCCAAGTGGAGATCAGAAATAAGGCCTGTTGACACCAACCACTGCTAGCAAGTTGAGAAGGAGCAGATTACGTAAAGAAACACAGTAATTAGCTTCCAGACCGAATTTGTACAGAAAACGCTGTTTTTAACCCGAAACAATAAAAAATGTACAAACGTGTATATCCAATTTGCAGAATAACCACAGAAGTTGATTTGTAAATAAAAGCGAAACGCGTCTGGCGTAATTCTTCTTAATTAAATATGAGTTCAGCTCAAGATAAACCATAGTAACAGATGTTAACAGCTGCAGCGGAAGATGGTGACGCAAACAAACGTATTATAAGACTATATAAATTACACAATGAGGTGTTGTCCGAATTTTCAAAGCCAAACAAAGAGAGAAAACAGGCAAACAGGGTATCAAAGGGACTAGCATGTCTAATTTTCCATGAAAATGTTTAATTGCTTGAAATTAACCAAGTTAATTAAGGAAAATTTAATTACTGAGCTGAGGAAAAACTGAAAGCTGCTGCAAGCTACGTAAATGAAGTGTCAAAAATTTCATCTGTTCAAGGAGAAGCTATTTTGCACATAAAAAGATACATTAGTGCGATATTTAAGTGTGAATCAAGTTCGAAAGTTAGAATGTTCGAGAACAGATGGCGTCAGTAAGGCAAATGAAATGTCAGTAAGAATATAACTGAGACACATTTGACGTGCCTTTGAATGGTGCTCGAAATCATGAACAGAAAATAAGTTGCCTCAAATGTTTCTCTAATATTTTTTTATTTCATACCATTAGACGAATCATTTACAAAACGTTTGACCTTCTTTTAAAAAATTTTGTATTCTTTACTTACACAGAGTATTTGGATTAACTGGGAACGCTTGCCCTTAACATTGACTGCTGATGAATTACGTTCGCAACAACAAATATCAGTAAAATTTCATGGTTGTTCATTCTATTTTATTAGTAATTTAATGTGTGTGATATACTGGCATAGGTACATATACATTTACAGATCAAGTACTTTGACGAGAACTTAAAAATATACACTCCTGGAAATTGAAATAAGAACACCGTGAATTCATTGTCCCAGGAAGGGAAAACTTTATTGACACATTCCTGGGGTCAGATACATCACATGATCACACTGACAGAACCACAGGCACATAGACACAGGCAACAGAGCATGCACAATGTCGGCACTAGTACAGTGTATATCCACCTTTCGCAGCAATGCAGGCTGCTTTTCTCCCATGGAGACGATCGTAGAGATGCTGGATGTAGTCCTGTGGAACGGCTTGCTATGCCATTTCCACCTGGCGCCTCAGTTGGACCAGCGTTCGTGCTGGACGTGCAGACCGCGTGAGACGACGCTTCATCCAGTCCCAAACATGCTCAATGGGGGACAGATCCGGAGATCTTGCTGGCCAGGGTAGTTGACTTACACCTTCTAGAGCACGTTGGGTGGCACGGGATACATGCGGACGTGCATTGTCCTGTTGGAACAGCAAGTTCCCTTGCCGGTCTAGGAATGGTAGAACGATGGGTTCGATGACGGTTTGGATGTACCGTGCACTATTCAGTGTCCCCTCGACGATCACCAGTGGTGTACAGCCAGTGTAGGAGATCGCTCCCCACACCATGATGCCGGGTGTTGGCCCTGTGTGCCTCGGTCGTATGCAGTCCTGATTGTGGCGCTCACCTGCACGGCGCCAAACACGCATACGACCATCATTGGCACCAAGGCAGAAGCGACTCTCATCGCTGAAGACGACACGTCTCCATTCGTCCCTCCATTCACGCCTGTCGCGACACCACTGGAGGCGGGCTGCACGATGTTGGGGCGTGAGCGGAAGACGGCCAAACGGTGTGCGGGACCGTAGCCCAGCTTCATGGAGACGGTTGCGAATGGTCCTCGCCGATACCCCAGGAGCAACAGTGTCCCTAATTTGCTGGGAAGAGGCGGTGCGGTCCCCTACGGCACTGCGTAGGATCCTACGGTCTTGGCGTGCATCCGTGCGTCGCTGCGGTCCGGTGCCAGGTCGACGGGCACGTGCACCTTCTGCCGACCACTGGCGACAACATCGATGTACTGTGGAGACCTCACGCCCCACGTGTTGAGCAATTCGGCGGTACGTCCACCCTGCCTCCCGCATGCCCACTATACGCCCTCGCTCAAAGTCCGTCAACTGCACATACGGTTCACGTCCACGCTGTCGCGGCATGCTACCAGTGTTAAAGACTGCGATGGAGCTCCGTATGCCACGGCAAACTGGCTGACACTGACGGCGGCGGTGCACAAATGCTGCGCAGCTAGCGCCATTCGACGGCCAACACCGCGGTTCCTGGTGTGTCCGCTGTGCCGTGCGTGTGATCATTGCTTGTACAGCCCTCTCGCAGTGTCCGGAGCAAGTATGGTGGGTCTGACACACCCGTGTCAATGTGTTCTTTTTTCCATTTCCAAGAGTGTACTTAGCGATACAGTTACACAGTATACATGAAACTTAATATACTGGATTGCAGCTGAGTCAGTTAAAACGTAACAAGTAGACGGACCCGAGCACACGTCCTTTAACGAACCGCCGTTGGCATTTGAGCACGCTACCATTACACTACAGCTAGCCCTCGGACGGCATCCTCATTCTTTGTGTTTAAGGTACTCAGTCATTCTTCCGCATTTATCGGCTATTAAAAGCTCTTGATCACGTAAAAAGACATTCGTCTTTCATTTATTGACGAGATAAATGTTCCTCTGATCTCTCACGTGTATTCGAAGAATTTGTCTGGTGGTCTTCGTAGTTGACAGTATAAATTATGAAAGTCTCCATGAAGATTCCTATGTTTGTAAATTTCATGACAGCATTCCTTTTCGTTTTATTTACCTAAGTAAAGCTAATTTTGTAGCCTTATTCTCGAGCTTCACTACTCTATAGTTTAGCGACGCCGTTTTATTGAAACAGTAGGACGGCTCTAAGTAGGCATCTTGTAGTGGGAGATGAGGACACCCGAGCTTTTCGCCCAACGTCGCTGCGTGTTGCTGGATTGTTGCGTATCCTACGTCGCCCGCTCTCGGTCGCTTCTGACGCTTACGTGCGACACAGCCTAACAGTACAACTGGTGCGAGCAGCCGGCGGACGACCAAGGAAGACTTCGTTTACTGGACTCGCATTCCGGAGGACGACGATTCAAACCTGAGTTCGGCCACTCTGTAGTAGGTTTGTCTTGATTTCCCTAAATCACATCGGGCAAATGCCGGGTTGGTTCCTCTGAAAGGCAAGGCCGATTTCCTTCCCCACCCTCCTCTAACACGAGCTTGTGCTCTGCCTCTAATACCCTCGACGTCGACAGGACTTTAAACGCTGTTGATCTCCTCCTCCTCCGTTTACTAGATACCGGAGGAAGCGCACAGACGCATACACTAAGCGTGGAAGTACATGCCTTGTCTCATAATCCAATAGAAGTTGGTAACGTGTTCGAAGGGTATCTCAGGGCGTTGTCTGATGCTTTACAGGGAGTTTCTTTTATCTCATACCATGCGTAATATATGTTGCTTACCATTCTTGTACAGATTGAAGATGTAATTGATCAATTTCGAGATACTTTCCTCTCTGTAACGAATCACACCGCTAGAGAATAAAGTAGATGTACTTCAGGTCGAACAAGTGTCTTCGAAGCGTTTTCCTTTCTCTTTTAAGCTACAGAAGGTGTTTAGCTTCTCATTTTAATAAGGATTACTGATTTAACTGTATGATTTAAAAAAAAAATTCTTTATTTGATGGACCGTATGTTCTCTGACCCTTTAATGAGCAATCTAAACAGAATAAATTTTTGCCAAAGCGTCCATTTCCCCTCTCTCAACGGCGCAGACCCATTTTACTTGCAATTCTAGTACGGATTCTGGGGTTAGTTGATCAATTCCGTGGTACATCCTTCTCCAGAAAATCCATGTGAGAATCCAGGGTTGATGCCATGCATTACTGGAAATTCCTAGACACAGATACGCCATCTCTGTTTATGTTGAATCAGTACTGCTTTTGTGTGTGCATTATCTATTTTCCTATCCATGTACTAATGTAACAGGTCCTACATCCGATTTTTGTACCTCAACTTTTCTTCGCCTCGGGGCCTGTCTCTTTCCTTATCACTAGTATGGGTTGTTTCCCAGTTGATTAAGAATTGTAAGGCACGACTTTTATTGGATGCGTATATTTTATTATTGTTACACAGTTTCAGTAACTGTACTCACTAAACAGAAGGTGTGGGATGTTAGAAACCTGTGCAACGAATGCCATTACAATTTCAGATATTTTACTTGTCACCTGATTCCTGCTGCATCATCTTGAAAATAAATTCCGATGACTATATCCATTAAGTTTGCGCTCAAAAGCGCCATGTTAGTAAACCAATCTGACTTGTTTTTCTTACGGATAAGGCAGAATCAGAATATATTTTGTGTAACCCTGATCTCTTCATGATCCAAACAAGAGTACTCAAAGACGACAGATTATTACGATAATTGTTTAAAACAATCCCGAACAAAGTAATGATGGAATGGGAAGAAGACGTGAAAATCCAAGGACACTGGAAATCAACAGGACTAGGACGATTCCGGGACAACATAGAAATCTCAAAACTAGCTTACACAGACGACCTGGCCTTACTATCAGATAACGAAGCAACGCTAACCAAACTGTATAGAAATTCTAAAAGAATGTGCAGGAATAGTCGTCCTGGAAATATCATTCCTGAAGTCTGCATTTTTCTGCTCAAAATTAAGCACACAAAAGTTAGATACAACATAAGGCAAGATGAACAGAGCTGAACACTTCAAATATGTAGGTTAAATTCTCGACCTTACAGGAGAATGAAAGTTTAGGAGAGGTAAAGTTCTCACAGAATACTACAAAAATAGGAAGGAGTGTATGGCAAGACACAGGACATATGTAACGAGAAATGCATGTCCATTCACACAAAGATTAGGCACTACATCACAATAATAAAGCCGTAAATACCGCATGCCAGTGAAACATTAACACTCCATACGAAAAACGACGTGGAAAGCATACTGAAGGAAGGATGCAAAATCATGTGAAAAATTCTCGGTTCAAAACTGACAGAATCAGAATTGAAATTCTCACAGAAGATTTTAAAGCTAGCGATAGGTGTCAGAAAAAGGACGTTAAAGCCCTACAGGCACACCAGCAGGCTACCACTAAAAGGACTCACCATCAGGTGAGTGGACCACTCAACTAACACTGACATACAATAAACACAAATCGATACAGTAGTAAATGAAGACAGAAGCATATATAGAAACAAAATATACAAGTTTGAAAGGCTTTTTGGTAGGCAACTCCTGCTCTATAGGTGAATATCCTAACAGCGACTATTTGACCAGCTTAAGTAGAAATCTTCGGTAGATTTCAGTTATGACAGCACTTGGCCACGACAGTCAAGAGTAGATATTCTGTCTGTGATTAATTTATTAAAAGCGTATAGCTGTGTTCCATTTTGACACTGTATTAATTCCGTAAATACTAGCAGTTCCAGTTTACTGTACTGCACTCACTTATTTTGACAATCTCCTAACAGATTATCAGGAAAGCGAGTGTTATATTCAAATGTTCTTTGTTCTTTATGTTATATTTTTTTGACATCTTCCACTCCAGTGAGAATCATCTAATTTTTGGGTCTATCTAATCTAATGCGAGGTCAGAGAATCAAGTCCTAAAGAAACCATACACAAAGAGATGTGTGTGTGTGTTTGTGTTTTTAATGTGTGTGTGTGTGTGTGTGTGTGTGTGTGTGTGTGTGTGTGTGTGTGTGTTGTTAATGCCATATACAGTATTTACTGCGTACTTTTTGCCTCTTAACTGCCCTTGAAAGGTATCCCTTTTTACTTGTCTTACGCATTACAAATGCTGTTTTGTACATTTCTTCCCCGGAAAACAGTTCTTAGCTATGTGCTGCTGAATTTTCGTTTTCTAGGGGTCAGAGCGACTTCCATCTTTCTCAACGTGAAGCACTACGACACGTGCATGAACGGTGTCAGAGAGTTTCTGGTAGGTAGCGACAGGGATAAGGAGTCATACCAACGCCAATGCCATGGGCAGCTGATTAGGTTTCTCGGTTAAGATCTGTAGCGTGAATAGTCCACTTGCGGCGTTACTACAGGTTCTCGAGTGGGTTTTAATCCGCAGAGTTCAGTGGATATGGGAGTACGGTAAACCCATCAAGGTGCTCTTCGAACCACCCACGTATACTGCGAGCTGTGTGACACTTTGCATTCTTCTGCTGGTAGATGCCATTGTTCCGAAAAAAATCGTTCAAATGGCTCTAACCACTATGGGACTTTAGATTTGAGGTCATCAGTTCCCTAGACTTAGAACTACTTAAACCTAACTAACCTAACGACAGCACACACATCCATGCCCAAGGCAGGATTCGAACCTGCGACCGTAGCAGCAGTGCGGTTCCGGACTGAAGCGCTTAGAACCACTCGGTCACAGCTGCCGGCCATCGTTCCGAGAAAAACCAAACTTCGTGTAGGGGTAGACATGGTCCACAAGGATATCTGCCTTCCAGAATGACGAGATCACCCAGGAAATGCGACGAAAAATTCCCCACGCGATAACGCTCCTACTATTGTTACATGGTGTCTGTTTTCAGACGTTTCACGCCGTACACGCGAACGGTCATGTGTCCGATGGAGTATGTATGTTATTTCGGCGATGGCATGCCATTTATGCATGACTAATATTTTATGACATTTGAGCTTGCGCATGAGAATGGCTATAAAGCCGAATCCATGATCGTTTGAAATCAATTAACATTAATTTAGAACCAAATAACAAAAATTTCTTCCAAAAAGCAGTACTTGAGAGGACGCTTGGTGTCAAGGCAGTAAGTACAACGCTCACGGCATCCGAGGTACACGACTGTTTCGGTCGTTGAAATATAGCTCACAAAAATGGAATCAACAATCTGGTTGAACACCCGAAAGGATACCATTCAGGACTGGGAAATATTATTTCCCGGTAAGGAGGTTTCCATGTGCCGTTGAATTCCAAGTCGTCCCAGCTGTATCAGACGCTCGTCTTGGGAAAAGATGCAGAAGGAAACCAGCCATGTCTTTTTGAAAGCAACAATCCTGGAATTTGTCTTAAATTACTTAGGAGAAACATGGTAAACATAAATCTGGGAGACCGAATGGATATTTTAACCCCCGGTTTTCCGGATGCAACGTCTAATATCCTAACCAGTGGACCACTCAGTGTATTTATTTGTGACATTTAGAAAATCTGCGTCTCAAAATCGAGCGAATAGTGGAGGAGTTAGGTTATATGTAGAGCAACGGCATGCCTCGCAAGAAAAAAATTATCTTACAGCGATCATTCAATTTTAGTGAATAGACCATCACACTGTTGTCATCGGCCCATTTCCAATATCTTGGAAACCTTCAGGTCTGCAAGGCGATATTTGAGAATGTTCGTTTACTCTTTTGACTCGAAATACATAAACAGCTGATTTCTCTGAGATGCCTATGAGTTCACCAAAAATTATGGCTTTAACAAGAGAACGCTTTGTGAAAAACGAATCAGAAATTATTGATAAACGAATGGTGGTGGGTTAGTTATTAGTTAAAAATGAAGTTAAGGAATCCGCAGTTCCATCACTGGTTGTTAATCATGATGGAGACCTTCAATGATCGATATTAATTAACAACAACAAAATACCATAAAGTGTAAAGGCGAAGATCAGATGTTAAGAAAATCAGCAATTCAGTTACAAATTTTCGAACCAACCTCAAACTTTCTCATGCGTGAAAGTATGTATCAGATCTGTGAACGAAAACTCACAGGTAAAAGTAAATTCATCCCTGATGCTTGGAATGCGGAGCGAAATGAGTTTTGTTTCTTACTCATAACAAGATTTCCGATTTAACTGCAAAATTTCCAGAGTTTCTGTCAGCGAGCCACTATACCATAAGTCCTCAATATTTTCAAATTTATAAATAAAAATGTAAAGACACAGTGATATGAAGACATTGTCTGGCAAAAGAAAAGAAAGCAATTATTGATTACTTGTGAGTGACGAACACTATGAGTGATGCAATAATGGAAGTCAGATGAGCAAATCAGTCATATGTGGAAGTCAATGGAAAAAATTGCGAATGTAGAACGTTAAATTTGATTCGAATGTCTTTTTTTCTTTCTTTCTTTCGAGTTTTGATATGGTCACCAGGAAAATCATAAATATGCATGGACTGGTAACCATTTACGTTGGAATATATGGAGCAAGTTAGGTCTCTTCCCCAACTTGCTGTACATACAGCAGTCCAATTTAAAAAATTTGCACGTCCCAAACTGTTTCTTGCATGCGTTGCAGTATTGACAGGTCCTTGTTTCTCGTGTGCATCCTGCTGCGCATTTTAACTAGCAGCTTGTTTTGCAGATTCTGGCTGCCGCATTTTCAAACCTAGAAGTAATCTCTGCATTGCGGTCATGACAACTCTCCATCAACTTAATTACTCCCATAAGCAGAATAGTAAAATACTGTAAATATAGCATTTAGTGAAGTGTGTGCGTGTGAATTTCTGAGGGGCCAAACTGCTGACGTCATCGGTCGCTAGACTTGCACTCTACTTAAACTAACTTATGCTAAGAACAACACACATCCATGCCCGAGGGAGGACTCGAACCTCCGGCAGGAGGGCCAAGCAATCCGTGACAAAGCGCCTCTAACCACGCGGCCACTCCAAGCGGCTTTAGTGAAGTATGTATAAGTAATCCTCTATCTACTCTCGAGGCCATTAAAGAAAAACTACTTTGCCAGGAAGAATATAGTAGTAAGGAAGATTCCAAAGCTACATTGAGGTTAGGTTTAAAGCAATGTTGTCTTTTTTTGGCAATAAAGATGTGTTTCTTTTCATTTAATTAGTAAAAGAATGCGATACATACGTTTCTTTTTAAGAATGGACATATTACCAATGTAAATAAGCAGCACTAATTGTGTTTAATAATTTATCACAAGAAGTCCTGAACAAAGAAGTGGATACCTGGTAAGCCACCAGCTGTGGATGTTTTAGAAATATTCTGTTTGTATCAGACTGATTCACTAATTAAACAAATGGATACCCTTTGTGTGTGGCCAGTTTCTCCTTGCATCCTATTGGTGGATGCTAGGAGAGGTGTATTTAGTGGAATTCTACCGTGAAACTGTCCGATTTTCAAACCCTACTGAATTTCTTTCCTTTTGCCTGCTGTTGGTGGATGCTGCTAAGTTAGGTCATGTGGTAGGAAGTCACTACGTCAGAGGTAGTTGAAAATTTCAAATTTCAGGTAAATTGCGTCCTATGTCCTTAAACGATTTTAAGGATGGGCTGGACAGACGAGTGTCCTCGCAGTATCACTATCGGAAACAATAAACTGACCAATACGGTATTTGACGCTGCAGTTGGGTTTTGAAAGCACTTCAGAATTCCTAAATTGGTTCTCTCCACTACATTCAAAGAAGGAGGCGCACGGGTCTACTGCGTGATAGGATAGAGACAACAGCAGATATCAGTGTAAGACATACTCCACCCCAATGTATTGAGAAGCACTAAACACAACGCTCTTAAACGACAATCCAGTCGCTAGAAATAGATGTCAGGCTAGACATCAGCCGGCCGTGGTGGCCAAGCGGTTAAAGGCGCTACAGTCTGGAACCGCGCGACCGCTACGGTCGCAGGTTCGAATCCTGCCTCGGGCATGGATGTGTGTGATGTCCTTAGGTTAGTTAGGTTTAATTAGTTCTAAGTTTTAGGCGACTGATGACCTTAGAAGTTAAGTCGCATAGTGCTCAGAGCCATTTGAACCATTTGAGCTAGACATCAGAGATCGTTGAAACTCTCCACATCTCACGCACTCATACCTCAATGTCCACAAGTAGCATGCCAATCCCCTCATACACCACCAGCGCCAATGCTTTCGGTGGCGTTGAAGTCGCAGTCTCCCATGTCAAATTCATATTGCCCTTATGATCGGACATAGTCATTTTCTTTACACATGTTGGAACAATGAGCACAGTAACCTTACACTCCAAGACAAACTTCATAAACCTACCAATCACACAGAATCTGTCACACATTCGCTACTAAGCAGAATACTTGGTCAATAACTGTGTGCTGGTGGCACAAAACAATATTGAGCGAAAATCCGTGATGGATGGAGATGCCTCATTTGTTTTTCTTGCGAGGCTACCAATGTCTATTGGGAAGAGACCAGATGTTCATAACACGATCTCAACGACCATCTTAATGTCACCTTACATAAAAACCGGTCTTTGTTCTACAGGCACACACAAGTATGACAAAATATATCAATGTTAAAAACTATACGTTCTTCGAAATTCGATGTATGATATAACTTCCAAATGATGTAGACTTCCACACAAATACTGCGACATTGAATATAGACAGAGATCAAGAGGTGTGTAATAACAAACTGAAAGCGCAGGTGCACATTGCGAGGGGTGTAAGTTTGGGATAAAATCACCCTTATTACCGAATTTAGAAACCGATTCATCCGAGGAACATGGTATTAAGCTGATATATGGAACTCCCTCTTGCCACTGATAGGTATTTCCCACACTAATAAAACAGTATTTTTAACACATTATATCTCTACACCATGAAGACAGTGTAACAGAGGTTCTGTGATACATCCAGAGGGTTATAGGGAAGGGACGGTGATGGTTAATTGAGAATGATGACGTAGACTAGATGGTGTGCTATGTGAGGAATCACTTAAGAAATGCAATGTTAGGTTGACATCGTAAGAAATGTACAAAATCCTGACTTTACAGGGCTATAGTGTTACACTTTCTGGAGGAAACGCGGCCTGTGATTTGGAATCAGTTCTATCCATTTAGCCACATGTTTGGGTTGAAACCTATAGAGGTGCCTTTTGGTAATTACAGCCACTGGCGAACCATATTTGTGTCACTTTCATATCTCGAAACAAGTCACATTTTACGAACATATCTACTTAGGAGCCCTTCCAGCAAAACTCCAATGTGGTTTTAGACAGCCACTCTACATCTTGTAACTGTTCCTCAGTCTATTCGCCGCCCTTCTTGAAGCTTTCTCCATGTGCTCGTTCCAACTTAAGTCGGAACTAAGTGGAAGTCAGAGACCGCTATATCTAAGACTTTGCATCCCATGGAGAAACTGGTTGAGCTGTGTTAATGTGACAGGACCATAGGTTAAGCACTCTGAGTAAATGTGAACATGTTGCATAGTTCCACCAATCATATACAGTGTGTAAGACCAGCGCAAATCTAAGCTTCCTCCTGCAACCCGGGGTACTTCAAAAGATTAAATAAGCAGTTACTGTGGTGTTTCTTTCTGGAAAATTCGGAAGACTCTATATTATATGGGAACTGGAAGAAGGATGAAGATTTTCCTACTGCATTGCAGTGCAAAAAAAAAAAAAAAAAAAAGGTTCAAATGGCTCTGAGCACTATGGGACTTAACATCTGTGGTCATCAGTCCCCTATAACTTAGAACTACTTAAACCTAACTAACCTAAGGACATCACACACATCCATGCCCGAGGCAGGATTCGAACCTGCGACCGTAGTAGTCGCGCGGCTCTGGACTGAGCGCCTAGAACCGCGAGACCACCGCGGCCGGCCATTGCAGTGCATCTCCTAACTATGTACAGGTACTTAAGTCCAAAGGAGGCCTGCATCCCTCAGGACGCATTCATGTCACCCAGACATTCTTTCTATCGTTGATATTTTGTACCATCCAACAGAGAAAATCTCTGGACTACAAAAACTCCACTAATGTCATTCAGTATAGAACTAGATAAGATATATGGCATCCCTTTCTTCCAATGTATTGGCAACAAATACTATCTGCATGCTGACATAAAATATATGTAGCGATCCTGTTAAATGTACAGGTATTGGTCCATTGGAGCAGGTAGCCAGTGGTAAATGTTGCGTCCTCAGACCACTGTAAAGTTTCGTCATATATACTATAAGAGGACCATGTACCACAGACTGTCTATCACAAGAGATGTTCTCTGTGCCGTTCTTTTATAAGCAGTTTGATCCAAAAAAAGTTCCCTAGTGTAACACATCCAAGCAGTGTATTACTATAGATTTGTGCACTGCCATACAATTAGTTTATCCGCCATGACTTCGAGGACTGTACCAGGTGCTAACCTAGCCTTAGCAGGTTTTGATCCAATGGTTCTCACAGAAAGACGGACATACATTTTATACACATTTTTCATCAATTTTCATACTTTTATTGATATTATGTCTCTTCTGCCCATGTGAACATGACATCATTTCTCGCTATGTGTTCTAAAATTGCTTGTAAATGTCGAACACTCCTCAACTTCTAGTTATACTCGACTTCATCCAGTCACTTCCAACGACATATTCTACAGTTGCAGTGGTTCACTCTGTTTTCTGTATGGCTGTGCCTGTGGGAGTGTCACGAGTAGTGATGACATGTTGACATAGGTCGAAGTGACATAAAATTGATAAAATTGCGAATATTGACGAAAACTATGTAGAAACTGAGAGAGAAAACGGCAAAAAGCGGGGAAATTGAGGAGAATGAGGGATACTTGCATGTCTTCTGCTTGGTGCAGGAAAATTCTCGTGCATGGGAACGAGCATGCGATAACAAGACGAAATTGAGACAAAGTTATTATGGAACCACCGATAACCAAGGAATCATTCATTTTTGTGAATAGCGATAAGATAGGTCGAACAGATTGTTTAACATGGAAGGTCACCAAATGTAGAGTAATATATATACACTCCTGGAAATTGAAATAAGAACACCGTGAATTCATTGTCCCAGGAAGGGGAAACTTTATTGACACATTCCTGGGGTCAGATACATCACATGATCACACTGACAGAACCACAGGCACACAGACACAGGCAACAGAGCATGCACAATGTCGGCACTAGTACAGTGTATATCCACCTTTCGCAGCAATGCAGGCTGCTATTCTCTCATGGAGACGATCGTAGAGATGCTGGATGTAGTCCTGTGGAACGGCTTGCCATGCCATTTCCACCTGGCGCCTCAGTTGGACCAGCGTTCGTGCTGGACGTGCAGACCGCGTGAGACGACGCTTCATCCAGTCCCAAACATGCTCAATGGGGGACAGATCCGGAGATCTTGCTGGCCAGGGTAGTTGACTTACACCATCTAGAGCACGTTGGGTGGCACGGGATACATGCGGACGTGCATTGTCCTGTTGGAACAGCAAGTTCCCTTGCCGGTCTAGGAATGGTAGAACGATGGGTTCGATGACGGTTTGGATGTACCGTGCACTATTCAGTGTCCCCTCGACGATCACCAGTGGTGTACGGCCAGTGTAGGAGATCGCTCCCCACACCATGATGCCGGGTGTTGGCCCTGTGTGCCTCGGTCGTATGCAGTCCTGATTGTGGCGCTCACCTGCACGGCGCCAAACACGCATACGACCATCATTGGCACCAAGGCAGAAGCGACTCTCATCGCTGAAGACGACACGTCTCCATTCGTCCCTCCATTCACGCCTGTCGCGACACCACTGGAGGCGGGCTGCACGATGTTGGGGCGTGAGCGGAAGACGGCCTAACGGTGTGCGGGACCGTAGCCCAGCTTCATGGAGACGGTTGCGAATGGTCCTCGCCGATACCCCAGGAGCAACAGTGTCCCTAATTTGCTGGGAAGTGGCGGTGCGGTCCCCTACGGCACTGCGTAGGATCCTACGGTCTTGGCGTGCATCCGTGCGTCGCTGCGGTCCGGTCCCGGGTCGACGGGCACGTGCACCTTCCGCCGACCACTGGCGAAACATCGATGTACTGTGGAGACCTCACGCCCCACGTGTTGAGCAATTCGGCGGAACGTCCACCCGGCCTAACGCATGCCCACTATACGCCCTCGCTCAAAGTCCGTCAACTGCACATACGGTTCACGTCCACGCTGTCGCGGCATGCTACCAGTGTTAAAGACTGCGATGGAGCTCCGTATGCCACGGCAAACTGGCTGACACTGACGGCGGCGGTGCACAAATGCTGCGCAGCTAGCGCCATTCGACGGCCAACACCGCGGTTCCTGGTGTGTCCGCTGTGCCGTGCGTGTGATCATTGCTTGTACAGCCCTCTCGCAGTGTCCGGAGCAAGTATGGTGGGTCTGACACACCGGTGTCAATGTGTTCTTTTTTCCATTTCCAGGAGTGTATGTCAGATCACAAGCCCAGGTGTGACTCCGAAGTTATCGGCAACCACTTTGTAGATTAACAGGTTTACTGATGTACTTAGCTAAAGAACTTGGTACTACTAGCTGGGGACTGCAATATACAACTACAGAATGGATCACGTGTATGACCTGGTGCATGACTGTTTTAGTGTTTTAAACCTAACATACAGTACTTAACACGCTCCTCTGTACTTTCCATCAATCACAACAATGTGGTTCAGCAAACAATACCTTACAGAACAGTTGTTGAACGTTTTTTTTATTAACATTATACTATATATTTATTGAGGCAATATGATACATGCAAGTTGACTGCTGTCTTCGATGCTTTCCTGGAAATTATAACTAGGTGCCTCTAAATTCACAGGGATTGCTTTAAAGAATTATAGAAGTAGATGGAGTGATCAGTTGCGAGGGGTTGTCACAAGGTATAATTAAATGGTAAGCTAGTGATGGAATCTAGAGAGAGGGAGATGTTGTTGCAGGTCATTTATCACACATTTATCCAATCTTTTTTCCTTTGTTTTCTCGGTGTGTATCAGTTGTAGAACCTGCAGTTGATTCGTATACAATTATGTGTGACTTAGAGCGCTATCTATCTGCAATCGTTAATAGGAAACGTCTCCATACTACAGTCAGCAGAGGACTTCC